>NW_004524679.1:7708147-7710138 GCF_000260255.1 Octodon degus
AATGACACACTACTAAGCAACCAATGGGTCACAGATGAAATTAAACAAGAAATTCAACAAAATCGACACTTCAATGAAAATTCAAGCAGAACTTATCGGAATTTATGGGATACAATGAAAGCAGTTCTCAGAGGGAAATTCATAGCTATGAACTCACACATTAGGAAAACAGAAAGAGAACAAATAAATGCCCTAATGCTGTACATTCAACAACAAGAAAAGGAGGAGCAAACCACATCCGGAGGCCAAAGATGGGAAGAAATCATGAAGATTAGAGCAGAAATTAATTCAATTGAAATGAAAACAATATAAAGAATTAAAAATGGAAAGGCTGGTTCTTTGAAAGATTAAATAAAATCGACAAGCCCCTAGCTAACCTCACCAAAAAGAGGGAAGAAAAAATTCAAATATAAGCAAGAAGTGCGTATTTGCCACAGACCCAGTAGAAATTCACAAGGCTATCAATAGCTACTTTGAGAATCTTTTTTTTTTGCAAAACCAGGGATTGAACTCAGATCCTTGCGTTTGCCAGTCAAGCGCTTATCCTACTGAGCCATCTCCCCTGCCCCCGAGGATCTTTACTCTCACACAATAGAAGACAAAGAAGAAATGGACAGATTCCTAGAAAGATACAAATTTCCACAACTGAATCGACAAGATACAACCACTCTCATTGCCCAATAACAGCCAATGAAATACAAGATGTAATTAAAAACCTACCGACAAAGAAAAGTCCAGGTATAGATTGATACACAGCTGAATTCTACAAGACATTTACAGAAGATGTAGTCAATATACAGCACAAACTCTTCCATGAAATTGAAAAAGAAGCAATCCTCCAAAAATAATTCATGGAGGCAAATATTAAACGTATACAAAAACCAGGGAAAGAAACAATTAAGAAGGAAAACAACAGGACAATCTCCCTTATGAACAGAGATGCCAAAATCCTCAATAAAATCCTAGCAAACAGAATACAGCAAATCAGCAAGAAGATCATACACCATGACCAGGTAGGATTCATCCCAGGGATGCAAGGATGGTTCAATATTCGAAAATCTATAAATGCAATACACGATATCAATAAAGCAAAATGTAAAAACCACATGATCATCTCCATTGATGCAGAAAAGGCTTTTGACAAAGTCCAACACTCATTCATGGTCAAAGTCCTAAAGAAAATTGGAATAGATGCATTCTACTTGAATTTGGAAAAAGCCGTTTATGAAAACACAACGGATAAAATAATCCTAAATGGGGAAGAATTGAAATCTTTTATCCTGAGATCTGGGACAAGATAAGGATGTCTGCTTTCACTACTCCTATTCAATATAGTTCTGGAATCATTAGCTATAGCCATTACAAAAGAGAAAGAAATAAAAAGAATACGAATAAGTAAAGCAGAAGTTATATTATCCTTATTTGCAGATGACATGATACTTTACGTGGAGGACCGAAAAAACTCCAACAAGAAGATATTAGAATTAATACAGAAATTCAGTAGCATAGCAGGTTATAAAGGCAATACGCAAAAGTCAGTAGAATTCCTTACACAACAAGAAACACAATGAGAGGAAAATTATAGAAACAATACCTTTTCAATAGCACCGAGGAAAATGAAATAACTTGAAATACATCTAAGTAAAGAAGTCAAAGATCTTTTCAAGGAAAATTACACTACTCTTAAAAAAGAGATCGTTAGATAGTAGAAGATTTCAGAAAATGTAGAGATATTCAGTGCTCCTGGATAGGAAGAACCAACATTGTGAAGATGGCCATACTCCCAAAATTGCTGTACAGATTTAACATAATCCCTGTCAAAAAATGACCAACGTACCTCACAGACCTAGAGAACTCATTCCTAAAATTTATCTATTATCAGAAAAGACCTAGAATAGCAAAGGCAATCCTGGGCAATAAAGACAAGGCAGGAGGCATTACAATTCCTGACTTGAAATTATACTACAAGGCTACTGTGAGAAAGTCAGCAT
>NW_004524679.1:7710417-7711495 GCF_000260255.1 Octodon degus
ACAGAAATCAAATGGCACGGGAAACAGTTGAAAGAATTAACAACTGGGAACTGCTCTTACTGAGAAGATTTTTCAAGTCAAAATAAACTACCAACAAAGTGAAAAGACAACCCACAAATATGGTAAAAACAATGACAAATAAGTTCTCAGACAAAGGTCTGCTCTTTAGAATTTACAAAGAGCTAAAAGACACTAGGGCCCCGAAATTTAAAGACCAAATCCAGAAATGTGCATCCGAGAAGAACACAAACTTCTTAGAGGATGAAATTAAAGAAGCGAATAAATACATGAATAAATGCTCTAAATCACTGGCCATTTGTGAAATGCAAATTAAAAGAACATTGATATATCATGTCACCCCAGAAAGAGTAACTATTATAAAGTAATCACCCAACAACAAATGTTGGAGAGGCAGTGGGGAAAAAGGAACTTTTCTCCACTGCTGGTGGGAATGTTGACTGGTGCAACCATTATGGAAATCAGTGTGGAGACTCCATACAAAAGTTCTACTGGAAATCCCATTTAAACCTGCTATTCCTCTACTGGGAATTTCTCCGAAAGGCCTGAAGACATCATATCATAGTGATACATGTGTGCCTATGTTTATAGCAGCTCAATTTGTGATAGCCAAATCTTGGAATCAACCAAGATGCCAATCACCTTAAGATTGGTTGAAAAAGATGTGGTATTTTTACACAATGGAGTATTATTCAACTATTAAGAGTGATAAACTCGAAACCTTTATATTGAAGTGGATGCCACTTGAACATATACTCACAAGTGAAATAAACCAGATTCACATGTGTAAATATCTTATAGTTTCCCTAATATAAAAACTAAAAAGAAGAAATACAAATAGACAGGTACCATATAAGTAAAAGGAAAACATGACATCAAGGACTAACTAATCAAGAGAGGGAAAGCAGAAGAGGTAGGAAACATGACAAGGTCAAGTTATATGTAGAAGACGGCCAAAGCAATGATCCTGAGACTCTCCAGAAGATTTTTTTAATCTAGCAGTTAATTGGAAAGTTTCTCACCCTGACTAACTATATATATTGATAGCGGTGAACTAAGC
>NW_004524679.1:7712203-7713949 GCF_000260255.1 Octodon degus
AATAATTAAAACCTTGCATACATTCTTCCTAGTGGCTAATTGCTGTACAAGATGCGGACACAATATCCCATTTACAAACACCATTAGAACAAATCACTCTATTAATTAAGTGAATGTAACTATATATCTATCCTAACTACTTTGAATACACAGATACAAAATGGAAATTCATCTGTATACCCTGTTTTTGATAAGTTCTGTTATTTGAATATTATAGGTGTGTAAATTCATCAAAATATTCTAAAAGTGTCCAGGAGCCCATAATAATATTGGGCCTTCCACTTGACTGGCAATGTCAGAAATTGTGTACCTGTGTCCTCTACAGCTCAACATAACAGCGTGGCTTTACTTCTTTTATTTCACTTTTATTCTTTTCTGCTGCATGGTTAAGACCAAGCTAAATCAAGACCTATAGAACAAGTGTTATAGCTTTTGGGTCTGATAAGGTCAGTGAAATCACCTCAGGATTTATCCTGAGATTTTATACCTCAGATTATAGAACCTTTGTCAGTGTCAGCCCTGTGGATAAGTCACAGTCATTGCTTGGCCAGGGTGCTCTCTGTGAAAGCCTAAGAGGAAGTTTTTTCGCAATGTGAATCTCGTTAGGCAAACTCTACATCTTCGATCACTTTCCTCTTTGGCCCCATAATCTCCTTGATCAGAAAATTTGGGACTCTACTGAGTTACATGATGTTACAGTACAAGTTCTCATATGTCCTAAGACTTTATTGACATTAGAAGTCTAGGGCCAAAATGTTGGCTTTCCTTGCAGCCCTCCATTTCCTCTAATTTTGTTCTGCAAACTTAGGTAGTTACCCATCCAGAAGACAAGATTATTGTTATTACCATACAACTTACGCTGTTAAGCTTAACCTCACAATCTGTCTGCATATCAAACATTTTACGCATATTATGGATCAGATATTTTTCATTAAGTATTGATATTTGGAACTTTAAGTTCCTACAGAATATGATAATAAACATTTAACAATTAGAATATATTTTAAAAACAAGCATAAAGTATTATATACTTCTTATGTTTACACATAAGTCCAAAAATCTCACCATATAAATCATTGAAGGAGGACAGTCCTACATTATTCCTTTTCCTGTCTCTTGCTTTCATTTACCACCCCCTTCTTTTTGAACAACCTTCTGCTCGAGAGACATCATAGCAGCAACTTTCATGTCATCAAAAGCATCCCATATTCAGAAGACCAGTATGATAGACACGCAAAGCATGAAAAAAACTATTACAAATTACCATCTGCAGTGCAGTATCTAAGTTCACAGGTATCAGTCTATATAGTTACACAGGGTGAAAATCTTTCCAATTAAGTGCTAGATTAAAAAGTCTGAAGATTCTCAGAATCATTACATTGCCCATCTTCTACATATAACTGCATGGCTCGATTTATTCTTGTTTCCTATCTCTTCTCCTTTCACGCTCTTGATTAGTCCTTAATATCCTGCTTTCCTTTTTACTTGTATTACACATTTCTGT
This sequence comes from Octodon degus, assembly GCF_000260255.1. Lineage (NCBI taxonomy): Eukaryota > Metazoa > Chordata > Mammalia > Rodentia > Octodontidae > Octodon > Octodon degus. Next base: position 7,713,708 of record NW_004524679.1, read on the forward strand.
TTGTATTTCTCCTTTTGAGTTCATATACTAGGGAAACTATATGATATTTCCACACGTGTGTCCGCTTTATTTCACTTATGAGTATATGTTCAATTGGCATCCATTTCAATATAAAAGTTTCGAGTTTATCATTCTTAATAGCTGAATAATACTCCATTGTGTGAAACTACTGCATCATTTACAACCACTCCTAAGGTGATGGGCATCTTCCTTGTTTCCAAGATTTGGCTTTCACAAATTGT
>NW_004524679.1:7714316-7715296 GCF_000260255.1 Octodon degus
CATTTTTCGATTGGGTCTTTAAATTTTGGGGCCCTAATGTTTTTTAGTTATTTATAATATCTAGAGAGAAGACCTTTGTCTGAGAACTTATTAGTCATGCTTTTTTCAAAATTTGTGGGTTGCCTTTTCACTTTGTTGGTAGTTTATTTTGAAGTGAAAAAACTTCTAGTAAGAGCAGGTCCCAGTTCTTAATTCTTTCAACTGTTTCCCGTGTGATTTGATTTCTGTTCATGAAGGCTTTGCCTACACCTATGTCTTCAAATGTTTCTCCTACTTTCTCTTCCAGAAGATTTAGTGTCTCTGCTTTAATGTTTACATCTTTAATCCCTTTTGACTTTAATTTAGTACATGGTGATAGACTTGGGTCAAGTTAATTTTTCGGCATGTAGAGAGCCTGATTTTCCAGCACCAATTGTTAAAGAGGCTATCTTTCTTCCAGTGAGTATGTTTGAAACTGTGTCAAAGATAAGTTGTCTGAGTGTGTTCTTAGGGGACTCAGCATCTTCTTATCTATTCCATTGATCCTCAGGTCTATTTAGTTGCCAGTGTCATGCTGATTTCATCACAGTAGCCTTGTAGTATAATTTTAAGTCAGGAATTGTAATCGCTCCTTCCCTGTCTTTATTGCCCAGGATTGCCTTTTCTTCTAGGTTGTTTCTGATAACAGGTAAATTTTAGGAATGATTTCTCTAGGGAGGTGAGGTATGTTTTTGGTAGTCTTTAGGGATTGCTTTAAATCTGTACAGTAAATTAGAGTGTATGGCCTTATTCACAATGTTGGTTCTTCCTATCCAGGAGCATGGAATATCTTTCCATTTTCTGAAATCGCTTACGATCCCTTTTTTCAGAGTACTGTACTTTTCCTTGAAAAAATATTTGACTTCTTTAGTTAGATTAATTCCAAGGCATTTCATTTTCCTCGGTGCTAGTTTAAAAGGTTTTGTTTCTGTAATGTCCCTCTCAGTGTGTTTGTTGTCTGT
>NW_004524679.1:7715396-7716496 GCF_000260255.1 Octodon degus
GTGTGTTTGTTGTCTGTATAGAGGAATGCTATTGACTTTTGGGTATTGACTTTATAACCTGCTATGCTACTGAATTTCTGTATTAAATCTAGTAGCTTCTTGGTGGAGTATTTTTTTTTTGGTCTTCCAAATAAAGTATCATGTCATCTGCAAATAAAGATAATTTAAATTCTTCTTTACCTATTTGCATTGCTTTTATTTCTTTCTCTTGTGTTATGGCTATAGCTATTGATTCCAAAACTATATTGAATAGCAGTGGTGATAGAGGACATCATTGTCTTGTACCAGATTTAAGAGTGAAGATTCTCAAAGCAGCTATGGATAATTTACTGAATTTCCAAGGGGTCTGTGGTAATTACACCCTTTTCTTTCCTTATTGCTTGTATTTGAATTTTTTCTTTCTTCTTGATAAGGTTAACTAGGGGCTTATTGATTTTATTTAATATTCCAAAGAACCTGACCTGCTTTTTGCTTTCTTAATTCTTTAGTTTGCTTTCTTCGTCTCAATTGAATTAATTTCTGCTCTAAGCTTTATGATTTCCTCCTGTCTTTTGGCTCTGGGTTTGATTTGATCTTCATTTTCTAGTTGTTGAAGGTGCAGCATTAGGGTATTTATTTGTTCCCGTTCTGTTTTCCTAATGTGAGTTCACAGCTATGAATTTTCCTCTGAGAACTGCTTTCATTGTATTCCATAAATTTCGATAATTTATGCTTGAATTTTCATTAAATCATAGATATTGCTGTATTTCTTCTTTAATTTCATCTGTGCCCCATTGGATGCTGAGTAGGGTGTCATTAAATTTCCATGTATTTAAGGTATTTTACTGGTTTCTCTTATCATTCATTTCCAGTTTCATTGCACTGTGGTCAGGTAATGTACATGGAATAATTTCTGTTTTCTTACATATACTTAAGCATGAACTATGCACCAGTGTGTGGTCTTTTTTATAAAATGACCCATGTGCAGCTGAGAAAAATGTGTATTCAGCTGTGTTTGGGTGGAAAACTCAGTATATGTCCTCCAAGTCCATTTGTTTCAAGCTCTGATACAGTTCTGTTATTTCTTTGCTAATTTTTTGTTTTGTAGACCTATCTTTTGG
>NW_004524679.1:7717775-7733810 GCF_000260255.1 Octodon degus
CATTGTGTTTTTCAGATTGGGTTTCATCCCTTAGTTTCTGTAGTTTCTTCTTTACTTCAGATCCTATGAGTTCTGAGAATTTTTTTTTTATTTCAGAAAAGTATTGTGCTCTGAGTTCCTCCATAACTTTCTGCTTTTGCTTATTTAATATCGATGCTAGTAATTCATACATTTGAGCCAAGCTAATGTCCTGTGCACTTGTTATGGGTGGGCATTGGCTTTCCTCCGTAGGTTTGTGCATTTGATTCCTTTTTATCTTCCATAAATTTATTAATAAACAAATAGCAATGAGACAGTTTCAAATCAAATTGGTAGGACAGTTTCAATAATTAACACTTTGCATATATTCCTCCCAGGGGTTAATTGCTGTACGAGATGTGGACACTATATCCCATTTACAAAAACCATTAGAACAGATCACTCTATTCATTAAGAGAATGTAACTATATATCTATCCTAGTCACTTTGAATACACAGATACAAAATGAACATTTTTCTGTATGCCCTATTTTCGTTAATTTCCATTATTTGAATATTATAGGTCTGTTAACTCAGCAAAATAATCTAAAATTGCTCAGTAGTCCATAATAATATTGGGTCTTCTGTTTGACTGGCAATGTCAGAAATTGTTGACCTCATTCCCCTACAGCTCAACATAACGGCATGGCTTTATTTCTTATACTTTGTTTTTAAACTTTTCTGCTGGTTGGTTAAGACCAAGGTAAAGCAGGACCTATGTAACAAGAGTTGTATCTTTTGTTCCTGAGAAGGTCAGTGAAATCCCCTCAGGATTTATCCTGAGATCCTGTACCTCAGATTGTTTGTCAGTGTCAGCCATGTGGATGAATCACGGCCAATCCTTGGCCAATGTGCTCTCTGTGAAAGTCTGAAAGAATTTTTTCTCTCCATGTGACTCTCCTTACACACACTCTACATCATTGATCACTTTTCTCTTTGGCCCAATAATGTCCTTGATCAGAAAATTTGGGAAACTACCGAGTTACATTATGTTACAGTTCAAGTTCTCATATGTCCTGAGTCTTAATTGACCTTAGAAGGCTAAGGCCATAATGTTGGTTTTCCTTGCAGCCCTCCTTTTCATCTAATTTTGTTCTGAGAACATAGCTTGTTAGCCATCTAGAACACAAGCTTATTGTTATTACCATATAGTTTAGGTGGTTAAACTGAAACTCACTATCTGTCTTAATATCAAACATCTTAGGCATAATATGGAACAGGTATTTTTCATCAAGTATTGATATGTTGAACTTTAAGTCCCTACAGAATATGATAAAAAACTTTTAAAAATTAGAATATATTTTTAAAAATAGGGATAAAGAATGATATAGTTCTTATATTTGCACATAATTCCAAAAATCACACCATATACAACCTTGAAACAGGACAGTTCCACAATATACCTTTTCTTGTCTTTTGCTTTCATTCACCACCCCCTTGTTTTTGAACAACCATCTATCAGAGAGACTTCATAGCAGCAACTGGCATGTCATGACAAGCAACCCATATTCAGAAGACCAGAATGACAGGCACTCCAAGAATAAAGCTACTATTACAGATTACCATCTTCAGTGCTGTTGCTTAGTTCACAGGTATCAGTATATATAGTTAGTCAGGGAGAGAATGTTTCCATTTAACTGCTAGATTAAAAAATCTTCTGAAGATTCTCAGGATCATTGCCTTGCCCATCTTCTACATATAACTGTATGGCTTGACTTATTCATGTTTCCTAGCTCTTCTCCTTTCCCTCTATTGATTAGTTAGTCCTTGAGATCCTGATTTTCTTTTACTTGTATTATACCTTTCTATTTGCATTTCTTCTTTTGAGTTCTTATACTAGGGAATGTATACGATATTTGCACATGTGTGTCTGGTATATTTCACTTATGAGTATATGTTCAAGTGGCATCCACTTCAATATAAAGGCTTCAAGTTTATCATTCTTAACAATTGAATAATACTCATTGTGTAAAAATACCACATATTTTTAAACCATTCCTCAGGAGATGGGCATCTTGGTTGTTTCCAAGATTTGGCTATCACAAATTGTGCTGCTATAAACATAGGCACACATATATCACTATGATATGATGTTTTCAGATCCTCTGGGAAAATTCCCAGTAGAGGAATGGCTAGTTTAAGTAGTAATTCGAGTCCAACTTTTCTAAGGAGTCTCCATAATGATTTCCATAACGTTTGCACCAGTCTTCCTTCCCACCAGCAGTTCAAAAGGGTTACCTTTTCCCCACAGCCTCTCCAACATTTGTTGTTGGCTGATTTCATTATGATAGCCATTCTTTCTGGGGTGAGATGATATCTTAATATTGTTTTAATTTGCATTTGCTTAGTTACTGTAGATGTTATTAATTCAGGCATTTCTTTTTTCATTTCCAATCTGAGTTCCTCTATACATTTCTGCAGCTGTTTCTTTATTTCAGAAGCCACTAGTTCATTGCTTTCAGATGTGTGATTCCCAATTTTTTCTGTGTTAATATCTTCTGCGCTTGCTATGGGTGGGCTTTGGTTCTGAGATTGCATTTTGACCTTCTCTTCATTTTGTGTAGCATTGTCTTCTGACCCTTGTTGTAGAATTTTGTTGAAGTTATAAACTTAGCACCTACTGAAGTTTAGGTGCAGATCTACAGATTTTGGATTTATCCAGCTGTGTCTGGCTTGATTTTGGCTGTTGTGCTTAGCTCCTTCTTGCTGCTGCGTTTGTGGGTGATCCTGTTGTGCCCCTCTGGCAAAATTTTATTCTCCTGATCTAGCTGGGTGGTTCTATCCTCTACACACTCTGCAAGGATTGCTGCTGCAGGGGTTCACCCCAGGACTGTATGCCCGGCCTCATCTGATCCTGAAATGGACAAGGTGGAGTAGTGGGAGAGGTTGCTCTCCCACGCACTCACCTGGCCTTTGCTAGGTCTGGGTCTGGGGGTTCCCGGAACGTGGCAGTAATTCCTACTCTGTGGGCAGGTTGGGGAAGGTGCTGCGGTGTGGTGGGCGGTGTCTCAAGGGTGTGGAAGAGGGTCTCACCCATGCTCCTCCTGGGCAGGGACCAGTAGTATGTCCAGCCAGTGCAGGGTAGCCAGAAGCTCTCCCACACAATCACCAAGCCTGGGCTAGGACTGGGTTTTGGCGTTCCTGAAACGTGGCAGAAATTCATACTTGGCTGGCGGGGTGGGGGAGGTCATGCGGAGTGGTCAGGGGCATCCCAAGGGGGTGGAAGAAGGTCTCACCCATGCTGTGCCTGGGCTGGGACCAGTAGTAAATCCTGCTGGTGCATGGTAGCGGGAAGCTCTCCCACACTCAGGGGTCCTGGGCTAGGACTGGAGGAATTTCTTTCTAAGTTAAATGTATCCCCTGTTTGAAGCACATATTTGAATCTTTTATCTTGACTGATGCTATCAGTATGTTTCTTTTGGTTTGCAAATTAAGGTCATTTAGATGCACAGTTAAAATAGATATGTATTGGCTTATCTTTGTATATTATATTCCTCTTGTTGGTTCGCTGTCTTCCCTTCTATTTAATTGCTTGCCTTGCTAAGTGGATTCTTTCTGTTGGTATTCTTAGAATTTTGCTCTTTATTGTCTTCCCTACAGTACCCTTAAGAACCTTTTGGGTAGGTGGTTTGGTGATCATATATTTCCTTAGATTTTTTTTTTATCAAGAAGTATATGTTTGTTCCTTGATTCTGAAAGATACATTTGCACAATACATTGGTCTGGATTTGAGTCCCCCACCACCACCCGCTTTCTGGATACATCACTTCAACATCTCCTTCATTTAAGGGTTTGTGTTGAGATATCTGATGTGATTCTTTCATTTGTCGATACTCTAGGTTATTTTCCCCAACACCTTCTAATATTTTGTTCTTGTGCCGAAATTCTGGAATCTTCACTATTATTTGCATCGATATACATATATTTTGTCATTTCTAATTGTAGTTCGGTGTGACTCATGTACTGTTTGTCAAATTCTTTTTATGTGATTGGGAAGTATTCTGTCATTACTTCTCTGAACAAGATTTTTAAATGCTTTGCATTGTCTACTAGTTGTTCATTAAGTTTCACCAACATTACACCATTCTTCTTTCCATCATCTTTCAGATCTGTGTTGAGCTTGTATAGTCCTTCCCTATTTTTAAGAAATCTTTCTTTTTGTGATCTCTAACCAAAATCCTGTCTTCTAGATCTGATATTGTCTTATTTCAGATTTATTTTGAAATTAAAATAAACAGCCTTCCTTTTTACCAATTGCTGAAGTTTTGTGATAATTTTTTTCTGAGTAATGCCACTATAGCTTGTTTAATATTCACCCATGTGGAATCTCCTTGCCTATATTTTGTTTGATATACAAGTTTGTTATTTTAAATTATTTTGGCATCAGGACATATGCCCTTTCTTTTCTACCAATTGTCTGTAATGTTACAGTATTTTCTCTGAGTAACTCCAGTGTGAATGCTTCTCTACTCAGTCACGGTTAATCTGTTCTGATTTTTGTGTTTTGAGAAAAAGACTGCATCTCTGTTAGTCTTATATTTCAACACAATCTTAAGGCTGGAAATATATATAATTTCAAGTAGAAAAGACACTTGCAAACCTATGGAGTCCTTATTCAAGAATTAGAACTAAGGAACATCTGTAGTTAAATGAAGAGTAGACAGTCACAAAAGTATTTTTCAATATAGATGAAGTTTTTCAAACCATAAGATCAATCATGTTTGACATTCCATTTCAGTTTAAAGTCAAATTGGCTGTATTACCTCAGGACAACTCATATAATTAAATTTCAAAGCAATTTTATCCCCTTTTATTCCTACAGAATATATAAATATATATATATATATATATGCATATAAATAATTTAAGACAATATGTATATGCGTGTGCATATGTGTAGCAAAAGGAAATTATGTTTCACTTTTGGAAATACCCAAACAATATAAGAATCAATTCTGATTTTTAAAATCACTGCAAAAAATTCAGAAAGATATAGCGTACTTTAAAGTTTTTAGTTATCTGATTTATTGATGAACTCCATAAATCAGAAAAATTAATAGAGATCACAAAAATTATGTATAAGCCTGCCTGTTAGAAAATGTGCTCATATAGTTAAGAACACATATTTTGTACAGTTTTGCTTTTTTAAGTATTTTTCCCTCAGCCCTGAATTCTATTGTTTAAACATATTAATAGTTCCATAATTAAGAATCATATCTATGGACTCTTCATGAGGATCTGGACTGAGGTCCAGACTTAATTACCTCTTAGAATATGAATAGATATCAAGTGCTTATATTAAAACACTGAACATATGTGTAAGGAAATCCAGGTAAAATAATTTCTGTTATGATTTCAGTTTTAATGTCAAGAAAACGTTTATTTGCAAATTGACAAACAATGCACATATGTTAATCTACAAATTTAGAAAATCAAAAATATATTAGTAAGCCTTAATCATGTAAAATGAGATGCAATTTACAGAGCTGAATTTTGAATAACATTTATTACATGTGTGATGTTCTCAGTTTTTATTACCAATTTTGATCATTTTCACTATTTCATTGAAGAATTTTATTAATAAATGGTACATTTGCATCTACATAACGTAGCACCGTATATAAATAAGAACTTTAGAAAGAGGAAATAAACTAAGGATTGTTTTTCTATATTTACATGTTAAATAATTCCTCTTTCCATGTAGTTGTCCTCCTTACAAAAAAAGGTGCAAATTAAGTTGCATTCAGGATTCCTACTTATATTTTTCGCTTTGATATATGTTCATAAAAATCTCTCTGGTCTAAACTTTAGCTATATATAGTTACAAGTTCAAAAATACACTTTTGAGGCCAAGGAGATAGCCATTAGAATAAGCGCCTGCCTGGCAAGTGCAAGGCCCTGAGTTTAATTGCTGTTACTGCAAAAAACAAACTAAGAAAATAAAAAACAACAAACCAAAAATACCCCCACTTTTATAGATATGTTAGTTGGTTGAAATAAGTTAGCATAATGATTTGAATTCTTTTTTTGTATACTGGGCAGGAATTATCACTCATTTTTAGCTTGTTTGTGCATGTGAATGTCATAAGACATGACATACAATGTCCTGTTTTGCTATGAACAGTGTGACTATTTTTAGGTCAATGCTGGAAAATCACACAAGGTTGAATGACATTTAGGGGAAAACTATATTCTGCACTTTGTTCTTTGTCTTGTGATTCTTCCCAAATTCCTTAACATATTGTTGCTATTAATAATGCTATGTAAGTTGATGGCTTACAGTAGTCCTCATTTGCTTATAACAGGGTGGCTTTTCTTGTTATTTTCATCAACATGCGACTCTGAAATTATTTACTCAAGATTTTATTTTCCGTATCAAATACATCTAAGCCCTCCTCTGCTTATGTTGAATTTTCTAATTTGTCTTTCTCAGGTATTTCCCCTTTATATTTCCCTTTATCTTCAGGAAACCAACTGTCAGGAAGAATGAAACATCTGTTGTAATATGATAGAAGAGAAAAATGCATTTTATTTTGTAAAGTATTAAATTGCAGATTAACCCTTTCATGAAAAGAAAAAGAAATACTACCTGATTTGTGACAGTCTCTCTTGGTCATTCACCAGACTATTCATCCAAAAATGTTTTTGTCACACTATGTGTTCTCCTTTTAGATGAAGGAGATGGTTTCAAAACCAAATCTGAGGATGAAGGCTTCCCTTATAGATCTTTAACAGGTTTTTTTTGTTCACCTCCACTTCAAAATGACACCTGTTCTCATTCACAGATGTGTCAGAGTCTGTTGACTCCTGGTTGACTGCCATCAGTTTCTGTAGATCTTTTAATGTAGTTTCCTGTGTTCTTTCATAAAGAATCTTGGTAGTCCTGGAATAAATAAATGAATCTCCTAGAAAATCATTTGACCCTTATAAAATATATCATTGTTTCTCATCATATAATCACTTGGTCATAATATACTGGTCAAGATAAAATATTAACTGAAATAAAAATATGATTCTTTTTCTTAGTTTAAGTATTTTGTGCACAAAAAGGTTTTAACAACTTCAAAATCAATGGCTTTGGTGTAACTTGTATGAATATATGGAACTTGCTGTATGTTAGGGATCACAGATGTCTATCTCCAATTACCAGTGCACACATCTGCTCCACCTCACATGGAACAGGTCACTTCCAGAAAGGGGCTGGCGCCTTCCAAAGATGGCCCAGTTATGTCACCCAGAATGCAGCAGCATGAGTCCTTGGCTTATGACCATTATTCTGCTTGTAAAACTGGGCCACTGGTGCACTCAGAAAACCTTACTGTCATGGGGAAGGAGGATCCTGGAAGCTAGAAGTGCCAGACTTCTATCAAGGAAGAGTGGTAGTTAACGTTACTCATAGACAAGGCTTTTTGCTCCATCTTCCAATCGCACAGGGCTAACAAGCCCTTAAACAAGATCCATGGTACACATCCTCTACAACAGGGAACACTATAAAGCCTATTACAATTTCAAAATGAAAAGCAAAAATGAAGAGAAAAACTAAAATGAAGCTTATGGAACAAGTGTTCAAAATTTATACACACAATAAGATAATGCTGTACAAAGATACATAGTAAAACATAACTGAAAATTTTTTAATATAAAAATTGAATGGAATACACAAAACTTCCATCTAATTAGAAATACATAAATAAATTTAAAATACAAATAATATTCTAAGGCTGTTTAATAGCATTAATTTTCTCTTTCTTTAATGTGACTTTTCTTTCCATAATATTATTGAGAAACATATAGCAATGAGACAGTTTCAACACAAATTGGTAGGACAGTTTCAAAAATTAACATATTGCATACATTCTTCCTAGTGGTTAATTGCTGTACAAGATGTGGACATGATATCCGATTTACAAACACAATTGGAACAAATTACTCTATTCATTAAGAGAATGTAACTATACAACTGTTCTAGCCACTTTGAATACACAGGTGCAAAAAGGACATTCATTTGTACCCCATTTTTTGTTAAGTTCGGTTATTTGAATATTACAGGTGTGAAAAGTCAGCAAAATAATCTAAAAGAGGCCAGTAGCCCATAATAGTGTTGGGTCTTCCGCTTGACTGGCAATGTCACAAATTGTGGACCTGAGTCCCCTATAGCTCAACATAACAGCATGGCTTTATTTCTTATATTTTGTTTTTATACTTTTGTGCTGGATGGTTAAGACCAAGGTAAAGCAAGACCTATGCAACAAGAGTTTCAGCTTTTGCATCTGATAAGGTCAGTGAAATCCCCTCAGGATTTATCCTGAGATCCTGTACCTGAGATTGGAGAACCATTGTCGTGTTAGCCATGTGGATGAGTAACGGCCATTGTTTGGCCAATGTGGTCTCTGCGAAAGCCTGAGAGAATGTTTTCTCTCCATGTGACTCTCTTTAGGCAAACTCTACATTATCGATCACTTTCCTCTTTGGCCCCATAAGCTCCTTGATCAGAAAATTTGGGACACTACCTAGTTACATGATGTTACAGAACAAGATCTCCTGTGTTCTGAGTCTTAACTGACATTGGAAGGCTAGGGCCAAAATGTTGGCTATCCTTGTGGCCCTCATTTTTCTCTAATTTTGGTCTGCAAACTTAGGTTGTTAAGCATCCAGAAGACAAGCTTTTTGTTATTGCCTTACAACTTAGGCTGTTAAGCTTAAACTCACTATCTGTCTGAATATCAAACATATTAGACATAAAAAGGAAAAGGTATTTTTCATCAAGTATTGATATGTTGAACTTTAAGTACCTTCAGAACATGATAAAAAACATTTAAAATTTAGAATATATTTTAAAAATGGCATAAAGAATTATAAACTTTGTAGGTTTACACATAAGTCCAAAAATCTCACCATATAAATCCTTGTAGGAGGACAGTCCCACAATATTGCTTTTCCTGTCTCTTGCTTTTATTCACAACCCCCCCTTTTGTTTTTAACAACCATCTACCAGAGAGACAGCATAGCAGCAACTGGCATGTCATGACAAGCAGCCCCTATTCAGAAGACCAGAATGACAGGCAGTCCAAGTATGAAACTACTATTACAGATTATCATCTGCAGAGCAGTTGCTTATATTGCAGGTATCAATATGTATATTTAGTCAGGGTGAGAATCTTTCCAATTAACTGCTGGACTTAAAAATCTTCTGCAGATTCTCACAATCATTGCCTTACCCATCTTCTACATATAGCATTATGGCTTGACATTGTCAGGTTTCCTAGCTCTTCTCCTTTCCCTCTCTTCATTAGTCAGTCCTCGAGGTCCTGCATTCCTTTTACTTGTATTATAATATTCTTTTTGTATATCTTCTTTTGAGTTCTTATACTAGGAAAATAAACTGTATTTACACATGTGTGTCTGGTTTATTTCACTTTGAGTATATATTCAAGTGGCATCCACTTCAATAGAAAGGCTTCGAGTTTATTGTTCTTAATAGCTGAATAATACTCCATTGTGTAAAAATACCATATTTTTCCAACCATTCCTTAGGTGATGGGCATCTTGGTTGTGTCTAAGATTTGGCTATCACAAATTGTGCTACTATAAACATAGGCACACATATATCCCTATGATATGATGTTTTCATATCCTCTGGGAAAATTCCCAGTAGAGTAATAGCTGGTTTAAATGGGATTCCAGTATAACATTTCCAAGGAGTCTCCACACTGATTTCCATAACTGTTGCACAAATCTACATTGCCACCAGCAGTGGAGAAGGGTTCTTTTTTCCCATAGCATCTCCAACATTTATTTTTCATTGATTTCTTTATGATAGCCATTCTTTCTGGGGTGAGATGATATCTCAATGTTGTCTTAATTTGCATTTTGCGAATATCTAGTGATATGGAACATTTTTTCATGTATTTATTCTCTACTTTAATTTCATCCTCTGAGAAGCATGTTTTTGTCTCGGATGTCCATTTCTGGATTGGGTCTTTAAATTTTGGGGTCCTAGTGTTTTTCACTTCTTTATAAATTCTAGAGAAGAGACCTGTACCTGAGTAATTATTTGTCGATTTATTTGAAAATTTGGTTTGCCTTTTCACTTTGTTGCTAGTTTATTTTGATGTGAAAAAACTTCTCAGTAAGAGCAGGTCCCAGTTGTTAATTCTTTCAACTGTTTCCCATGGGATTTGATTTCTATTCATGAAGTCTTTTCCTAACACTATGTCTTCAAGAGTTCATCCTACTTTCTCTTCCAGGAGATTTAGTTTCTCCACTTTAATGGTTAGAGCTTTAATCCATTTTGACTTTTGCTTAGTGGATGGTGATAAACCTTGGTCAAATTTGAGTTTTCGGCATGTAGAGAGCCAGTGTTATCAGCACGATTTTTTAAAGAGGCTATCTTTTATCCAGTGATTATGTTTGGCCACTTTGTCAAAGATAAGTTGGTGGAGTGTGTTCATAGTATCTTCAGCGACTTTTAATCTATGCCATTGATACTCAGGTCTATTTTTTTGCCAGTACCATGCTGATTTTATCACAGTAGCCTTGTAGTATAATTTCAAGTCAGGAATTATAGTGCCTCCTTCCTTGTCTTTATGGCCCAGTATTGCCTTTGCTTTTCTAGGTCTTTCTCATAACAGATAAATTTCAGGAATGATTTTTCTAGGTCTATGAGGTATGTCACTTGTAGTTTGATAGGGATTGCTTAAATCTGTACAACAATTTTGGGAGTATGGCTATTTTCACAATGTTAGTTCTTCCTATCCAGGAGCATGGAATATCTTTCCATTTTCTGAAATCCTCTACGATCTCTTTTTTAAGAGTACTGTAATTTTCCTTGAAAAGATCTTTGACTTCTTTAGTTAGGTTAATTCCAAGGTATTTCATTTTCCTCGCTGCTATTGTAAATATATTGTTTCTATAAATTACCTCTCAGTGTGATTGTTGTCTGTGTAGGGGAATGCTATTGACTTTTGGGTATTGACTTTATAACCTGCTATGCTACTGAATTTATGTATTAATTCTAGTAGCTTCTTGGTGGAGTTTTTTGGGTCCTCCAAGAAAAGTATCATGTCTTTTGCAAATTAAGATAATTTAATTTCTTCTTTACCTTTTCATATTGCTGTCCTTTCTTTCTCTTGTCTAACGGATGTAGCTAATGATTCCAGAACTATATGAATGTTAGTGGTGATAGAAGACATTGTTGTCTTCTACCAGATCTTAGAATAAAAGCTTTCAGTTTTTCCCCATTTAGCATTATGTTAGGAATTGGGTTTTCATAAATGACTTTTACCACATTGAATTAGAGTCCATATATTCCAATTTTCTGTTTTCTTGTCTCAATTGAAATAATTTCTACTCTTATCTTTATAATTTCTTCCCTTCTTTGGGCTCAAGATTAGGTTTGCTCTTCCTTTTCTAGTTGGTGAAGGTGCTACATTAGGGCATTTATTTGTTTTTATTCTGCTTTCCTAATGTGTGCTTTCACAGCTATGAAATTCCCTCTGAGAAATGCTTTCATCATGTCCCATAATGTACGATAAGTTGTTCTTGAATTTTCATTGAATTGTAGATATCATTGTATTTCTTGTTTAATTTCATCTGTGACCCATTTGTTGCTGAGTAGGGTTTCATTTAATTTCGATATATTTAAGGTTTTTTTTTTTTGTATCTTTAGTAATTTATTCCAGTTTCATTGCACTGTTGTCAGATAATATGCTTGGGATGACTTCTGTTTTCTCACATGTACTTAAGATGACCTATGGACCAGATTGTTGTCTATTTAAAAAATGACCCTTGTGCAGCTGAGAAAAATGCATATTCAGTTATGTTTAGGTGGAACACTCTGTATATGTCCACCAAGTCCATTTGTTTCTAGCTCTGGTTCAGTTCTGTTCTTTCTTTGCTAAGTTATTGTCTTGTTGACCTATCTTTTGGGGATTAGGGTCTCTTAAGTTCTCCTGTTAAGATTATGGTATTAGATATTAGATTTTTCATGATCATTAAGATATCCTTTATACACTTTGGTGCTCCTGTATTTGATGCATAAATATTTATAAGTGTTCCTTCTTCCTCTTGATTTTTTCCCCTAACCAGTGTATAGTGGCCTTCTTTATTTCACTTGATCATTGCTGGTTTGAAGTTGAGACTTTCTGAGAATTGGATTGCTACCCCTGCTTTTTTCTGAGGTGCTGGGGCATGTAGTATTGTGTCCCATCCTTTGACTTTCAGCCTATTAATGTCTTTATGAGTTAAATGTGTTTCTTGTATACAGCACACTGTTGTATTTTGTTTCCTAATCCACTGTACCACACTTTTTCTCTTAATTGGATAATTGAGTATATTTACATTGATAGTTATAATTGAGATGTATTGACATGATTGAAAAGTTATTTACATGTTGTAGTTTACTCCTTTTTCTCCTGTGTTTAATTGTTTGCCCTATTTAGTTGTTTGCTTCTGATCTCATACATGGAGTTCTCTTCCTTTTGTTCCCTCTCTAGAACATCTTTAAGTATCCTGTGTAGGATTGGCTTTGTCATCATGAAATGCTTTAGTTGTTCTTTGTCATGAGTTCAATCTCCAGTAATGCAGAGAGAGAGAGAGAGAGAGAGAGAGAGAGAGAGAGAGAGAGAAATTTACATATACATAATTTAGAATTGCATAAATGAAAACTTAATTTACAATATAAAACTTTCTCATTGAGTATTTACAAATAGGTATATATAAATCAGAAAGCACTATAATGTATCATATGAATTTTCTTAATTTTTTTCTCCTTTAAAAATAAGATTCAAATTTGATGAAATAATTACTAGTGAAGATTGCAAATAATATTGCCTACATAAATATTTTTTAACTCTATATTCTGAAAATAAAAGGGGATAAGCAATTATCTGCAGATTAAAATATAAAACATTCCTAGACTTCTGTGTTGATACATAAGAGTGCAAAGAAGGGAAATAAAATAAGAATATCTATAGTAGTTTTATGTAAATAATATTACAATGAAGGCACTACATCCTGATGAGAAAAATTAAAAAAAAACAATTATATTGTATGATTTTTCTTACATGTGAAACCCAAATTAGAAATAAAGAACAAAATAAATATAATAGAAAGTAGGGAAAGTGATCTTTTTCAAATGGGAAGAAGATCAGGAGGTAGAGTGAGGAAGAAAAGAGGGGTGAAAAAAAGAACCAAGATGTGTTTTGTACATATAATTCTATACAGGAAAAACAAATATCATGTATGTTAAATACATACTCATAAAAAGGGAAAGAATAGCATCTAATAGAAGCAATTACGTTTACATTAACTTTAATTTTTAAAAAATTTTACTTGTGTATATGTGAAATTCATAATAAATATATTCACTTAGGGGCTGTTGGTAGACATACATGTTGCATTTTGATACTTTGCCTTTCCCTCTCATTTTGCTCATCTTTTCCCATCTGCACAGAATTTATCTCCATTTCCTAACGCCTTTCATTGTAATGTGAGTTCTCACTTATGCAGGATCAGATATCTCATGTATCATTTTAGTCATTAAATTAAAAAAGCCCCTAACTTAAATACTAAAGGAGGGACAGGGGATAGCTCAGTGACATAAGTGCCTGCTTGCTAAATGCAAGGTCCTCAGTTTGATCCTTGGTAGCACAAAATAAATAAATTAATTAATTAAATACTAAAGGAAACATTTGTTACTTTGGATATTACATTAAGGTTTCAGTATGTGAAATTTCCTCAAAAGCAATCATAGCACTAACAAAATTCATGACATTTTGAAAAAGAAATACTGCTTTAATATGCTTGAGATACCTCTGGTGGCTGAAGACATTTCTGTAATGTACTTATCCTTAAAAGTATTATTCAAGGTAACATGAGATTAGCAATATTTATATATTGCATACTTCTCTCTTCAAAGCAGTTGCTCATATGACAAGACAAAAGATATAGCCATGCAACAAGCACACTGCCTACCTGAGAGATACAGTGTCTTGGGTTCAATTCCTAGTACAAAGAAAGCAAGCAAAGAAACAAACCCTGTCTGCTCTTCATATTTATAATGTGCTTGTTAATCAGTTATAGATAAATGTACATTTTATAAATACCTGTTATTTTACAGTGTAAGATGATATGCTTCTCTCTTTCAATTGTCTTCCTAAACTTTTAAAGTTATGACCCAAAAAGTGATTCATGGACAACTATGGCACCCCTGAATGTTCCTCGAGATGCTGTTGGTGTGTGCGCCCTTGGAGACAAACTCTACGTGGTAGGAGGTTACGATGGCCATGCTTATCTGAATACTGTTGAGTCATATGATGCTCAGAAAAATGAATGGAATGAGGTACTCTTATAAAATATTCAAATGAGCATGTCAGGCTTTAAATTTGTTTAATTAATTATATTTTCTTCCACTCTAAGACTTAACAAAAATCTTCTGGAGAAATTGATAGTATGTGCTTTATCTGTGCCTTAGCACTACTAGTTGCTCTAGTTTATCCTTACCAGGATTCTTTAGTACTTACATGAAAGAGAATATGTCTCTTTTGGCTGATGCTTACAAATAGTCTTCCAACCCTCCTTAAAAAGACTGAATAAATGGCCCTGCTTCTAATTTATTCAGTTATTCAAACATGTTAGCACACAGTAAAAGGACAGAATTACGCTTTCTCAAAGGAGCTGAACATCTAGTGGAACAAATGCCAAGGATGGTACAAAAAGGAGCACTTCCAAGGGGTCTCAGTCACGGCAAAGACACATGATCATTTCTGGGAGACTTACAGGTGGTAACCTTTGATTTATTAAATACAACTGACAGTTTGTCAGCTCAATAATGGATTAATAAAATGATGCATGATTAACTCGGTACCATATACACAAATGGGCAAATTTTTAGTTAAGACTCATCTTCACTTACAATGACTTCAGGCTCCACTGAATTTTATTGGGTTTTAAATAAATAGGTATTAATATGACCATACCAATAACAACTATCTCTAGTCTCAAAACACATGGCTCATTAAAACTCTCAAAATATCTCAACTTCTACTATGTAGTTATCTCCATTATGCAATAATGTTTAACAAAAACACATGAAAGAAAAAATAGGCAAGAAGGTGTTATGTCAACTACAATAGTACAAATATGTGACTAATGTGTAATTTACTTGGCTAAAGATTGAACATCAGTAATTAGAAGGAAACTAGAATGTACTTCTTGCTCTGTCATTCTTTCATTATGTGTCTTTGAAGAGAGTGGATGATAATTAACAGAGAGGAACCGAAATTATATATATTTAATTCTTAATATTTATTATTCAAACTGGAAAAAAATACTTTGATGGATATTTTTAAGTGTAATTTTTCAAGTGAAAAAATTGTGACAGTGGAAACTCAGGTAAGGTCATCTGATCCTTAAACACAGGTCTATAACATTCTAAATGCTATACTCTTTTCTCTACAGTATATTCTTATCTAGTCTACAATTTCTTTTTTTCTTTTTAGGTATTGAGCAGAATAAAAATATTTTTTAAGAAAACATTAGAAAAGATACAGAATTTCACTAAAAATGATATGAATTCAACATTGCTAGTTATATTGCATACTACTGGATTCAAATTAGTTTAGTTTACCACATATAAGCATAAAAAATGTTCAAAAATGTTGTAAGAAATTAAAAAGCAGAAAAAAGAAGAAGCAATTTAGACAATAACTGCTTCTTTCAAGACCAGCAGAAATCGGCAGTACAATTATCCAAGCTGTCTTTTATGCATACATAAATATATCCTTTTCCATTCTTTTTTGTATTTAGCAGAACCAGGACTTGAACTCAGGCCCTTGTGCTTGCCAGGCAAGCACTTATTCTACTGAGCCATCACCTTGAACCCAAAAGAAGATTTTTTTTTTCTTTTTTTGCGGAACCAGGGATTGAACTCAGGCCCTTACACTTTCCAGGGAAGCGCTTATTCCACTGAGCCACCTCCCTGGCCCCAAAAGAATATTTTATTTTATTGAGATACTG
>NW_004524679.1:7735703-7737036 GCF_000260255.1 Octodon degus
TTTTTCCAAATTTGTGGGTTGCCTTTTCACTTTGTTGGCAATTTCTTTTGACATGAAAAAACTTCTCAGTAAGAGCAAGTCCCAGTTGTTAATTTTTTCAACTGTTTCTTGTGTGATTTGATTTCTGTCCATGAACTCTTTGACTACCCCTATGTCTTCAAGAGTTCCTCTTAATTTCTCTTCCAGGGGATTTAGTGTCTATGTTTTAATGTTTAGATCTTTAGTAAGTTTTGACTTTAGTTTAGTGCATGGTGACAGACCTGGGTCAAGTTTGAGTTTTCACCATGTAGAGAGCCAGTTTTTCCAGCACCATTTGTTAAAGAGGCTATCTTTCTTCCAGTGACTTTGTATGGCGCCTTTGTCAAAGATAAGGTGGCTGAGTGTCTTCGGATGGGCTTCAGAAGGTTCTAATCTATTCCATTGATCCTCAGGTGTATTTTGATTCCAGTACCATGCTGATTTTATCACAGTAGCATTGTAGTATAATTTCAAGTCAGGAATGGTAATGCCACCTGCCTTGTCTTTACTGCCCAGAATTGCCTTTGCTATTCTAGGTCTTTTCCAGTACCACATAAATTTTAGAAATGATTTCTTTATGTCTGTGAGATATTTCAGTGGTAGTCTGATAGGGATTGCCTTAAATCTGTACAGCAACTTTGGGAGTTTGGCCATCTTCACAACGTTGGTTCTTCCTATCCAGGAGCATAGGATATCTTTCCATTTTCTGAAATCCTCTAGGATCTCTTTTTTAAGGGCACTGTAATTTTCCTTGAAAAGATCTTTGACTTCTTTAGTTAGGTTAATTCCAAGGTATTTCATTTTCCTCAGTGCTATTGTAAAAGATATTATTTCTCCAATTTTCCTTTCAGTGTGTTTGTTGTCTGTGTAGAGGAATGCTATTGAATTTTTTGGTATTGACTTTATAACCTGCTATGCTACTGAATTTCTGTATTAATTCTAGCAGCTTCTTGGTGGAATTTTTGGGTGTTCTAAGTAAAGTATCTTGTCATCTGCAAACAAATATAATTTACTTTCTTCTTTGCCTATTCTTATTACTTTTATTTCTTTCTCTTGTCTAATGGCTGTAGCTAATGACTCCCGAAATACATTGAATAGGAGTGGTGATAGAGGACATCCTTGTCTTGTACCCAATCTAAGAGTAAAATATTTCAGTTTTTCCCCATGTAAGATAATGTTAGCTGTTGGATTTTCATAAATGGCTTTTAACAGATTAAAGTACAGACCATCTGTTAAAATTTTTTGTCGCACTTTGAACATGAATGAGTGTTGGTCTTTGTCAAAAGACTTTTTTGCATCAATGGAGATGATCATG
>NW_004524679.1:7737136-7746474 GCF_000260255.1 Octodon degus
CTGAGCCACCTCCCTGGCCCCAAAAGAATATTTTATTTTATTGAGATACTGGGGATTGAACTCAGGACCTCACGCATGCCAGACAGGCATTTATTTTACTGAGCTATCTCCCCATTCCCCCCTCATTGTTTTTTCTTTTGCCCTTTGCCTCAAGCCAGTTGTTCCTTCCTTTTGGACAAATACTTTCCATTTCACAGTATCTACCATACCGTTCAGACTACATTTACTCTATATTTACACTAGCAAGACAATGCAATGTTTTTAAGTAAGGAAGTTTCCATTCCAATAGTGTATAATATGCTAAAGACAGAAATCAACTGGTGCTGATTTTCTTGTTTTTGTCTTTAGGAGGTTCCTATTAACATTGGAAGAGCTGGTACCTGTGTTGTGCTGGTGAAGCTACCTTAAAATTATCTCTATGAAATGTAATGAAACTTGATAATGTCAACAAAGAAAACAAAGGACAAAACAAGAAATATTCTTTCCTTCAGCAATTAATTACAAAACTTGAAAATTGTTATGTCATTTAACTATGTATTTAGAATTGTTTTCATTTGTACAGTATCACAAAAGTTTTCAATATGAATTGCATATAAAAGCAAATTTTGTGTGTTGTCCCAGGTGTGGTATCAAGGGAATTATAATTGTGTAGGTCAGCTTTGTCCCTAGAAATGTTAAAATATTCAATAAATTTGACAGTGGTGAAAATTTAAAATTTATAAAAGAATTGACAAGATCAACTGAGACTCTGAGAAGTTATTATTTTTTCTTTGTCTATTACAACTGCTTGGTACATTTATATAATTCTCAACAGTCTGCAAAATGCTTTGATATTGCTGAGTCCCTGGATATGACCATATGGCAGAACCATTCAAAGCTTGACATTTGATTCAGATAAACCTGTTGATACAGCACATCTCTGTCACTTACCAGTTATATAATCTTTTTAAAAAATTTAAGAAAACATGCTACTCTCTTATCTGGAATATAATTTAAAGTTGAAAGGCTATGTGAGACTAAAATCTAAAGCTGATTGTCAATGAGATATCACTTTTTTTCCAAGAACATGCTGAAAACCTCTAAATAATCCCTCACTTTTTTCCAGTATGAAAAGTTATAAAATTTCATGACTGTAAAACTGGTTCATTGACATAATTTGTTATGCTGATTATAGTATATCAAACTTTTACAAACTAATTTTTCTGTCAGAGAACAAACATATAGATTTTATGCATCTTCACATATTGAGTTGTTGAACAAGTTGCCAGGGAAATATTGTGATGTCATATAACCTCTACAATAATAGTAAATATTTATGATTGTTATAAACTATGGTATCAGTCAAAACCTTATTCGAATGGAATAATCTCAAATATTTATGTGAGCTTTGCAAATATGTAGTATTAAGTTAAACAAGTTTTAAAAACAAAATAATTTAAGTGCATTAAATGTTTGAAGATGCTACATATTAACATACGGAAACATCAAAATCTTTAGCATGCATGTACAACTGTATAGTTATTTTTTATTTGCCAACATATGCTTTTATGTTAATGATATATTTGTCCAGGTGGAACTGTGAAGGATATAAGAAAAAACACGCTTTTAAAATTCATAAAAAAAGAGGTGGCTCGTGGATGGTGGCCACCATTTGAAGGCTCCAGGTGCCAGCCCAACCTCCAAGGCCCACTCTACAGCTCCTCTCCACCTTGACAAGGTCTGCAGGCAGGGACCCAGAGGGCTCCTCTTGCTGGGAGATGGGCCTGCCCTGCTCCTTGGCACACCCCTTCCCTCCTCCCTGAGCTCTATGCTAGCCTGTGGAAGTTTGTGCTGCTTCCCCGATATTGCTGCAGAGGAGAGGGGAATCTTTGTGCAGTGAACCCGGAGCTGCCACCTTTTTGGGGCCAGCAGCTGTGTTTTCGAGGAAACCAGAACCCCGTGGTGAGCCCTGGTTGACCTGGTTTGTTCTCAGTCCATTTCCAAACACTTGGAGAATAGAAACTCTGCAGCCAGGGGTTGGGGTGGAGGGATGTTCCTACTTTGCCAGAGGTTAGGTAGCTGTCAAGTATGCACTAGTAGAAGATGATTTCTGCATTCTGAATCATGAAAAAACTCATACAAGAGATACAGTGACTACAGCTTCATTGTTTTCAAGAGATGAGTCTGATGCCTCACATTTTGCCCTGGTCACTGCTTATGAAGACATCAAAAAATGACTTAGTGATTCAGGGAAAGAGAACTCTTTCATAAAGAAAGGAATAAGGTTTTTGGAATAAAAGTTTGTTGGAGCTCAATTAGATGAAGAAACAAGTTCTGTGGGATAAGAACAAATAAATAAGGCTTATTATGCATATGGAGAGGTTTGCATTGATAGAAATAATTTGAAAAGAAAATTGAATAGAATGAATAAAGACAACTCTGAATCTTTGAAAGAATTCAATGAGCAGCCACAATCTAAAGAGGTAGAATTCCTCCACCTGAGAACAGAAGTGGAAACTCAGCAGGTGATGAGGAATTTAAATCCACCTTCTTCAAACTTGGAGGTGGAAAAGTTGAGCTATGACCTGAAGATCCATGGTGTGGAACAAGAGCTGGAACTGATGAAAAAAAGAATGTAATGATCTCAAAATAGAGTTACAAAAAGCCAAACGAAAGGATTCATCTCAGGAAGACAATCTGAAGTGTAGTGATCTCCAAAGACTAAGTATTTCAAGTGATAATATGCAACGTGCATATTGGGAACTAAAGAGGGAGATGTCTAATTTACATCTGATGACTCAAGTACAAGCGGAGCTGAAAAAACTGAAAGCCTCAACCACAGTCAACAAAGCTTGCACCCTAGTTGGATGCATGGAAGACCTTGGGAAAACAGCACGAAACTGCACTTGGCAAATTTCACTGCAACATACGAAAGACATGGACCACTGTCACCAAATGGTAAACCTGTTCATCACATCTCCCCTTTATCAGGAGATATAAAGGTTTTCTCAGAGAAAGCAATTCTCCGATCATGGACAGATAATGAAAGACTGATTCCTAATGATGGTACAGACTTTCAGGAACATGACTCTTTTTGCCAGGGAAGCGCTTATTCTATTGAGCCATCTCCCTGAACCCTAAGATTCTTAGGATACCAGTTTTCTTTTTTCTTTTATTATAATGTTTTTGGTGGAACCAGGAATTGAACTGAGGCCCTTGCATTTGCCAAGGAAGTTCTTATTCCACTGAGCCATCTCCCCAGCCCCCTGGAACATGACTATTAATGGAAGAAATTTTCTGCAAGATAATTCTTTGGTATTCCTCAGCCCTCCCAAATCAATTGAGACAGTATTTAAGGAAATTAAAAATAAAACTTTGCCTTTACCCAACCTGTCACCACAGCATTACTTGGATCAATATAATCAAAATTGTCCATATAAAAGTCAATTTTGAAGAGATTCATATTTGATCATGAGGTCATTGTATCTCAGTGGTTCTCCCAGGAAATTATTTAAAGAATTGAAAGTGGATTTTTAAAGTTTTTCAGTTCTTCAGTTTATACATTTCAACAAAAGGTATGATAATTAGTTGATTTTCTAGTATGAAGACTACATTTGGTTGTATATTCTATGAATCTTATATATGCTAAATATACTAATGAATAAATTTAAGGTGTTTAAGGATAAATCTTGCCATTGATAATAATTGTGAAATCTACTACAGGTAAAGAACAGAATAGGAGATGTTTGGACATGGTTTGACAAAGTGTGTGAAATGTTTAACCATTCATTCATAAAAAAGCCTTTGTTATAGGAAAAAAGAATCCATGTACTTTTGTTTAGATTGCATAAACAAGCAAATAACAATGTGAACAGGTTATATTTGTTGGCTAGATGCTAAAGATTGTAACATAATGGAATAAAAGCCAAAATATGTATAAAAGGAACTTTAAGTAGTATTTTATGTTCTTCCATTCAATTATAAAATTATAAGATGAAATACTGAAACAAACCTAGTTATGAAAGTAAATTGTAAACATTCAATTTTAGTATTTTTTTTCTTTCTTTTCTTTTTTATTTTTAGGGAGAAAAAATAGAATTAAAACAGAAAAAATAACAAGTGATATACAATTGCATTTAACAAAGTAATATGAATTATGTAGTATTTGTTGTAATACATAGTGTTGTCTTCCAACCAGTTACAGATATTGCCTGATATATGCATGTAAAATTGGAAGAAACAGAATGAAATGTATAAGAAAGAAAGAAGAGAAAAGGTACAACTGAAAAAAGGAGACAAAACTTATTAAGTAATATGTGCTCCTTTCCATAGACCAGCAGAAATGCACAGTACAGTTGTCCAAACCATCTTGCTTACATATGTAAATAAATCTCTTTTCCACTCCCTCTCCTGTCCTCAATTCAGTAATACTTTCCTTCTGAATAAATTCATTCTCTTGTCTCAGTATTTATTGTACCATTCACATTCTAATTTTCTCTTAGGCTCTCACACTAAAGAGACAAAATAATGCTTGCACATGAAGGTCTGACTTATTTCACTTAAAAGTATGCTCTCCAGGTTAACCCTACAAAGAACACTGATAGATATTCTAGAAACAGTCAGAAGTGTTCACAGCAATGAGAACAACAGAAAGGAACCACCAACCTGAGCAAGCAATTAAAGAGTTAAAATGTACAGAATCTATAGCAAGAAAATAACATGGCAAAGATAAACCAATAAGTATCAGAAATAAACATAAATGCAAATGGCTTCAATTCATCAATCAAAAGAAAAAGACCAGCAGGGTGGATTAACAAACAAAATCCAACAATCATACAAGAAACACATTTAACTCAAATGGAATCTCGCAAACTAAAAGACAGTGGATTGAAAACAATACTCCATCCCACAGGAAATCAGAAAAAAAACAGGGATACCTATCCTGGTTGCTGATAATATCAACTTCAAACCAAAACTCATTCAAAGAGATAAAGAAGGTTACTACATACTTGGTAAGGGAAAACCAAAAGAGGAAGAGATAACAATTTTAAATACATATGTACCCAATGTAGGAGTATCTACCTACATAAGACAAATTTTAACAGACATGAAAAATCAAATAATCAACTGTAAAATAGTAATGGAAGACATTAACATGACACTGTCACAAAAAGATAGATCAACTAGGCAAAAAATTGGCAAAGAAATAATAGAACTAAATGGAAATGATGAAAAAATTGATTTAATAAACCTTTATAGAGTGTTTTCACCCAGCAACAGCAGAATATATATTCTCAGCTGCAAATGAGACATTCTCAATTACATGATTTCTGCAGTATGTTTGTCTTAGTTACTCTTCTCTCGTTGCTGGGACAAATACCCGACACTCAAAATGAAGGAAGGAAAAGTTTATTTAGCTCACAGTTATTGGAGGTTTCAGTCCATACTCAGCTGGGTCCAACGCAGAGCAACACACAGCAGAGGGCAAACTTTCATGGAGGTGGCAAAGAGCAAGAGCACAAGGGAGGTGTAGCAGCAACTCAAGCAGCTAGCTTCTCTTCCCACCTTACATTGTAATGCAAATTACCTGCCCCAGGGCAGATGCAGCAACCACACCCACAGTAATCAATCACAAACTCCAGAAGCCTCCCATGACTGCCTGAGACTTTAGGGGGACGACTAGACACAAACCATAACAATGTTCTTTTATAAAAAATTGGAATTCTAGTTTATGAGAACATCAATATCAAGAGAGGTGCCTATAAATTCACTACAAACTTTTTAAGTTTTTAAAAAGAATAACATGACTTGTACAAATATATTTGTAATGTGAATTTAAATAAAATATATTTCCTTTGCTTATGAAAAGTATGCACCTTCAGAATATTTCAAGTGCAGCTCAGATTAACTTTTACATGTTGTTTTATGACAATAGCTGAAATAATTAAATGAAACATTCATTTCTTACACCTATGATTGTTGCTATCTCAGAAGGGAGGACATGTATTTTTATAGGTATAGAGGTGAAGACATAGACTCTTTGAAACATTGATAACTTAAATCTTTTGATTTGTTTTAACACTTTATTCAAACTAATGTAGAAGCAATTTAAGCTTTTATTTCAAATACACCTTGATCTGACAAATTAAATTAGGCATGAACTAGAAGGTAAAGCACAAATAAAAGTAAATAAAACTTGTTTGCCAATGATTCAGTAACTGCTATATGGCAAACAGTCAAGCAAGTCAAGATGGTATACCATCTTCATAATGTTCTGGCTATATTTGTTTTTGAATCAGCATTCATTTGTAATAAATGTACAGTACCATCACTGCACTGTAGTGTTTGAAAATTATGTTTGGTAGACTATAGCCTAATGTAAGATGTCAAAATCTGACCAGAATTGAGCAATATTTTCAGAAAAGCCAAGAATATCAAAACACTCTTGTACCTGTCTCCTTTAAACAAAGTTGAGAGAAAAGGGGATAAGGCTTAGTCATTTGCTTCCATACTTCAGTGGAGATGGTCTATCAGGACAAGTTTAAAGAGATTGAAATGATACTGACATCTCATATATTCTTTCAAAAAGTATAGGTAATCATATTTAGTCATTGTATTCTGAATGGAAAGAAAGCTTTGCTTCTGTTTTTATTATGCTTATGTGATAATTATTATGCACTACCCTTTACAATACATTCATCAGGCTTCCTTATGATGTTCCATCAGTAAGGGTTCTGTATTTCTACATGGCGTGTATGGACTGTGAAATGCATACTATACCATACAGCCACTTGACGAGATTGTGGAGCACTAAATTCTGGTCATCCATCTTGAAAATTATGCCATATACCAACTTGACACAGATGTGTCTGCATTTTAGTATTGATGGGAATGGAACACTGAAAGACACTTGCATTCTAGAGTTCCAAATATAATTACAATAAAGCAGAATTAATATTTTTCATTTCCCCCAATTTAGCACATAATTTCTAAATACCTTGTGATCCCCATACCCATTGGTCTTAGTTACTCTTCTCTTATTGCTGGAACAAATGCCCAACACTTAAAATGAAGGAAGGAAAGGTTTATGTAGCTCACAGTTACATACTTTCATAGTTTAAAGCAGCTTGAATTACATAGCAAGACCCTGGAGCCCTATTTGTTCAGGAGAGAGGGTCAGTGCCTGTCTTCTCCACGCATCCCATCTCTGTCCAAGGAGATCTCAATCACAGACACCACCACCCAGGGCCAGGAGGAAAGGCTGGGGCATTGCAGTGTCCAGGATGACCCACTCCACACTTCAGAGAGACTGCAGCCTGGAGAGCAGGGTGAGATGACAGTTTAATGATTAACATCTCTCTGACCCCACCCCTCGATCCCCACCCTGGTCTTCTGGCCATGCCCCTCAAGCCACTCACTGCTCCTCCAGCCATGTCAGCCCCATAATTTACATGAGGGGGGTACAACACTTACATATGGGAGGACAACTAGACACAAGCCATAACAACATTATTGTCTCCCTGTATGCCGGTGACTCAACAGGTAGTTTGTACCATCCAGATAATTTCAAGATCATGTTAGGACCAGGAGGTACTAAACCATGATAAGAGGATTGAGACATTTAGGCCCTATTTTTCAGCAACTAGGAGAGCTATAAGGGATGCAGTTTTCGTTGGACAGGAATGACAAAATATACTGTCATAATCAACCCTCCATAGAAACTCAGAAGTTAGGAAACTTCAGGACTGCTGAAAAAGTGGAGGTTTATTTAGTTTTTCCCTTGGTGCAAGTGTCTTAATCAGAAGGGAGAAATGGTTCATACATCTTCTTCCATATCTTCGCCTAGCTCTTCCTACCATGCTCACCAATATTTTTGTAATATGTTTTATAATAAAATAGTAAATATAAGTAAGATTTTTTACTCGGTTGTATAAGCAGATCTAGAAAACTCACTAAACTTCAAGAAGAGATGATGAAATCTCCTATTTATAGCTAAATGATCAGAAGCTATGTCCAGGTAGGTAGTATCAGAATTGAATTTGCAAAGGATACATGCATTTGGTGTTCACTGTAGAATTTCTTTCTTGATTGAAAATTGAAGACCACACACATTTTGTGAGAGTAACACTTTGTTTGGTGAGAATATATTAGGAAACCACTCAATTTCTTTCTTCTTATATAAGACAATATAAAAAAACCTGGAATTTTAGATTTTCTTTTTTAATACACTTCAATTTTTATAGTACATGTTTTCAGCACATGCATTTTACAATCATTGTGAAAAATAGGTAGATGTACCTAATACAGCTTGTTTCTTTTTTTTCTTTTTTATTTTCCTTTCCCTTCCATCTGAAATCCATAATTCCTCCTCTATTTACTCTTTCCTCTTTTCATTCTTGTTCATATTACTCAATTTAGTTCACATTTATAGAATTTAATGTTTGTATATTTTGAATTATTATGATCTTGTATACAGCTTATTATTACTCATTTTTCCTTATTGGCTCCTCCTCAACCCTTGCCTTTGTCTTTTGAACCCCTTCTTTTTGCCAGACATCATCAATTTGTTTTTTATTTTCTATCCTTACTTTATAATTTTCTTTCTTCTTTTCCTTACTCAAATAAGAGATTCCATAAGATCTTTAAATTTGTGTGTCTGATTTATTTCACTCCAAACTTTTTCCAGTTATTTTTTAACTTTTTTTCCAAAATTTCAATGAGAAACAAATAGCAATGAGAAAGTTTCAAATCAAATTGGTAGGACAGTTTCAATAATCAACATATTGCATACATTCTTCACAGTGGTTAATTACTGTACAAGGTGCAGACATGATATCCTATCTACAAACACCATTAGAACAAATCACTCTATTCATTAAGAGAATGTAACTATATATCTACATTAACCATTTTGAATACACAGATACAAAATGGACATTCATCTGTATACCCTTTTTTGTTTAGGTCCGTCATTTAAATTTTATAGGTATTGTTTTTCCAGTTATGTCACTTACTGGTGAGGCTTAGCTAAAAATGAATCTTAAGTTATGTAACATGACTTCTAGTCTATGAGCTTAATCCAAGAAAAAATTAGCCATGAAACTTGTGCATTTGACACCATTATTTGTCCACATTCTCTTCCTATAAGGGAAATGTCAAGTTACTTTTATTCTTTGTCATAGAATGTTTTTACATCACTTTTCAAACGCTGAAAACACTATATACTGGCTTAAATGATCAGAAAATGTCTCCATTTTTTATGTAGATGATGCATCACCTATTAATTTACAAACATCATTCTTCATATGTGAAAGGAAACATATTTTTAAAGTTTCAACGCCTCACCACAAAATGAAGGA
>NW_004524679.1:7746574-7747650 GCF_000260255.1 Octodon degus
TTCCTCTTGAATTTTTCCCTAATCGTATATAATGGCCTCCTTTATTTCGCTTGATCATTGTTGGTTTGAAGTTGAGACTGTCTGAGAATAGGATTGCTACCCTTGCTTTTTTCTGAGGTGCTGGGGCATGTGGTATTGGGTTCCACTTTTTGTCTTTCTGCCTATGAATGTCTTTATGAGTTAAATGTGTTTCTTGTATACAGCATATTGTTGGGTTTTTTTTTTCCCTAATGCACTGTGCCAGTTTATTTCTCTTAATTGGTGAATTGAATCTATTTACATTGATGGTTAGAATTGAAATGTATTGACTTACGGTTGCCATGTCATTTACCTGTTATCGTTTACTCTTTTTCCTCCTGTGTTGAATTGCTTGCCCTATTTAGGTGGTTGTTTCTGATCTTATTTGTGGAGTTTTGATTGTTTTGTCACCCTCTTGAACATCTTTTAGTAGCCTGTGTAAGGTTGGGTTTGTCATCGCGAAATTCTTTAGCTGTTCTTTGTCATGGAAGTATTTCACTTCTCCATCAAACTTGAAAGAGAGTTTTGTAGGGTATGGTAGTCTGGGATGGAATTTGTTTTCATAGAGGACCTGAAGTACTTTGCTCCATGCTCTTCTTGTCTACATGGTTTGTGAAGAGAAGTCGGCCGTAATTCTGATGGGTTTTCCTTTGAATGTGATCTGCTTCTTTTCTCTAGCGGCTTTCAGTAGATTATTCT
This sequence comes from Octodon degus, assembly GCF_000260255.1. Taxonomy (NCBI): domain Eukaryota; kingdom Metazoa; phylum Chordata; class Mammalia; order Rodentia; family Octodontidae; genus Octodon; species Octodon degus. The sequence goes on from NW_004524679.1 coordinate 7,747,292, forward strand.
TGTGCTGAATTTCTGGGATCGTGGCTATTATATGTCTCGGTATGTTTTTCATTGGTTTGAGGTTCCTTTGCGTTCTGTATGCTTCAGTTACCTGAATGTCAGATTGTTTCCTAATATTTAGAAACTTTTCTGCTATTACTTCTGCCCATATTTTTTTAATGTCATTTGTGTTGACTCCTTCTTTCTCATTGATGTCAATTAGTCTCACATTGTTCATCTTTGCATCATCTTGCAGGTGATGCATTAGTCTTCCCTGCATCCTCGTTGTTTTTAAGAGATCCTTTCTTACCTTTCCACTAGCTGCACCAGCATATTCAAGATCTGAAACTGTCTTCACATTCACTTAAACGGTTTTGCAA
>NW_004524679.1:7748275-7753861 GCF_000260255.1 Octodon degus
TCTATATCTTTCTGCAGCTGTTTATTTATTTCAGAAGCTGTTGATTCATTGCTTTCAGCTGTGTGATTTCCAATTTGTTCTGTGTTAGTGTCCTCTGCTCTTGTTATGGGTGGGCTTGGGTTCTGAGGTTGCATTTTGTTCCTTCTAGTCATTTTGTGTAGCACTGTCTTCTGACCTTTGTTGTAGATCTTTACTGTAGTTTTAACCTTCGCACGTACTGAAGTTCACGTGCAGCTCTACAAAGTTTGGACTTATCCAGCTGTTTATGACTTGGTTCTGGCTGCTGTGCTTAGCTCCTTCGCGCTGCTGCCCTTGAAGGTGAACCTGTTGTGCCCCTGTGGCAAGATGTTCTGCTCCTGGACTAGCTGGGTGGATCTATCCTCTACACTCTCTGCAAGAATTGCAGCTGCAGAGTTACACCCCAGGAGTGTATGACAGGCCTGAGCTGTGCCTGGAGGGGGCAAGGTGAAATAGGGGGAAGATGAAGCTCTCCCACACACTCACAGCACCTGGGCTAGGACTGGGTCTGGGATTTCCCGGAACTTGACACAAATTCCTACTCGGTGGGCGCCTGAGGGTCTGCGGTGTGGTGGGCGGCGTCCCAAGGGAGTGGGAGTGGGCCCGGCCCACCCTGCGCCTTGGCTGGTACTGGTCCCTCCGGCGCATGGTAGCAGGAAGCTCTCCCACACATTCACCGGACCTTGGCTAGGATTGGGTGTGGGGGTTCTCGGAACGGGGCAGAAATTCCTAATCAGCGGGCGGTGTGGGGGAAGTCTTCGGAGTGCCTATTTATCGTGTTTTAAGAAAGGGTCTACAGGGTTTTCAGAGTCTCAATAGTAGATCAGACACCTAGTGATCTGCCTGTTTTACAGCTTCCCAAGTGCCTGGATTACACGCATATGCCACCATGCCCCATCTCAATTCTTTTCTCAGCCTGACGTGGGGACAGGACCAGCAGGGCAAGTCCCGGGATTGAACCTGCAGCCACTGTGCCTGCTTACAGGTTCTTTAATCTTCTGAGCTATTTGGCCAGCCCTTATTGCTTCTCTTTAGCAACATAAATTAAAATGACATTATCATTTGAGTTGATGGAGAAAAATATCATTTGACAAAATTCAACAAAATTTGTAATTAAAAATTCAAATCTGTAGCAGAGATGTAGGTCAAACGTGCAGTGCCTGAGTGGCAAGAGCATATCTTGATACCAAATAAAATTTTTCCATGTGTATAAGATTATAAACAAAAAAGAGTACAATTATATTTAAAAATAAAAGAGTAACACTTTGAAATTCTACATGAAAATGCAACCATGAAAGTTAGTTTTTTTGTTTCTATTCAGTATATTTGAAATCTAGTAGAATGTTTACGCAAGAAAATGAAATGTATAACATATATTGAAAAACAAGGAATTATATATTTGTTTTCAGGTAACACAATTTTATACAAAGAAAATCTCAAAAATTTATTTGTAAATGATTGTAACTCTTGCAACTGTTACATATATACAACCAAGTTGCATGCTAAAAAATCAAGACCTAAAAAAAAAAAAGAAACCATCAAGACCTAGACTGGGCATCATGTCTCATGCCATTGATCCGAGGACTTGAGACGCTAAAAGCAGGAGAATCACTATTAGTCTGATCTGTGAAGTGAGATCCTGTAGACACTTACTATATACATAAAAATATCAAGATCAAAAATCCTTCCAGATAACTATGTGCTTAAAAATATGTGAAAATAAAATTTAAAAATGTCCACTTGCAAAAATATTATGAAAGGAGTAAAACATTTGGAACTAAGTTTATCCAAATGGCCATAGGATCATTGATTTTGAATTGATAACATCATTTGTTTAAGAAATGTGCAGTACTGATGAACGTTCTACAATCTGAGGTACAGGATCTCAGGACAAATCCTGAGGGCATTTCACTGACCTTCTCAGACCAAAAAGCTACAACTCTTGTTGCATAGGTCCTGCTTTACCTTGGTCTTAACCATCCAGTAGAAAAGTATGAAGTCGAAATATAAGAAATAAAGCCATGCTGTTAAGTTGAGCTGTGGGGGACTCAGGTCAATAATTTCTGACATTGCCAGTTAAATATAAGACCCAATGCTATTATAGGCTACTGGACTCTTTTAGAATATTTTGCTGAGTTTACACACCTATAATATTCAATAACGGAACTTAGAAAAAATGGGGTATACCGATGAATGTCCATTTTGTATCTGTGTATTCAAAGAGGTTGGGATGGATATATAGTTGCATTCTCTTAATGAATAGAATGATTTGTTCTAATGGTGTTTGTAAATAGGATCACAAGTCCGCATCTTGTACAGCAATTAACCACTAAGAAGAATATATGCAGTGTATTATTTGTTGAAACTGTCCTTCCGATTTGATTTGAAACTGTCTCATTGCTATCTGTTTGTCAATAAAACTTTGAAAAAAAATAAAAAAAAAGAAATGTGCAGTAAAACTGTAATATATTCCATTGACTGTATATTGGTGGGTCATGAATGCATGATCATTGCTTCTATACATGACCACTCCCCAGTTGCACTTCAGAGTTTTTCCCTCAGTTTCCTCCATATTCAATGATCTTGACAGCTGTCTTATGCTACACCCTTCCACTATGTTTCTTTTGACTGGAGGCCATCTGTAGACTGAATTTCCTCAAACTGTAAACTAGATAAAGTCATTCCTGTTTAAAACTGCAAGAATCTAGAATTATTTACATCCATGAAGCAGTTAACAATTAGAAAAAAATGATACCATGACTATGTTCATTGCTGTAACTATAACTGACCAAGTAAGTTTTAGAACTGAGTAGTAGGATGGGTTTGGAAAGTTTGGAGAATAAGTCTAGCAAAATTTAGCAATGCTGCAAAAGTTTGACAGGTGATCCTTATCAGAGCTTAGAAGAGTAAAATGCATGTGTAATGCAGACAATACAAACCAGGCTCAGGAATTTTATATTTGAAATAGAAATACTTTGGTACTTGAACTAGAGCCCCTATGTTTTACAACATATCAGAAAATGTGTCTATATTTTGCTCATGTCCCAAAATTTTACATGACAATAAGATTAAAGAGTGATGTAACTATACTGTAATGTGAAATTTCAAGTTACCCAAACGTACAGTCTGTGGTACAAATACTGCTGGCTGCATTAAGCTAGACCAATATTGATAAACAGAGGCAAAATCAGAACAGAAACATTAATATATTACACAATTTGGCTCAGAAAGAATTATGAATAAAGGAGAAGCCAAAAGAAGTGTGGCTAATAAGATATAAATATAATCAGAAAGATACCAAGCACTTTGCACATGAACAAGAAGATGCTCTTAGGGTATCTTGAGGAACAGAAGAATTCCACACGTTGCAATAAAGAGTGAAAATAAGTCAAATATTTCATATGAGATGTTATGAATTGTGTCTACATATTCCCCCAAAGCCTCATGCAGTCATGGATCTGGCTTCTAGAGTTTTTACCTGATCCATGGTTCAATACAGGAATTATGGGTGTTAGTGCTATGACTCCTGGTGGTAGGTAGCCTGCAAACAATATAAGAGAGAGAAAGAGGCTTGCTCTCTGCTGCTCCTATCTTTTTGCTCTTGTTGCTTTCCATGATTTCTGCCTCCCTGAACTGTCATCCTCTGTCAATTTCCACTCTTCCTTGGAGCCAGTGAGGTAAGGACTGAAATCTCAGCAAACTTTGGGCTAAACACAACATTCCTTCTTTAGTTCAGAGTATGAGGTATTTTATCTCAGCAATTAGAGAAAAGTGACTAGGACAGAAAAACATAATCCCTGGGGGCCAATTTGAATAAAGGCCTTAAAAGCAAATATGTTCAATTAGATATATTTCCCTGTGCTCACTCATACAGTCACTTGAAGGACATCACAACCATGATTCAAGTGAGAATGGCTACTTCTCCCACTGACATCAGACCATAGCATCATTCATGTGATGTAGATTTTATTCACATGAAAAATGAAAGTCTTTTGATAGGAAAGAATTTTCCACACTGATTTCAAAGAAAGCCTAACAGGTCAGGCAAAAGGCCTCTGAAAAGACAGACCTTGAACTCATGTAAAAGTAAAAACTTGCTATTTAAATCCAAGGTAAAAAAAAAAAACTCAAAACCAACGTCACAAGTTAAAATGGGAGGGATACGTAGATAGAAAAGAATATAACCAAGTCAAAACTAAATATTCTTAACTAATAAAGGTTTTGATACTGGGAACAAGTCTATGTTAAGCACCTAAAAACAAAATCTTCTGTTTAAAATGGCTTGTCAACTAAGTTTTCTTACTTGTATCAAGGGATTCTATAATTAGTTTTGTAATTTAATTGCATATAAAGTTGTTAAAAACCACTGTGTGACATAAATTAAGATATGCAAAATATAAGCATTGGATACTTCAGTGAACCCTTTATAAAACTCAAGGAGAAGGGTAATTTGCTTTTGATCCTTTTAAATATTTTGTAAAGTTAAAGAGTGCATACTATTAGTTGTTTATTTCTAACATTACCAGACAAATGGTGAAAGAAAAGGATGTACTGAGATATATAAATCCCTAATAAATGACCTATGTGAATCTAGGTGTAATCTAAAGCACACTGTTATTTTCTGTAGCTGAAGAAACAAATGGATTATCTCACTTTGCAATTGAATGAATTAAACCAGAACTTTAACTCCCAGCCTTACAGTGTGTCTAGAGGTAAAGGCTAAATTCCGTGAAAAATATGAACTTTTAATCCATGATAAGATTAGCGAGAATAACCCGATGAAGCCTGACATACTGGCACCATAATTTCTGATGACTGTTGCTTGTGAGTAGAAGACATTATCCCACAGCCAGTGGATGTAAACTTGCCATTACGAATGAAAGAAATAAGCTCAATCTTTCTAGTAGCATTTTCTGCACCAGAGTGGCATCCACCTATTCAATTCCAGCTGAAAGAATTAAGCATGGCATTTCTAAAACAACAAATTAAGAACCTCCACTGAGACAGCTATCAAAATGTAATACCATATAAAGATGAATCACATTATAAATATTATCTAACATTTTTATTACCTGTAGATAAAACAGATACAGAAGACTCAAAAGAGATATTCAAAATATGCCACTGAAGACAAGGGCTAAACTCCATAATTACTACTTTTATTTATACTTTATATAATGAGAAAGCTAGGAAATATATGTGGGAATGCCTAGTAAGGATGTGGGATGAGTGTGGAAATAACGAAGATAATTCATTATAAATTAATCCATATGGTTTCACTAAGCAAATATGCTGCTTTTCATGATAAAATTGAGGTTATGAAGAGATATTTATTCAGTTGGTTGATTTTAAACATGAGCCAAAAAACAAGAAGAAAATGATACAGTATAGGGAAACTGGAAATATTCACCTCTATAGATTTATTAAAGAGATTGAAAGGCTTAGTGAGACTGGAAAATCAAAGCATATTTGACATTTAAAACAGAACAAAACTGGTAGGTTGTAGAAGAAAAAAAAATATTAATTTTATTGAGAAACAAATTTAGTGAGTTTCAAAATTGATTAATA
>NW_004524679.1:7753961-7756486 GCF_000260255.1 Octodon degus
TATATATATAACAAAATAATACACTGTACCTCCAAATTACATGCAATTATATCTTCTTCATGGAAACTAAAACTAATAGAAAATATGTGCTAGTCTAAGCATTAAATATTTCATACTGAAAGTTCAGCTTTATTATCTTTTTGAGACAGGGTCTCGCTATGCAGTGAAGGCTGGCCTTGAGCTCACTTTGTGGCCCAGGCTGCTCTGGAAATCATAACAATGCTCTTGCCTCAACATCTGGAGTTCTGGAATTACAGGCATAAGCCACCACACACATCTGAAAGGTCACTTTTTATATTCATGTTAAAATCTAAATTGTATGTATACACACACACAAACACATAAACATACCACTCCTGAAAATTCAGAGAAATGGGTATATCTAAAAATATATGAAGATTATTATACTCATCATATGTCCATAATTGAGCTGTAGTACTTGACACCCACAACTCAAAGAGGTATATTTGACTCACATTTTCTGTAGGGTTAATTCATAAATGTCTGGATTTCAGAATGAAACTGCATGCTGAAAGGGCATGACAGGAGAAAATTTCTCATCACATTTCTCATAAAAAATTCTCACTTCTCCCTCCAGAAAGGGAGAAGCTGGAGATGCCAATATGTCACTGTAGGTCATAAACCTTGTGACACACCTCCTCTGATCAAGAATTAATGAAAATTTTAGGCTATGTTTTGATTATAAACCATCATATTCTGACCTCGGTCCACAAAAGGCTCATCAGCATCTCTTTATACAAAATTCATTTATTTTATGCCTAAGTATTATCATTGAAATCTTCAAACACAAAGTCTTCTCTGAAACTCACAGAAATATCTTAGCTGTGAACTTCTGTAACAATAATACAGAAAGTAATATACTTTGAGTGGATATCTACTTAGTAATCCTAATCCAGAAAAAAGGAATAGTGAAATAGAAAGGACAGGAACAAAAGCAAAACCGAAAACAAGCACAGCAGACTTGTATCTGATAGATTCACATTTAGTCCCTTTGGCAGGGACTTTTGTAGTGCAGAAATATGTATTATAAAGTCTCAGGCAACTTCTCCTCTATGGCCTTGTTTCTTGGAGCACACATGGCCTCTGCCTTGGACTAGCTATGCTCACTGCCTGCATCTTTCCTCAAGAGGTGTACCATCTTTTTGGCACATCAACTTCCTTGAATCTTCACTGCCCTTTTAGCTTCACTGTTACTGCTCTATGCACTGTTTGCTTAGAGGCACATTGTCTCACCTTACAATTCTCTCTTTTGAAATCTGGGTGGATGCCTCTGTGACTTCATGAGTCTTACATTTACAATGCCCGAAAAACCAACACCACATGTGATCCACCGATGTTTTTTTGTCATCTGGAGCATTAATTTGGCTATTTGGGCCTCAGAATTTGGACCATAGTAGTGCCTGAGTGCCTTGATAACTGAGCTCAGAGCAATATTCTTCCATAGAATTATGCAAGTATGAATGAACAGTGGAAATCAGTACCTGTTTTCAAAGCCCAATCTTTCAAACTACTTATAATTTTCCATCCTTGAGGCATGGGGGGATGGGGGACCAGCATCTAATTGTTGAGACCCCTTCAAACCCTCTTTCTGACAAAATATATAGGTTATTTTATAGTAAATTTTTGAACAATGACACACTTCTTTTCACAAATTTATAGGAACTTTCTGTTCTGGAAAACTGTGACATCATTTAGCTCTGCTTTTATTTCTTGATTTTCACTGTAAATCTCACTAAAAACAGAAAAAAGTGTTTATACCACAGCTTGCACACTGGGTTATCCTAATTTTTTCATATGATTGAGTCTGTTATGTCCATAGTTTCATATGTGAGTCTGAAACTCACAGAAATATCTTAGCTGTGAACTTCTGTAACAATAATACAGAAAGTAATATACTTTGAGTGGATAACTACTTAGTAATCCTAATCCAGTTACAGTAATACTATCTGAGATGGAGCACAGCATTTTTTTTTCTTTTACCCCATGGTTTTATGTACAACAAAAAGTATCTTCTGGGATATATTGGTATGAACATTTTTTTTCCAGTTGTGATGTAACTCCTGAACAAGTTTTAAGTTATTGTTATGCTATATTGCAAACTCAGATTTAAAATAAATCAATGTACGGAATTAATTTATTTATTTATTTATCTATCTTTTTTTTGAAATTGTATTTTTTTGCCATAATTTTAGTGATAAACAAATAGCAATGAGAGAGTTTCAAATCACATCGGTAGGAGAGTTTCAATAATTGACACACTGCATACATTCTTTTTAGTGGTTAATTGCTGTACAAGATGCAGACTTGATATCCTATTTACAAACACCATTAGAAAAATCATTCTATTCATTAAGAGAAAGTAACTATATATCTATCCTAACCACTTTGAATACACAGATACAAAAAGGACATTCATCTGTATCCCCTTTTTTTGTTAAGTTCAATTATTTGAATATTATAGGCATGTAAACTCAGCAAAATATTCTAAAAGAGTCCAGTAGCCC
>NW_004524679.1:7756786-7757248 GCF_000260255.1 Octodon degus
CTTGATAAGAAAATTTGGGACACTACAGAGATACCTGACTTTACAGTACAAGTTCTCACATGTCCTGAGTCTTAATTGACCTTGGAAAGCTAGGGGCAAAATGATGGCTTTCCTTGCAGCCCTCCTTTTTCTCTAAATTTGGTATGCAAACTTAGGTTGTTAACCGTTCAGAAGACAAGCTTATAGTTATTTTCAAACAACTTAGGCTATTAAGCTTAAACTCACTATCTCTCTGCATTTCAAATATCTTAGGCATAATAAGGAACAGGTATTTTTCATCGAGTATTGATATGTTCAACTTTAAGTACCTACATAGTATGATAAACACAAACATTTAAAAATTAGATTATATTTTAAAAATAGGATAAAGAATTATATACTTCTCTTGTTTGCACATAAGTCTAAAAATCTCACCATACACAACCTTGAAGCAGGACATTCCCACAATATTTCTTGTCCTGT
>NW_004524679.1:7757348-7758947 GCF_000260255.1 Octodon degus
TATTATTTTTTAAAATTTTATTTATTTATTTATGTGTGTGTGTGGCCAGCTTAGCCCACCAGGGGGCGGGGCTGGCTGGCATGTGGTGCTGGGTGATTGAACCGCGGTCCCTGTGCCTTGCTAAGCTTGTTCTCAGTAGGTGCTTTAGATCACTGAGCCATCTCACCAGCCCCTCAATAATTATTATATTGCATATTGTTATCCTCTTAGTGGGTATTCATAGTACAATATGTAGACATGATATCCTCTCCAAAGACTATTAGTACAAACCTTTTTTTTCATTGAATTAAGAGAAGATAGCTGTATATCTATCCTAATTATTTTGTATATACAGATACACAATGGTCCTTCGTTTGTAACCCTTTTTACTGTTTAGCTTTGTTGGAGATGGGAATTCCTTTGCATTTAAATATTGTAGGTGTGTGATTTCAGCAAAATGATTCAATATAGGCCAGTAGTCCATAATATTAGTGGCTTATCTGTAGGACTGGCAATGTCAGAAGATGTTGACTTGAGAATTTCACAGCTCAGCACATTAACATGGCTTTACTTTTCATGCCTCACTTTTATACTTTTCTGCTGGACTGTTAAGACAAAGATAGAGCAAGACCTATATAACAAGAAATTTATCTTTTGTATTTGATAAGTTCAGTCAAGTCACTTCAGGATTTATCCTGTTACCCTGAACCGCAGTTTGCTGATCCTTTTTCAGTGTCAGCCATGTGGATGAATCACTGCCATTGCTTGACTAATTTTCTCTCTGTGAAAGCCTGAGAGAATACTTTCTTTCCATGTGACTATCGTCAGGAACACTCTACATCATCAATCAATTTCCTCTGTAGCCCCATAAACTCCTTGATCAGAAAATCTGGGACACAACTATGTTACATGATGTTACAGTTTGGTTCTCCTATGTCCTGAGTCTTCACTGACCTTGAAAGGCTAGGGCCAAAATGTTGGCTGATGTTGCAACCCTTCTTTTTCTCCAAATTTTGATCTACAAATTTAGAGTTGTTAACACTCCAGAAGAGAAGCTTATTATTACCCTAAAAGACATGCAGTTGGGTTTAACTTCACTATCTTTCTGAATACCAAACATCTTAGGCACAACATGGAACAGGTATTTTCAATCAAGTATTCATATGTTAAACTTTAGCTCTCCATGGACTATGGAGAAAAAAATGGTATTTATTTATTTAATATTTATTTTTCTTTCACAAAAAAGTGACTATTGTAGGGATGTTTTAGCTTGATAAATTCAGAATTTTGTTTAGATTCACTCTATTTTAGCTTTGTCATATTAGTATTGTATGTTTTAAATAATATACTGATTAACTGGTCACTTTGTCTTTTGTTCTTTTATTATTATTATTATTATTATTATTGTTATTATTTTTATTTTTTCCATAATATTATTGAGAAACAAATAGCAAAGAGACAGTTTCAAAACAAATTGGTAGGACAGTTTCAATAATTAACACATTGCATACTCTCTGCCTAGTGGTTATTTGCTGTACAAGGTGAAGACATGATATCCTATTCACAAAAACTATTACAATAAATTCCTCTATTCTTTTTTATTTTTTTATTTTTATTTTT
>NW_004524679.1:7759047-7761519 GCF_000260255.1 Octodon degus
AGGGATTGAAATCAGATCCTTGCTTTTGCCAGTCAAGCGCTTATCCTACTGAGCCATCTCCCTGGCCATCTCTATTCATTAAGACAATGCAACTCTACATCTATCCTAACCATATTAAATACACAGGTAAAAAATGGACATTCATCTGTATTCCCTTTTTTGTTTAGTTTTGTTTTTGAATATTATATTGTATATTATATTATAACATAATATAACATAATATAACGTAATATAACATAACATAACATAACATAACATAACATAACATAACATAATATAATATAATATAACAAAGTATTCTAAAAGAGTCCAGTAGTCTATAACAGTATTGGATCTTTCTCTTTACCGGTATTGTCAGAAATTATTGACCTGAGTCCCCCTACAACTCAACAAAACAGCATGACTTTACTTCTTATATTTCGTTTTTATATTTTTGAGCTGGATGGTTAAGATCAAGATAAAGCAAGACCTATGCAACAAGGATTGAAGCTTTTGATTCTGATAAGGACAGTGAAATCCCCTCAGGATTTATCTTGAGATCTTTTACCTCAGATTGTAGATCCTATGTCAGTGTCAGCCATGTGGAAGGGTCACGGCAAGTTCTTGGCCAATGTGCTCTCTGGGAAAGTTGAGAGAAAGTTCTCTCTCCATGTGACTCTCCTTAGGCACACTCTACATCATTGATCACTTTCCTTTTTGGCCGCATAATCTCCTCCATCAGAAAATTTGGGAGTTACATGGCACTAGGGTACAAGTTCTCATATGTACTAAGTCTTAATTGACCTTTGAAATCTAGGGCCAAAACACTGGTTTTCCTTGTGGCCCTCCTTTTTCTATAATTTTGGTCTTCAAACTTTGGTTGTTATCCCTCCACATGAGAAACCGACTGTACTACCATACATCCTAGGCTGTTAAGCTTAACCTCACTACCTGTCTGAATATCAAACATCTTAGGCATAACATGGAACAGGTATTTTTCATCAAGTATTGATATGTTGAACATTAAGTTCCTACAGAATATGATGAAAAAACAGTTAAAAATACTTTTTAAAAATAGGCATAAAGAATTATATAGCTCTTATGTTTACACATAAGTCCGTAAATCTAACCATATACAATCTTGTAGCAGGACAGACCCGCATCAATCCTTTTCCTGTCTCCTGCCTTCATTAAACACCCTCTACTTTTCGAACAATCATCTACCCAAGAGACAGCATGGCAGCAACTGTAATGTCATGACAAGAAGCCCATACTCAGAAGAGCAGAACAACAGACACTCCAAGCATGAACCTACTAGTATAAATTGCCTACTTCAGTGCAGTTCCTTAGTTCACACGTGTCTGTATATATAGATACTTAGAGTGAGAATCCTTTAAATTAACTGTTAGATTCAAAAGTCTTCTGAAGATTCTCAGGGTCATTGCCTTAACCATCTTCTACATATAACTGTATGGCTTGGCAATGTCATGATTCCTAGCTCATGCTTTGCTCCCTTTTCGCTGGTAAGCCCTTAAATTCTTGCTTTCATTTTGGTCGTATTATACCTTTCTATTTGTATTTCTTCATTTGAGTTCTTATACTAGGCAAACTATATGATATTTACAAATGTGTGTCTGGTTTATATAACTTAAGAGTATATCTTCAAGTGGCATCCAATTCAAATATAAAGGCTTCAAGTTTATCAAATTTGTATAGCTGAGAAATACTCCATTGTATAAAAATACAACATATTTTTCATCCATTCTACAGGTAATGGTCATCTTGGTTGTTTCTAGAATTTTGCTATCACAAATTGTGCTGCTACAAATATAGGCACACATATATCACTCTGATATGATGTGTTCAGATCCTCTGGGAAAATTCTAAGTAGAGGAACAGCTGGATTAAATGGGATTTCCAATCCAAGATTTCTAAGAAGTCTCCAAACTGATTTCCATAATGGTTGCACCAGTCTATATTTCCACCAGCAGTGGAGAAGCGTTCGGTTTCCACACAGCCTCTCCAACATTGTTATTGAGTGACTTCTTTATGATACCCATTCTTTCTGGGATGACATGATACCTTAATGTTTGTTTTTTTTCAGAATTTTATCGATAAATAGCAATGAGACAGGTTCAAATCAAATCGGAAGTACAGATTCAACAAATAACACACTGAATATATTCTTCTTAGTGGTTAATTGCCATACAAGATGTGGACTTGAAATCCTATCTACAAACACCATTAGAACAAATCATTCTATTCATTAAGAGAATGCAACTATATATCTATCTAAACAACTCTGAGTACACATATACAAAATGGACATTCATCTGTATACCCCATTTTTTCTAAGTTCTGTTATTCAATATTATAGGTGTGTAAACTCAGCAAAATATTTTAAAAGAGTCCAGTAGCCCATAACAGCATTAGTTCTTCTGTTCAACTGTCAATGTCACAAATTATTGACCTGAGTCCCCCACAGCTCAACAT
>NW_004524679.1:7762949-7767429 GCF_000260255.1 Octodon degus
AACTTTTCTAAGGAGTCTCCATACTGATTTCCATAACGGTTGCACCAGTCTACACTCCCACCAGCAGTGGAGAAGGGTTCCTTTTTGCCACTGCCTCTCCAACATTTTTTGTTGGGTGATTTCTTTATGCTAGCCATTCTTTCTGGGGTGAGATGATTTCTCAATGTGGTTTTAATTTGCATTTCACGAATGGCTAGTGATGTGGAGAATTTTTTGATATATTTATTCGCTTCTTTAATTTCGTCCTCTGAGAAGCATGTATTCATGTCCGATGCCCATTTCTGGGTTGGGTCTTTGAATTTTTGGGCGCCAGTGTTTTCTAGATCCTTATAGATTCTAGAGAGCAGACCTTTGTCTGAATACTTATTTGTCATGATATTTTCCAAATATGTAGGTTGCCTTTTCACTTTGTTGGCAATTTCTTTTGACGTGAATAAACTTCTCAGTAAGAGCAGGTTCCAGTTGTTAATTCTTTCAACTGTTACCCGTGCAATTTGATTTCTGTCCATGAACTCTTTGCCTACCCCTATGTCTTCAAGAGTTCCTCTTATTTCTCTTCCAGGAAATTTAGTGTCTCTGCTTTAATGTTTAGATCTTTAATAAATTTGACTTTAGTTTAGTGCATGGTGATAAACCCGGGTCAAGTTTGAGTTTTTGGCATGTAGAAAGCCAGTATTTCCAGCACCATATATTGAAGAGGCTATCTTTCTTCCAGTGAGTATGTTTGTCCCATTTGTCAAAGATAATGTGGCTGAGTGTGTTCATAGGGGCTTCAGTGATTTATAATCTATTTCATTGTTCCTCAGGTCTATTTTGATGCCAATATCATGCTGATTTTATCACAGTAGCCTTGTAGTATAATTTCAAGTCAGGAATGGTAATGCCACCTGCCTTTTCTTTATTGCTCAGAATTGCCTTTGCTATTCTAGGTCTTTTCCGTTTCCGGATAAATTTAAGGAATGATTTCTCTATATCTGTGAGATATGTCAGTGGTAATCTGATAGGGATTGCATTAAATCCGTACAGCAATTTTGGGAGTATGGCCATCTTCACAATGTTGGTTCTTCCTATCCAGGAGCATGGGATATCTTTCCATTTTCTGAAATCCTCTAGGATCTCTTTTTTAAGAGTACTGTAATTTTCCTTGAAAAGATCTTTGACTTCTTTAGTTAGGTTAATTCCAAGGTATTTCATTTGCCTTGGTGCTAATGTAAAAGCTATTGTTTCTATAATTTCCCTTTCAGTGTGTTTGTTGTCTTTGTAGAGGAATGCTATTGAATTTTGGGTATTGACTGTATAACCTGCTATGTTACTGAATTTCTGTATTAATTCTAGTAGCTTCTTGGTGGTGTTTTTTGGGTCTTCTAAGAAAAGAATCATGTCATCCACAAATAAAGATAATTTACCTTATTCTTTGCCTATTCCTATTCCTTTTATTTCTTTCTCTTGTCTAATGGCTGTAGCTAATGATTCCAGAACTATATTGAATAGGAGTGGTGTTAGAAGACATCCTTGTCTTGTACCCGATCTAAGAGTCAAAGATTTCTGTTTTACCCCATTTAGGATTATGTTAGCTGTTGGATTTTCTTTTCTTTTCTTTTTTTTTATTGAAATAGTAATTTTTATCTTTAATGTTTGGTTGCATATTAGGAAATAACTATTAGTAGGTTTAGAATTCAAAAAATAAGTTTATTTTCTCCCAACTTTATTAGGTATAATTGGACAAGCTATATACTGTCATAGGAGGTAATGTCTCGTTTTGATTCATGCACATATTGTGAGATGATTAAACCAAGAAAAGTAACATACTTTACATAGTTCACATACTTTACATAGCTTTAAAAATGATTAATGAATGTTTTCTGAAGGGAATAGTCATTTCTTATTTTCTTCTTTGTTCCTTTTGCTTCACATATTAGTTCACTTAGAGCCCATAAAGTGTGCGCAAAGAAGCAGATGGGAGGGAAATCCACAGCAGAAAGAGTTTCCATGTGTTCTTTCAGCACTGTTGACAGAAAACATTGCAGGAGAAGATGAAACAGCCATTGAGGTGGTTATGCTGATGAGGGTGTCATTCAAAGTAATTACCATGGATTTTGTATAACCATGGAAAATCCAGAAAGTTTCTCTTAAAAGACAGTATACACCAAACTTGGAATTGCAACAACCTGTACTTTTAATGGACCTCCTATCAGTTGAATTTCCAGACCCAAATATATGTTGAAATCTTCCCCCTGAGGATTATAGAATATACCTTTATTTGGAAATAGAGTCCTTAGTTTAGTGGTGAAGTTAAATGAAGTCATTAGCATTATTCTCTTCCAGTATACCTAGTCCTGGTATAAAGAGGAAATTGGAATAGACACTGCCATGCACAGAGCAGAGCCTGGAGTGACACAGGTAGAGAATCTCAAGGACTGAGGGCCACCATGAAAGCTGGGCAGAGGCAAGGAATAAGCCTTCCCAGCCTCAGAGGGCGCATGGCCTTCAAGCCCTCTAAAATGTGAGATTGGACCCAGGGAGATGGCTTAGTAGAATAAGCGCTTGCCTGGCAAGCACAGGGTCCTGAGTTCAACACCCTGTATGGCACAAAAATTAAAACTAAAATTTAAAAATTTTAAAAAATTTAAAAAAGAATCGTGAGATGATAAACTTCTCATCTTAATTCCTTCCACACTTGATGTTTTCTTATAGCAGCCCAATCATATAATAGGAAAACAGAATAATTCCTTAAGATTTCTTTCCAGTTCTTTTAAAAAGTGAGAAGAAGCTCAGATCATCCCAGAGGTCGTCTGAAGACAGTGCTGTACACATTTGCGGCCTGTACTGGATCACTGCATAAATACAAGGCTGGCAGATGCATAAAGGATTACTCACTGCACAAGCACCTGTTATAGAAGTGCCTGAAAATGTCTATTTGAGATCTGTTTTTCCCCAAAAGACTGTGTGCCAAGCCATCTACTTAACTGATAGATATAGTAAAGATCAAATTATGGGAGATAGAGCAGTCCATCTTGTTCAACATGATGTGAGCAAATGTGGAATTTCAACCACTGGACAATAGACTGTAATCAGTGCGATTGTTTATTTTTCAAAGTTTTATTGACAAACAGATAGCAATGAGACAGTTTCAAATCAAATCAGAAGTACAGTTTCAACAAATAACACACTGCATATATTCTTCTTAGTGGTTAATTGCTGTACAAGATGTGGACTTGTGATCCTAATTACAAACACCATTAGAACAAATCATTCTATTCATTAAGAGAATGCAACTATATATCTATCCCAACCACTTTGAATACACAGATACAAAATGGACATTCATAGGTATACCCCATTTTTTCTAAGTTCCGTTATTGAATATTATAGGTGTGTAAACTCAGCAAAATATTCTAAAAGAGTCCAGTAGCCTATAATAGCATTGGGTCTTCTGTTTAACTGGCAATGTCAGAAATTAGTTTTTAGGATCTTGACTATTATATGTCTCTGTATGTTTTTAACTTGGTTAAGGTTACTTGGTGTTCTGTATGCTTCATTTAGCTGAATGTCAGACAGTTTCCTCATATTTGGGAAGTTTTCTGATGTTACTTCTGTCCATATTTTTTTGTTGTCCTTTGTTTTGATTCCTTCTTTCTCATTGGTGACTATTTGTCACACATTGTTCATCTTTGCATCATCTTGCAAGTGATGGATTATTTTTTCCTGCATAATAGATGTTTTTAGGAGATCCTTTCTTATCTTTTCACTAGCTTCACCAGCGTCTTCAGCATCTGAGACTGTGTCTTCACTTTCACTTAAATGATATTTGAAGCTTGTGATTGCGATTTTAAATTCCTCTGTATCTCTTTAACTGTGATTCATGCGATCTATTTCTTTCCTGTATTGCTCATTCAAGAAATCTGTCATTTTTCTAATCTCCTCTATTTTTTTATCACTGTCTTCTTTAGAAGCAGTTTTTAATTCTTTTTCTGCAGTGTTGTTTTCAGATTGGGTTTCCTCCCTATGTTTCTGCAGTTGATACTTTAATTCAGATGTCATGATTTCAGAGAATTCTTTTTTTATTTCAGAAAAGAATTCTGGTTTGAGTTCCTCTTTAACTTTCTACTTTTCCTTATTTACTATGGATGCTATTGATTCATACATTTGAGCTGAGCTGGTAGAAAATACTTCTGCTGAGTGCTCCTCTATAACTTTCTGCTTTTGCATATTTACTATTGCTTCTTTTAATTCATACAATTGAGCTGAGCTAGTGTCTTCTGCTCTTGTTGTGGGTGGCCATTCTGTTTCCTCCATATGTTTCTGCTTTTGATTCTTTACTGAAGATGCTGTTAATTCAGGAATTTCTTTTTTCATTTCCAATCTGAATTCCTCTATAAATTTCTGTTATTGTTACTTTATTTGAGAAGCTGCTGATTCTTTGATTTCAGCTGATTTTTTTTCTCAATTTGTTCTGTGTTAGTGTCCTCTGCACTTGTTA
>NW_004524679.1:7767856-7768961 GCF_000260255.1 Octodon degus
CTACACACTCACCATAATAGGGCTCCTTCTGGGGGTCCCTAGAACGTGGCAAATATTCTCATTGGGTGGGCCCAGTGGGGGCAGCTTCGGAGAGGTGGTGGGGGACTCCGAAAGGGTTGGAAGTAAGTCTCACCCACGCTGCGCCTGGGCTTGGACCGGCAGTTCCCGCCAGTTCCGTGTAGCTGTAAGCTCTCCCCTCTGGAATCTGTTTTCATAGAAGACTTGAAGTACTCTTCTCCATGCTCTTCTTGCCTTTATGGTTTGTGAAGTGCAGTCTGCCATTATTCTGATGCGTTTTCCTTTAAATGTGATCTGTTTTATTTCTCTAGCAGTTTTCCACATATCGTTTTTGTGCTCTTGAATTTGGTGATTTGTTCTTTTTTTTTTTTTTTTTCGGAACCGGGGATTGATCTCAGGCCCTTGCGCTTGCCAGGCAAGCATTTGTTCTACTGAGCCATCTCCCCAGCCCTGTTCTTGTACTCTTTTTCTGGGATCTTTACTGTTGTATGTGTCAGAGATTTTTAGTTGAGTTGATATTCTTTGGAATTCTGTATGCTTCTGTTATATGAAGGTCTCTTTTTTTCTCAATATTTGGGAAGTTTTCTGCTATTACTTCTGCCCATATTCTTTTTAAATCATTTGTTTTGATTTCTTCTTTCTTACTGATGCCTATTAGTCTCAAGTTGTTCATCTTTGCATCTTCTTGCATTTGATGAATTAAGTGTTCCTTCATCGTAGTTGATTTTAAGAGATCTTTGGTTACCTTTTCATTAGTTGCACTGGAATCTTCAAGATAGGAAACTTTATCTTTACCTTCACTCAAACGTTTTTGTAATCCTGTAATTGAGATTTTAAGTACCTATATATCTCTTTTACTCTGCTTGTTGCAATCTATTTCTTTCCTATATTGCCCATTCAACTATTTCCTTCATTTTTCTAATCACTTTTTTATGATTGTGTCCTTGAGAAGCAATTATTAATTATTTTACTTCAGAGATTATTTCTGGTCTGATTTCCTCTATATTTATCTGAATTTGATTCTATTTTTTTCTTTTCAAAGTTTTATTGATAAACATATAGCAATGAGACAGTTTCAAATCAAATC
>NW_004524679.1:7772015-7775304 GCF_000260255.1 Octodon degus
TAGTCTGAGAGGGATTGCGTTAAATCTATACAGCAATTTTGGGAGTATGGCCATCTTCACAATGTTGGTTCTTCCTATCCAGGAGCATGAGATATCTTTCCATTTTCTGAAATCCTCTAGGATCTCTTTTTTAAGAGTACTTGAATTTGATTCTTTACTTCAGTAGCTACTAATGTAGGGATTTCTTTTCTCACTTGACAGATTATTTCTGATCTGCATTCCTCTATTCTTTGTTCAGTTGTTTCTTTACTTCAGATACTATTTATTCAGATATTTCAGCGATGTGTTTCCCACTTTGTTTTGTGCCAGTGTTCTCTGCACTTGTTCTGGTTGGACTCTGTGCCTGAGATTGCACTTTGTTCTTTCTCTTTGTCATTTTGTACAGCACTGTCCTCTGACCTTTGGTGTAGAGCTTTGGTGCAGTTATAACCTTGGCACCCACTGACATTCGGCTGTAAGTACACGACCTTTTAATTCTTCCATTTGTGCCTGGCTTTGTACTGGCTGCTCTGCTCGGGTTCTTCCTGGTGTAGCCCTTGGAAGTCAACCTGTTATGTCCCTCTGGCAAGATTTGTTGCTCCTGGATTTGCTTGGTGGTTCTCACTCCTAGCCTCTCTGCATGGACTTCAGATACAATTTCACCCCAGACCTTTATACCAGGCCTGTGCTTGGTCTGGAGGGTTCTGGAGAGAGAGATTTTGGTTCTCACTAAGAAGCCAGTCTTAAGCTTGGTCCCGAGATGTCTAAAGGGCACAGGGGTTCACGGAAGACCCCCCCACTCGCCGGGCTTGGGCTTGGGTTGTGTAGGAGGCATACTCAGAGCGTGGTGGAATTTTTCACACAAATGCTGGGCCTGGGTTGGGTCCATAAGTGTGGATGGGTCCTGAGAGTATGACAGAAGTTCTCATTCACTTGCTGGGCCTAGGCTGTGTCCTGGGGTAGACAGGTGCTGAGAGCCTTAATTTTGTTTTCATTTTGTAACTAAAAATGTTATCATTTATTTCTTTTCAAGTATTTTCTTCCTATCTCATATGTTTTAATTTGTATAATGATTAACAAAATTAAAAAAAATATAGGCTAGACTAGTAGTAACACAGTAATGATAAAAATAGTAGTTACCTTTACTACTTATAATGTAAAAAGTAGCTCTTTTAATATTTTGTAAGAGTGAATAAATTATGATAGAATTTCCACTATGCTATGATATTTAAGATATTTAATTAATTGGCAAACCATATTCTTATCACAAATGATAGTACTTTTGATGTGAAATATAATATCTGGATTTAATTTCTTGTTTTTAATATTTTTAATTTTTATTTTAAAGAGAAAATAACATTAAGTAGATTCAAAACAGGTTGTTATGAAACTTACATTAATTAATATATTGTGTGTTGTGTTGTCTTCACAGCAGTTATTCAGAGTATAGGATGTAGGCATGATATCTTCTTCAAACAATGCTAGCACAAATCTTTTTAATGATGTAAGACAAAATTACTCTATAACTATCTTAAATATGTTGTATATAAATATACATTTTTGGATTTAATTTCTATAAAGATTGATTAATAATAAATCCATACAAAATATCTTAATGTTTTGAAATATCCCTTTGGGAATAAAAATAGTTATCTGACTTAATTTTTAATTTTTTAAAAAATAATTATTTGGTATAGGGTCTATCTACATATTTCAAACTTGTGATTCTCCTGTCTCAACCTCCCCAATACTAGGATTACAGGAGTGTGCCAGCATACCCAGTATCAGAATAAGCACAGTGCTCCTGTTTTTCCAGGGCTGACATTGCATTCAGTACCAGAGATTGAACTCAGGTCCTTGTACTTGCCCGGCAGTTGCTTAGATCACCAAGCTAGCTCCCCAGCCCTGTATTGTTTTGTTTTTTTTAAAGGTAAAGATTTTACATTTATTAAAGGTAGGGAAAGGAATTTGCTCTGCAGAGCAACTGTGGATCAATTAAAATTTGGAAAAGAATTCACTTTGCAGGGTGAGAGCGACCCCTGTGGAACAGAAGACACAGTGGCCAGGAGCAAGGGCTGCCATCTTGCACGTCTCCCACTTGTGGAGCTGACATCAGGAAATCGTTGATCAAACACCTGCTTGACTTCTCCTGAGAATTGAACAGCACTTTGTGTGCATGTGTCCCAGTCCTGTGGTGACAGATCATGCTGACCTGCTCACCGGTTCGCTACACCCTGATCTCTTCCTCACTATTGCTCCTTGACTCCTCCAGGCCACGCACACCCTGGAAATACCATGATGACTGGATTGATGCTACAGCTTACCTTTCAGCTGAGTGATGGATTTATTTCATCACTAGCCTATGCTTTATCTTAGGTTGTGCTTCTGCCTCAATGTGATAGCTCTAAACACCAAGACCTTTCTGAGGATAACCCACTAATATTATAGATTGCTAGACAGTGTTGTATTGGTTAGCTGAATTCAAACGCCTATAGTATTTAGATGCCAAAAGAGTATCCACCTCTGACAGGACAAAAAAAAAGGGGGATACAAAAGAAAGATCATTTTGTATTTATATATACAAAATAGGATAGATATACTTTCACTTAATTCAATAAGAGGTGTACTAGTAGTGTTTGGACAGGATATCCTATCTGCTTCTTGTACTATGGATAACCACTAAGAAGATAACAATGTACAATGTATTGATTATCAAAACTGTCCTATTAATCAGCTTTGAAACTGTCTCATTCATATTTGTTTCTCAATACAATTGAAATTAAAAAAAAAACCAGAAAACTCCCACCAAGACCTATGATAGGAGATTGGGGCAACAGGGAGTACACCAGTGCTGGTGTTGTCTGAGTGGAAATGTACAGTGATAGTCTGCTTTTAAATAACTCCTAAAATGAATTTTTTCACACCCTTGTTCCATGAGAAAAAAAAATTATAGAGCTGTTTTGTCCAGGCAGCAAAAGTTTAGGCCAAATCAGATTTATGTTTGGAAAACAAATGTGATTTTGGTTAAGCTTAGGGATTGGGTGAGGGTCTGTCTACACCTGTATTTATAGACGCTGAGGCCCAGAGAAGCCATCTAGCAGCACCTGCACGGCCCAACTCTAGCCTCACAGAACTGACTGCCGGCTCCCTAAGGGCCCACCACGTCTCTCAGCCTTGGATTTCTCCAGCACAGTTCAGAGGTCAAAGAGCCTGTTCGGGTGTTAACAGGGTTTATTCCTGGTATGGATGGGGCCCTAGGAAAGGACTAGGGTACTTCCTGTGAGGTGTACACAGGGGGACGCCTCACCAC
>NW_004524679.1:7775799-7777214 GCF_000260255.1 Octodon degus
CAAAGTGCATGAAATTCACTTACATAAGAAAACAACTTCTAAGAAAAGTTGACAACTGCTGAGGTATAAGCGGACCTGTGGTGGACTGCAAACTGGTGGTCAGCTTGTAGCACCCAGCTGAACTGAACCATCATGGTGCTGGGTGTGGAGGCTCATCTGAGGACTGTTTCCAGCAGCATAAGAGGTAGAACTGGAGAGGAAGAGAAGTTGCAGGGAAGCAATAGAGAGCTGTTGGTTCTCCTGAGGAGGTTGTTATGTTGGCGTTCCTGATGAACTTGGCTGTTTTAATTGGAGGCGGAGTTTAGGACCTCATTTTCACTGAGGATGGCTGTGGTTCATTTTTGGGGAGCTCTGATCCTCACCTTGAGCACTGCTTCCTGGCTTTTGTTATTAGGCTGGTCTTGAACTATACAGCCTGGGTCTGTTCTTGAACTTGCAAGGATTCTTCTGCCTTCACCCCCTGAGTACTGGGCTTACAGGTGTCCACAGGGTTCAGCTGCCACTGCACTACTAACTCCCTGGTACTCTTGAGGCACGTGTTAGCCAAGTTCTCTTCTGTGGGAAGTCCTTGAGGCAGCTTCAGAGACTGGATTCTTATGAGATGCTTAACCACTTTCAGCTTTGCATTTACTGAAGGGATGTTCTTATGAACTTGAGGAGTGTGTGTTTTTTCTAATCCAAGAATCATGATTACATCTTTTTCCCAATATGGTCGTCTTATTGTACTTTTTATTCTGGTAACAACATGTAGTTTATAAGGGTGCTGTGGATTCCCACCATACTTTTCATGATCTTCAGGTGAAGGCTGAAACACCTGCGCCCGCTAAACGTCCAACCTGAACTTCTGCACAAAGAAGAAGCCAGAAGGAGCCCCTGTATTGTTTTGATTTTACAGTAAATTGCTAGTTTGTTTTAATTTCCTTCATTGTAATGTGGAATTCTACTTTCAAACTAATCTATGATCATTCTTTTCCCAATCATTCATAGCAATGTCATCAAATTGAAGGAAATGTCAGCCAAATATATTTTGCAAACAATTTTTGCAAGACTATTCTTTGTATTTCATACCATAATTCATAGTTATTAACTAGAATATTCCAGGATATAAGAAACATAGTGTCAACTCCATACTTTGTTAGCTTGTTAGTTTGACAGAGCAAAGTTGAAAGGAACATAAAAATAGACATGTATTGACATAAATTCTCAATAGAATATATGATATTTATTTTATTACTGTCCTTTGAGACCTAGAAGTTGCATTAAAATCTACAATTTAAAAAAATATTTAAAAATAAAGTAGAAGTAAGACAGCATGACAGATAGAGTGTAAGATTAATTGTACACTGGATAATTTGAAGATGTTTTGAGGCTAGGGAGATGACTCAGTAGAATAAGCGCTTCCCTGGCAAACAAGG
>NW_004524679.1:7778065-7779242 GCF_000260255.1 Octodon degus
AAGATTGGTAATATTTATCCTGAGACTCTATGTTTTGATTTTTTTAATGAAGCTTATATTAAATCACGAAATATAGGTTTATATTTTGGCAAATTTACATTCAGAACTCTCTAACTTTTCTGTTATCTTTGATTTTCACTGGGGGATTCTCTCCATGGAATAACAATTTCATATAATATTCATATTCATGTTAAAATATTTATTATCATCTTGTCATTTTCCCTAGTCTTTCTTTAGGTTGATGCCAAACATCAAATATCTTGTCTTAATATATATTTTACTTCTTTCACGGAGCCTATCTAATCATTCAATTTAAAGTAATCCAATTCACAAATTTTCTATAATAATATCTTGTTACTTTCTTTGCATTAATAGAAGAGCCTATAATTGTTTTTCAAAATTGTTTATTTACTGTCTTTATTTAGTAGAATTGAAGCATATAAAGCCAGAGGATAGGTCTGAATTACTCTTTTTTTTTTTTTTTTTTTTTCAGAACCGGGTATTGGACTCAGCCCCTTGCACTTGCCAGGGAAGTGCTTACTCTACTAAACCATCTCCCCAGCTCCCGAATAGGTCTGAGTTAATTTGTCGTTATTTGCAACCTTTATTACACTATTTGGATTATGCAGACAAGTAAAATTTATTGAACAAAATTAAGTTTTTCATTTTAGTATTTTGAACTTACTTCCCTGAACTCATCTCTATAAATCATCTCAATTTTGGTCTTCTTTTGAAAAGACTATCTTCGAATTAAAAAGTACTTTGGAGATAGAAGGGAATAGCTACCACCAAATTGCATGAATTATCAAGGATGTAAGATTTATCAAGATATAAATAAAATGTATGGAGAGTGATGGCCTTACATTAGCAGCTATAACACTATCCTACCAAAATGTATGTAATCAGGTCTAAGGCTTTATTTAGGATTTTCTTCTAATTGAGCTGTACTTGATGTTGTAAATTTCCTCTTTAAAGCATCTAGGTCAGATATTTGTGCACCATAAATTTCCAATTATAGTGATAATTTATCACCTCCTGCAACAAACTGTCACATAAGTTAGCTCACAATGGAGTCATTGACAGAAGGGCTTTGAAAAACTGCCCTAGATCCCTATAAGGTGCTAATGTTAGCTATATATTACAGATGAAGAAACTAAAGGACATATATGCATATGTG
>NW_004524679.1:7780232-7781388 GCF_000260255.1 Octodon degus
CTGCACAACAAAGCCATGCTTTGAAAAGGGAAAAATGTAAATTTCGCCCAGTTCCCAGGGGTGGAAGCTTCAGCAAATGGCCTAATTCCACCTGCCAGATGTGTGCCACCTGCCAGGTCATGGAAGTCCCACAGTTTAAGCCTTAGTTCACCTACCTCCTCAAATGTATTTTTCTTGGGTGCTGAAAAGGAAAGAAGGGTAACTGAAGATGCAGTAACATATCCTCAACAAAGTTAACACGTAGTTGCACACATAAACAATAAGAATGTTGAGAAAAAAGTATATTCCTCTCTCAAGTTTGTCCTAAATGACAATCACCAGCACATAAATAGATATATTTAGATTTGTAGATTTATTTATTTAATTTTGTAGTTTCAGGGATCAAACTCAGCACTTGGGAGGCAGGTGCTTATGCCACTGAGCTATCTCCCCAGCCCTAATAGATATATCTAAATGTCTTAATAAGTCTCTTCACACAAAAGTCAATATGGTATATACCAAAACGAAATAAGTTTTAAAATAATAAAAGCGAAAAAGAATTTTACATAATCATAGCTTTGGTACTTTAAATTTAGCAGTGTCTGAAGGTTTAACTTCTCTATTCATTGAATGATTTATTTGTATCATATAAAGCGTTATGTCTAAAACTATTACTTATCAGTCCTAATTATGTCATAATTATTCAATACTTTTTCAAAGTGAATTGCTGCTGTTTTTCTTTTTAATTATTTTTGTTGGTAAATTTTAAATATACACAGCAATTATATTTATAATAGAGAATTTTATATACCTTGTTTTTCCTATTCCACTACACTTCCTTCAATTCTTCCTGCCCTTCCCATTTGCAAAGCTCTGTTTTCATGTTTTATTTTTCTCATTTTTTTCCTTTTTCCTTTTTCCTTTACCCCTTCCCTCTGTCTGTTCCCCTTCCCACTTTAATATTGAGTTTATATTCCACAATGCCTGTTGCATATCTTGATCTTTATTTATACTTATGGATTCCGACAACAGAGAAAGAATATGGTGTTTACATATGTGTGTCTGATTTATTTCACTTAAGTGTGTGGACATTTTCAAGGAAAGTGGTGCACACATTTCCTAGAAATATCTCAAGAACATCTTTCTTTATGGATATCATTTTGCGTCTCTCAAATGA
>NW_004524679.1:7782191-7784311 GCF_000260255.1 Octodon degus
TAGTCCATAATAGTATTCAGTCTTCTGCTTGACTGGCAATGTCAGAAATTGTTGACCTGAGTTCCCTACTGCTCAACTTAACACCATGGCTTTACTTCTGATATTTCATTTTCATACATTTCTGCTGGATGGTTAAGACCAAGGTAAAGCAGGACCTATGCAACAAGAGTTGTAGCTTTTGGGTATGATAAGAACAGTGAAATCCCCTTAGTATTTATTCTGAGATCCTGTACCTCAGACTGTACAACCTTTGTGAGTGTGAGCCATGTAGATGAGTCATGGCCATTGTGTGGCCAATGTGCTCCCAGAGAAAGCCTGAGAGAATGTTTTCTCTCCAAGTGACTCTCCTTAGGCACACTCTACGTCATCAATCACTTTCCTCTTTGGCCCGATAATCTCCTTGATCAGAAAATTTGGGACACTACCGACTTACATGACCTTACAATACAAGTTCTCATATGTCCTGAGTCTTAATTGAACTTGGAAGACTAGGGCCAAAAGGGTGGCTTTCCTTGCAGCCTTCCTTTTTCTATAATTTTGTTCTGCAAACTTAGGTTGTTCACCAACGAGAGGATAAGTTATTGTTATTACCATACAACCTAGACTGAAAAGCTTAGCATCACTGTCTGAATATCAAACATCTTTGGGTTAACATGGAACAGGTATTTTCATCAAGTATTGATATGTTGAAATTGAAGCCCCTATGGAATATGATGAAAAAACATTTAAAAATGAGAATGTATTTTAAAAGATAGGCAAAAAGAATTATATACTTCTTATGCTTACACATAATTCCAAAAATCTAACCGTATACAAACTTGAAGCTGGGCAGCCCCACAATATTCATTTTCCTATCTCTTGCCTTTATCCAAGAACACCTTCTTTTTGAAAAATCATCTACCTGAGTGACAGCACAGCAGAAAATGGCATGTCTTGACAAGAAGCCTGCACTCAGAAGTAAAGAATGACAGGCAATTCAAGAATGAAACTACCTCCATAGATTACCATCTTCAGTGTAGTTGCTTAGTTCACAGGTATCAGTATATATAGATAGTCAGGGTGAAAATCTTTCCAATTAACTGCTGGATTCAAAAATCTTCTGGAGATTCTCAGGATCATTGCCTTACTCATCTTCTACATACAAATGTATGGCTTGAAATTGTCATGGTTCCTAGCTTTTCTCCTTTCCCTCTTTTGATAGTCCTCGAGAACCTGCTTTACTTTTACTTGTATTATACCTTTCTATTTGTATTTCTTCTTTTGAGTGTTTATACAAGGGAAACTATATGATATTTACACATGTGTGTCTGGTTTATTTCACTTATGAGTATATGTTCAAGTGACATCCAATTCAATATAAAGGCTTTGAGTTTATCATTATTTACAGCTGAGTAAAACTCCACTGTGTAAAAATACCAGATCTTTTTCAACCATTCCTCAGGTAATGGGCATCTTAACTGTTTCCAAGATTTGGCTATCACAAATTGCTCTGCTATAAATATAGGCCCACATATACCCCTATGATATGATGTTTTCAGTTCCTCTGGGGACATTCCCAGTAGAGGAATAGCTGGTTTATTTGGGATTTCCAGTCCAACTTTTCTAAGGAGTCTCCATACTGATTTCCATAACGGTTGCACAATTCTACATTCCCACCAGGAGGTGAGAAGAGTTCCTTTTTCCCCACAGCCTCTCCAACATTGGTTGTTGGGTGATTTGGTTATGATAGCCATTCTTTTTGGGATGACATGATATATCAATGTTGTTTTAATTTGCATTTCACGATGGATAGTGATGTGAAGTATTTTTTCATATATTTGTTTGCTTCTTAGTTTTATCCTTTGAGAAGCATGTGTTCATCTCAGATACTCATTTCTGGATTTGTGCTTTTAATTTTGGGTCCCTAGTGTTTATTATTTCTTTATAAATTCTGGGGAGCAGACCTTTGTCTGAGTACTTATTTGTCATGATTTTTCCATATTTGTGGGTTTCCTTTTCACTTTGTTGGTAATTTCTTTTGACGTGAAAAAACTTCTCAGTAAGAGCAGGTCCCAGTTGTTAATTCTTTCAACTGTTTCCTGTGCAATTTGATTTCTGGTAATGAAGTCTTTGCCTACCCC
>NW_004524679.1:7784960-7792829 GCF_000260255.1 Octodon degus
CTTTCCTATTCTAACTCTTTATGCTTCCAGATAATGTTTATTAATAATTTCTCTAGGTTTGGGAGGTATGTTGATGGTAGTCTGATAGGGATCGCATTAAATCTGTACAGCAATTTTGGGAATATGGCCATCTTCAAAATGTTGTTTCTTCCTAAACAGGAGCATGGTATATCTTTCCATTTTCTGAAATCCTCTACAATCTCTGTTTTAAGAGTACTGTAATTTTCCTTGAAAAGATATTTGACTTCTTTTGGTAAATGAATTCCAAGGTATTTTATTTTCTTCCTTGCTATTATAAAAGGTATTGTTTGTATAATTTTCCTCACAGTGGGTTTGTCATCTTTGTACACGAATGTGATTGACTTTTGGGTATTGAGATTATGCCATGCTATGCTACTGAATTTCTGTATTACTTCCAGTAGCTTTTTGGTGGAGTTATTTGGGTCTTCCAAGTAAAGTATCATATCATCTTCAAATAATGATAATTTAACTTCTTTTTACCTATTCTTATTCCTTTTACTTCTTTCTCTTCTCAAATAGCTCTAGCTAATGATTCCAGCACTGTATTGAATACTACTGGTGATAGAGGACATCCTTGTCCTGTATCAGTTGTAAGAGTAAAAGATTTCAGTTTTTCCTCATTTAGGATTGTGTTAGCCATTGGGTGTTCATAAATGTCTTTTGCCAGATTGAAGTAGAACCCATTTATCTCACTTTTCTGTAGGACTTTGAAAATGAATGAGTGCTGGACTTTCTCAGAAGCCTTTTCTGCATCAATTGAGATGATCATGTGTTTTTCTTTTCTGTTTTCACTCTATTGATATTGTGTATTCATTTATATTCATTCGAATATTGTATCATCCTTAAACCCCTGGGATAAAACCTATCTGGTCTTGGTGTATAATCTTCTTGATTATTTGCTGTATCCTATTTGCTAGGATTTTACTGAGGATTGTGGCATCTATGGTTATGAGGATGATTTGCCTGAAGTTCTCTTTCTTAGCTGCGACTTTCCCTGGTTTTTGTATCAGTATAATACTTGACTCCAAGAATGATTTTGTGAGGATTGCTTCCTTTTCAATTTCATAGAAGGGACTGAGGAGTATAGGGACTATATCTTCTGTGAATTTCTTGTAGAATTCAGCTGTGAATACATCTGGCCTGGGACTTTTCTTTGTTCATACATTTTTAATTACAACTCTTATTTCACTGGCTGTTACTGGGCTATTGAGAGTCGTTTCATCTTTTTTTTTTTTTTTCGGAACCGGGGATTGAACTCAGGCCCTTGCACGTACAGGGAAGCGCTTATTTCACTGAGGTATCTCCCCGGCCCGGTTTCATCTTTTTGATTCAGTTGTAGTAATTTGTACCTTTCTAGAAATCTGTCCATTTCTTCTGTGTCTTCTATTCTGTGAGAGTAATGATTCTCGAAGTAGGTATTCATAATGTTGTGAATTTCCACTGGGTCTGTGCTACTTACACCCTTTTCATTCCGTATTGCTAGTATTTGAATTTTTTCTTTCCTCTTTTTGATGAGGGTAGTTATGGGCTTATCGATTTCATTTAATCTTTCAAAGAAACAGCTGTTTGTTTCATTAATTCTTCCAATTGTTTTCTTCATCACAAATGAATTAATTTCTGCTCTAATCTTTATGATTTCTTCCCGTCTTTGGGCTCTGTGTTTGGTTTGCTCTTCCTTTTCTAGTTGTGGAAGGTGCAGCATTAGGATATTTATTTGTTCCCATTTTATGTTCCTAAAGTGGGAGTTCACAGCTATGAATTTTCCTCTGTGAACTGCTTTCATCATATCCCATGAATTCCCATATATTTTGCGTGAATTTTCATTGAATTGTAGATATTGTTGAATTTCTTAATTTCATCTGTGAATCATTGGTTGCTGAGTAGGATGTTGTTTAATTTGCATATATTTAGGTTTTTTTCTTGTTTATTTTATCATCCAATTCCAGTTTCATTTCACTGTGGTCAGATAATGTGCATGGGATAATTTCTGTTTCCTTAAATATACTTAAACATGACCTATGGTTGAGTATTTGTTCTGTTTTAGAAAATGACCCATGTGCACCTGATAAAAATTTGTATTTAGATGTGTTTGTGTGGAACACTCTGTATATTTCTACTAAGTCTTTTTGTTTCAAGCTCTTGTACAGTTCTGGTATTTCTATGCTAAATTTTTGTCTGGTTGTCATATCTTTTGGGGATAAGGGGGTGTTAAGATCTCTTGTTAAGATTGTTGTATTGGATATTAGATTTTTCTTGTCCATTAAGATTTGCTTTATATAGTTGTGCTCTCCCATGTTTGGTGCATACATATTTAAGAGCATTACCTCTTCCTCTTGAATTTTTCCCCTAACCAATATATAGTGGCTTTCTTTATTTCAATTGTTCATTTTTGCTTTGAAGTTGAAAATATCTGAAAATAGAATTGCTACTCCTGCTTTTTTTTGAGGTGGTGGAACCTGTAATATTGTGTTCCATCCTTTGACTTTCAGCCTATGAATGTCTTTTTGAGTTAAATGTGTTTTATGTATACAGAATATTTTTGGATTTTGTTTCCCAGTCCACTGTGCCAGTCTATTTCTCTTAATTGGTGTATTGATTCCAATTATATAGATGGTATAATTGAGATATGTTGACTTACAATTGACATGTTATTTACCTTTTGTCATTTTATCCTTTTTCTCCTGTGTTTAATTCCCTGCCCTATTTAGTTGGTTGCTTCTGATCTCATTCATGTAGTTCTGATCATTTTGGTCCCTCTCTAGAACATCTTTCAGTAGCTGTGTAGGTTTGGTATTGTCATCTTGAAATTCTTTAGTTGTTCTTTGTCATAGACGTATTTCAGTTTTCCATCAAATTTGAAAGAGTTTTGCAGGGTATAGTAATGTGTGCTCCAATTAGTTTTCATGGAGAACTTGAAGTATTCTTCTCCATACTCTTCTTACATTCACGGCTTTTGAAGAGAAGTTGTTTGTGATTGGGTGGGTTTTCTTTGAATATGATCTGCTTCTTTTCTCTAGTGGCTTTTAGGATATTATGGTTATGCTTATTTTCTGGGATCTTGACTATTATATGTCTCAGCATGTTTTTAATTGGGTTAAGGTTACTTGGCGTTCTGCTTGATTCAGTTACCTGAATGTCAGACAGTTTCCTCGTATCTGGAAATTTTCTGCTATTACTCTGCCTGTATTTTTTGATGTACTTTGTTTTGATTCCCTCATTCTCATTGATGCCTATTTGTTCATCTTTGCATCATCTTGCAGGTGTTGGATTATTTTTTCCTGCATCCTTGTTGTTTTTAAGAGATCCTTTCTTACCTTTTCACTATCTGCACCAGAGTCTTCAAGATCTGAAACTCTGTCTTCTCTTTTACTTAAACCGTTTTTGCAAGCCTGTGATTGAGATTTTAAATTCCTCTACATCTCTTTGACTCTGCTTCATGTGATCTATTTCTTTCATGTATTGCTCATTCAAGGAATCCATCATGTTTCTAATCTCTTCTATTTTTTATGAGTGTCTACTTTAGAAGCAGTTATTAATTCTTTCATTTTGGTGTTTTTTCAGACTGGGTTTCCTCCCTATGTTTCTGTAGTTTATTCTTTACTTCAGATGGTATGATTTCTGAGAATTATTTTCTTATTTCAGAAAATTCCACTCTGAGTTTCTCTAAAATTTTCTGCTGTTGCTTATTTACTATTGTCACTATTAACTGTCACATTTGAGCTGAGCTAGTAGAAAAGAATTCTGCTCTGATTCCTCTAAGACTTTCTGTTGTTGCTTATTTACTATTGATGCTATCAATTAATATATTTTAGCTGAGCCAGTGTCTTCTGCCCTTGTTCTGGGTTGGCATGGGTTTCCTCCACATGTTTCTGCATTGGACTCTTTGTTGCAGATGTTATTATTTCAGGGATTTCTTTTTTATTTCCAGTCTGAGTTCCTTTATACTTTTCTGCAGCTGTTTCTTTATTTGAGAAGCCATTGATTCATTGCTTTCAGTTGTGTTATTCCCAATTTGTTCTGTGTTAGTGTCCTCTGCACTTGTTATGTGTGAGCTTGGTGTCTGGGATTGCACTTTGCTCCTTTTTGTTGTCATTTTGCATGACACTGTCTTCTGACCTTTGTTGTAGAGCTTTGTTGCAGTCATAACCTTAGCACCTACAGAAGATCATGTGCAGATCTACAAAGTTTGGATTTATCTAGTTGTGCTTGGCTTTGTTCTTTCTGCTTTTCTCAGCTCCTTTGTGCTGCTGCCCTTGGGGGTGAACCTGTTGTGCCCCTCTGGCAAGATTTTCTTTTCCTGGACTAGGTGGTTGGTTCTGTTCCTTATACTGTCTTCTGGGATTGCCGCTGCAAGTTTTGACCCCATGCCTGTTTGCCTTGCCTTATCTGAGTCTGGTGGAGTAAAGGAAAGAGGTAGCTCTCCTACACATTCACTGGACATGAGCTAGTATTGGATCTGGGGGTTCCTGTAACGTGGAAGATATTCCTCCTCGATGGCGGGGTTTTAGGCATGGTACGGAGTGTTGGGGTGGTGTCCCAACAGGGTGGAAGAGATATCACTCTGTTCCTGGGCTGATATCTCAGGTGGTCAGTAATATGGATATATATCTGACTTAGCTCATTTTACAAAAATTCATGAGCATTTCAAGTAAATGCATAGAAATTCATATTTCAGTTTAATAACTAAGTCATGTTACATCAAGATTACCACAATGTATTATATGTATTATTGTATAAATTCATTTTGGACTGACTATTAATTAATGTGCAGTACTAATTACTTAATGAATATTTTATTTATATTTTTGAAACCATGTTTCCTAAGCAGGTCAGGCAGGTCTTGAAATCCGTTTGTAGATCACACTAGTCTACAGATCCTCTTGCCTCTGCCTTCAGTGCTCTAAAATTATAGGCATGTACCACCATTCCTGGTATAGTTATTTTATTGTAAAAAACAATAGGGAAGTATATGTTTTGTTTAAGGCTCTTGGGAAATAGCAATTACATTTTCAGATAGATAACCAAATATAGTATGGCTGGATAAAGGTTTTGAACATTTATAATCCAAAGAAATTTTTTTCGTTTACTTTCCAAAATGTTGCATAAATAATACATGACTTAATATGCTTGTTGAGAACAATATTAGCTTACAGTTGTATAGGATTGTACATGTTCCAGAAACTTTTAAAATTATATAAAGAGAATGAATTGTGCAACATCAGAATCAGCATCATTTCCATTTTATAATTTGAAAAACAAAGCAAGAAATACAGTATTATTAACTGGTCCTAAATGACTCAGTTAACCAGTAATGGAGTTATTATTTAATTCAATGAAATTCTGTATAAATCAACCCTCTCATGTCAACCACATAGTATTGTCAGCAGTTTCATAAAGAAAAACTTTACTTTTATTATACTGATTTTTGTTATTAGAATTGTTATATATATCTACAGGTTCCCATTGTGAAATCTTCATGTTGTTACAGGTAGAATTTTTCAAATGTGGTTGGTTTTAGGGTAAAATGCTGGGCATAAGTATGTGATGCTGGGATTACAATGATAGGCAGGATGCTTAGAATTTTCATTATTTCACTATTTTCCTGCCTTCTGCCAGCCACGAACTATCTCTATGCTGAGATGCCTTTATGCCATGTCACTCTGCCTTGGAGTCATCCAACTGTGTATGAACTGAAACTTCTATAAAATGTGAGCCAATATAAACCTTTACCCCTTTTTCTTACTGATGGGCACTTTGTCTCAGCAATGGGAAAGGTGACAAAGACAAGAATTTTTCAGCATTTTATATTTACTGCCTTTGTTCTCTCTGTCATGCATTGTTTATGTATATTCCAAAGATCAGATGTTCTCCTCAAAATATATTGTGTATACCATTTTCATCGAACATATATTGTCTGAGTAACTTTTTCATTGATGGGATAAATACCCAACATCCACATGTTAAATGCAGTAAAGTTTGTTTTAGTCACATTTTATAGAAGTTTCAGTCCTTAATCAGCTGTCTCCAAAGCAAGACATCATGGCAGAAGGGAATGAAAGAGGAGAAACATTGCATTGCATGGAAGGCAGAATTAAGAAAGCAGTGGCCTTTTTTTCTCTTTTCATTAAACTTAGGTAAAACTACATTGGTTGACTCCACTCACACTCAGAGTTAATTTTCCATTTTTAGCCAATCCCTTCTGGCATAACAGAACTATGATAAATCAATCACTTGATTAATCTAGTTATCAAACACACAATCAGCTGGCACATACTCATGATACGGACACCTCCAAACGCCCCACCTATGAATGCACAAGGCTTTGGGAAGACATCTAGACATAAGTCAAAATATTGTATGTGTGAGCCCCAAACAATTCATGATATTCCTTTATGCAAAATGCAATTTATGCATCTACAAGAGTTCCTAGAATCTTAAAACTTTCAACATTTCTGAAAATTCAAGTCCAATTTCTCCTCTGAGATTTGATGCAAACTCTTAGCTGTGAGCAACTGTAAAAAGTGAAAAAAAAACTTTCAATACTTCCAACATTCAGTGGCACAAGATAAATATTTCCATTTCAAAAGGTTCAATCAGGAAAATATAAATGAGTGTGACTAAACCAAGTCCAAAATCTAGCAAGGGAAATATTGTTTCCCAGAGTTAAATATCTAACTCCTGATGCAATTATGACATGATATGATCTCCAAAGTGCTTAACTGACTTCATCCCTACATCATTACCAGTGATTGGAGCTCCCTTGGATTCTGTCTTGGCTAGTTTTGTGAATATTCTCAGAGTGTATGTGTTCCTTGCATCTCCAACATTCTGGTGTCTTCATTTTACCTTTGGTTCCACAACCACTGCCTCACAAACCACTGTGTTGCGCAGAGTGCCTGGTACTCCTAGCCCATCTACTGAAATCTGTGTGAAAGACTTCCTGAACCCACAATTCTGCATCAATCTTAAACCAGCACATGTAGATAATGACATGTTCTGCCTTCACCTCGAGCAGTAACAAGGCTTCCTGCTTTCTTCGCTATAGGAAACAAGTATCTAATTGAATGCAATCCAAAGGAAAAAATTCCCCAGGCCAGTCATTGTAACACTTTTTTTTCCCTCGGGCTCACTTCACAAAGCAAATACGTTCACCTTTGTAATTTTGAGACTTCAAAGTATACCATCTTGCAGGTTCTTGTAATAATCTCAGACTATGTTACGTATTGTCCAGTTCCAAAGTAGTTGGCTTTAATGTCAATTGCTTCAAAAACAATGTTCTCTTCTGCTCCATTTTTTCAGTCTGCAAGTTCACTGGTTTCCCTTATAACCAAATTCAAAATTTTATTTCATTTTGCTACGTTGCTTGCTTGTTGTTTGCAAGGTACAACTGACTGAAATCCCAGCAATAGGCATGATACCCCTCAACATTAGACTTCCTTACTATTTATTCCACCAGAATAATTGATTCAGTTCCATTAAGCTTAATATATTGCAGTCTCCACAAATGTGCGAAATGTAGATAAATTTTCTGTCAGAATATAGCAAATTATAATTTGGATTCCAATTGTCAATGCAGTCCCTTTTCAAAACTGAGACCTTCTGAATCTAGTTTTCACCAGTCTATCATCATCTTCATTTTCTGATTTCTGATCATAATCTCCCATCAAGCTCAGGTCATGGCACTCGAGGGTTGATGCTCCAGCTATCATCTCCCAAACTTTTCATGTTTCTTTCATTTCCCAGCTCTGAACACATGGCATAGTAGCATCACAACAAAGGCCCAAGTCTTTCTACAAAAACCTTACTTTTTCTAAAATGGTAATGGAATCCACATGCCTGACAAAAGTA
>NW_004524679.1:7792929-7794606 GCF_000260255.1 Octodon degus
ATATATATAATCTGTGTATACAAAATAGCATAAATATACAGCTACTTTCTCTTAGTCCAATGAGAAGAAGGTTTTGAACTAATACTGTTTAGCCAAGGTATCAAGTCTACATCTTATACTAGGAACAACTACTACAAAGACAACAATATGCAATGTAAAAACTATCACAACTATCTTACTAACCTGTTTTGAAACAATCTCATTGCTAATTCTTCCTCAATAAAATTATTAAAATATATGAAAAAATGAAAAAAATACATGAATTTTCTAACAATATATAGAGGAGACACCTAATATTTTCTAAATTCTCTATAATCTGCTTTGTTCTATTTTAATGGGTATGTAACTCTGAAATTTGCTCTCACTCTGCCCTGAATATTCTGGTATGGTATTACCTACCTGCTTTCATCTTGCATGTGGTAGAATAGTACTCTTCTAATGTAAAGGAAACATGATGTCACATCGAACTAATGTATCAAATATTATATTTAATAAGAAATAAAAATTACCCTTAGTTCCAGAAATTACATTGTCATTTCTCTAGCCACAAATGAAGTTTTTTTTTCCTTTTCTCTATTTTTAAGCTACTGTGCTTGCAATTAACCAGTTCATTGGGAACTTCATTTTTTGGACACACTAAAGCCAAAAGAATATAGGACATCTGTAAGAAAACCATAAAAACTGTAAAATATATCTTTTAATTTCATAAATCTCCTGAAATTTCTAAGTACTTATGATATAAAAACTCAAAAAAATATATTTTCTAATTAAGAAATAGTTGTTTAACAGGATTAATTAAAATAGCAGGGAAATATTTTACCTTCTTGGTGAATTTCTCACATGGTGTAGTCAAAAGAAGTTACAGCAAATTTCTTTACAGTATACCATCTGCAAGAAAGCTACATTTGTCTGTAATTTTATTCTGTTTTGTTTCTCATTTTCAACCATAAAGGCATCAATTTTCAGTACTTCTCTTTCTTATGATACTGAATATAATGTTTTAGAAAAATGATAATCATTAAAAGATTGTTGTTCAACAATATATTTTACTGTCAATAAAGAGAAAAACAAACATTTAATAAAAAAACGTTTACTAGGAAAAAGCTTTTCTAATAGAAGCATGACTAT
The DNA here is from genome assembly GCF_000260255.1 of Octodon degus. Classification (NCBI taxonomy): domain Eukaryota; kingdom Metazoa; phylum Chordata; class Mammalia; order Rodentia; family Octodontidae; genus Octodon; species Octodon degus. The sequence continues at coordinate 7,794,058 of NW_004524679.1, forward strand.
GTTAGAGAATTTTCTTAACTACTTTTTCTCTTTGCTGACTACATGAAAATGTTTAGACAAATAAATATGAACTGTATTTTGTGATAAACTTATATGCTTCAACTTGTAAAAGAAGAGTCTTAAAATAGTATGATATTCTATGAGTACACTTAAAAAATATGAACTTTTAAGTAATATTCAGTCACATACTTATATGACATAGATAGTTAAAAATCTTGGTATAGGTCTAGAATTCTATGGAATCAGGTTCTGTTTAACATGTATTAGTTTTCTTCCTATAATCGCCCTATTCTAATATCTGGTATATTTATTATAGGCATTTAAAAATATATTTTGTCATGTTTTATAAAACTCATCTTTTTTGAGTTTTGAAAAGTTACAAACTGGGGCTGGTGAGATGGCTCGGTGGTCTAAAGCACCTACTTAGAACAAGCTTGGCAAAGCAGAGGGACCACGGTTCAATCCCCCAGCACCACATGCCAGCCAGCCTCGCCCCCTGGTGGGCTGAGCTGGCCACACACACACACACACACACACACACACACACAC
>NW_004524679.1:7794837-7800813 GCF_000260255.1 Octodon degus
ATGCAGACTTGATATCTCATTTACAAACACCATTAGAATAAAATCCCTCTATTGATTAAGAGAATGTAACTGTATATCTATCCTAACCACTTTGAATACACAGATACAAAATGGACATTCATCTGTATACCCTTTTTTTGTTAAGTTCCATCACTTAAATATAGGTGTGTAAACACAGCAAAATAGTCTAAAAGAGTTCAATAGTCCATACTAGTATTGGGTCTTCTGCTTGACTTTCAATGTCAGAAATTGTTGACCTGACTCCTACCGCACAACATAACAGCATGGCTTTACTTCTTATATTTTGTTTATATACTTTTATTCTGGATGGTTAAGAACAAGGGAAAGCAAGACCTATGCAACAAGACTTGTAGCTTTTGAGGCTGATAAGGTCAGTGAAATCCCCTCAGGATTTATCCTGACATCCTGTACCTCAGATTGTAGAACCTTTGTCAGTGTTAGCCATGTGGATGAGTCACGGCAATTGCTTGACCAATGTGCTCACTGTGAAAGCCTGAGAGAATGTTTTCTCTCCATGTGACTCTCCGCAGGCACACTCTACATCATCGATCACTTTCCTCTTTGGCCTCATAATCTTGATCAGAAAATTTGGGACACAACTGATTTACATGACATTACAGTACAAGTTCTCATATGTCCTGAGTCTCAATTGACCTTGGAAGGCTAGGGCCACAATGTTGGTTTATCTTGTGGCCCTCCTTTTTCTCTAATTTTGGTCTGCAAATTTAGGTTGTTAACCCTACAGAAGAGAAGTTTATTGTTATTACTATACAACCTAGGCTGAAAAGCTTAATCTCACTATCTTTTTGAAAATTAAACATCTTAAGCATAATAAGGAACAGGTATTTTTCATCAAGTATTGATATGTTGAACTTTTAGTACCTGTCAAATATAATGAAAAAACATTTAAAAATTAGAATGTATTTTTAAAATAGGCATAAAGAATTATATACTTCCTATGTTTACACATAAGTCCAAAAATCTAACCATATACAACCTTGAGGCAGGCCAGTCCCACAATATTCCTTTTCCTAACTCTTGCCTTCATTCACGACCCCCTTCTTTTTGAATAATCATCTACCAAAGAGACAACACAGTAGCAAATGGCATTTCATGACAAGCAGCCCGTATTCAGAAGACCAGAATGAGAGGCACTCCAAGCATGAAACTACTATTACAGATTACGATCTTCAGTGCCGTTGCTTAGTTCATAGGTACCAGTCTATATAGTTTGTCAGGATGAGAATCTTTCCAATTAACTGCTAGATTCAAAAATCTTATGGAGATTCTCAGGATCATTGCCTTACCCATCTTCTACATATAACAGTATGGCCTGACATTTTCATGTTTCCTAGCTCTTCTCCTTTCCTTCTCTTTTTCTTATGAGCAGAATATATTTATTGAAGGAAAGAAAACTCCTGTCCAAGAGAGGGAGAGGAAGGGGGCCAGAGTGGGTTGTCCCCAGGTGGCTCTCTCTTCCAGGAACTTTATAGTGTAAAACCATTCAGGGTTAAGGTGGATAAAGGGGTAACTCGCTTAGATGGATGTGGGGTAGGACAAAACTATGGTCAACCAATGGGATTACAGGCACTATCGCTCAGGTAAAATTGATTAGGCCCAGGACCAAAGAATCACATAGCAAGTGGGAAGGGAGTCACATAGCAAACGGGCATGAATTTAAAACAGGAACTTATCTGGTAGCCATCAGATAAGGATTCTTCCTGGCTTTTTAAAAAGTTATTTATTTTTGCTAATTAATGGGACAGCTTCAATAATTAATACATTGTACATTGTTATCTTCTTGGTTATCCATAGTACAAGAAGCAGGCAAGATATCCTGTCCAAACTCTATTAGTACAAATCCTTCTTCTCATTGAATTAAGCGAAAGTAGTTATATATCTATCCTATCTATTATACATATACAAATACAAATTGGTCCTTTCTTTTTAATTATTTTCTTTTCTTTATATTCTGTACGGACCTAAAGTTCAACACATCAAAACATGATAGAAAACACCTATTCCATGTTAGGTGTTCATGGCTTTCTCCGGGTAATGATCAATCCGGGATGTTAATCTTTAAGGAGATTAGCATTTATTTGGTCTCTGGCTCCCAACAGGACCATTCTTCCCTCCTACAGTTGTAAGTTTCTTGTCTCATTTGTTATCTCCTTCAAGGGCCTGGCTCCGTCTGACTGCCTATAATATTTCTATGTAATTTGGCTCCCTGAAAAAATATCATATAAATGATATATATCATATATATATGATATATATGGTATTTTCACTGCATTCTATAGATTCATAAACTGAAATATTCTTAGTTGATATTTTTATTTTCTGCTTTTCAATATCAGCTTCCATGGGTCAAGCTAAATTCTATCACTCCTTTTTTTATTCACTAACACTCCAGAAACGAAGATCATTCCAATACTAATTTAACAAGGTTTTAACATTTCAACTCTACTTAGTATATTTAAATATATATGCAGATGCATAGAATAGAAATTATGATAGTCCAAATTATGTCATCATGTACAAATAGTACTTAGCATTACTCCTTATAATAGTTTACATGCATAGTGGATCTTGGTCTTGTATGTTTTCTTGCTATTCTAAATTATTACTTCTGAACATCTTTTTAATTGCAGCAGCTTTAAATTTTTAAAAGAAACATAACACAATCTTGTACCACTTAAAATATTGCCTAAATATATATCATAGGTAGCCAAGCAAAAGCTTGCAGAATGTAAAATGTATTTTGCTAACTCCACTTTATTAAGTGTTATGTTTTAATATGTTCTCAAGACAGTTGAAAAATTGCCACTTGGAAAAGAACATAATGAATGGGAAATTTTCAGCTAAAATGGAAATAGAACACTGGCTGAGAAAGTTATATAACATTTTAGTAACAACTTAAAGTTCTGCATGCAAGCCATGGTATTCTATACCTTATATAGTTACTGAATACACTAATATGCTCAAGGAAAACAGTAAATAATTGGTATTCAACAGACAACATTATAGCAAACTATAAAGCAACAATTTCTTTTTTTTTTCATAGTTATATTGAGAAACAAATAGCAATGAGATAGTTTCAAAACAAATTGGTAGGACAGTTTCAATAATTAACACATTGCATACATTCTTTTTTCCATTTTTAAAAATTAATTTATTGAGAAGCAAATAGCAATGAGATGATTTCAAAACAAATTAGTATGGCAGTTTCAATAACTGATACATTGCATACTGTTGTTTTCACAGTGGTTATTTTATAGTACAAGATGCGGATATGATACCCTGTGCACAAACACTATGCGAACAAATCTTTCTATTTACTGAATTAAGAGAAAGTAGCTGTATATCTATCCTAACTATTTTTTTCTCTCCCATAATTTGATACACAAATTGCAATGAGACAGTTTCAAATCAAATTGGTAGAACAGTTTCAATAATTAACACACTGCATACATTCTTCCTAGTGGTTAATTGCTGTACAAGATGCGGACATGATAGCCTATTTGCAAACACGATTAGAACAAATCATTCTATTCTTTAAGAGACAGGAACTACATATCAATCCTAACCTCTTTTAATACACAGATACAAAATGGACATTCCTCTGTATACCCTTTTTTGGTTAAGTTCCGTTATTTGAATATCATAGGTGTGTAAAGTCAGCAAAACATTCTAAAAGAGTCCAGTTATACATAATAGTATTGGATCTTCCGCTTGACTGGCAATGTCAGAAATTGTTGACCTGAGTCCCCTACACCTCAACATAACAGCATGGCTTTACTTCTTATATTTTGTTTTTATACTTTTATGCTGGATGGTTAAGATCAAGGTAAAGCAGGACCTATGAAACAAGAGTTGTAGCTTTTGGGTCTGATTAGGTCAGTGAAATCCCCTCAGGATTTATCCTGAGATCCTGTACCTCAGATTGTAGAACCTTTGTCAGTGTCAGCCATGTGGATGAGTCATGGCCATTGCTTGGCCAATGTGCTCTCTGTGAAAGCCTGAGAGAATGTTATCTCCCCATGTGACTCTCCTTAGGCACACTCTACATCATCGATCACTTTCCTCTTTGGCCCCATAATCTCCTTGATCAGAAAATTTGGGACACTACTGAGTTACGTGATGTGACAGTACAAGTTCTTATTTGTCCTGAGTCTTAATGGACCTTGGAAGGCTCAGGACAAAATGTTAGCTTTCCTTGCGGCCCTCCTTTTCCTCTAATTTTGATCTGCAAACGTAGGTTTTTAACCATCCAGAAGATAAGCTTATTGTTATTACCATACAACCTAGGCTGTTCATCTTAACCTCACTGTCTGTCTGAATATCAAACATCTTAGGCATAATATGGAACAGGTATTTTTCATCAAGTATTGAAATGTTGAAATTTAATTCCCTATAGAATATGATGAAAAAAATTAAAAAATTAGAATACATATTAAAAATAGGCATAAAGAATTATATAATTCCTATGTTTACATATAAGTCCAGAAATCTTATCATATACAACCTTGAAGCCGGACAGTCCCACAACATTCCTTTTCCTGTCTCCTGTCTACATTCTCCACCCCCTTATGTCTTATGTGTCTTGATTCAAATGTACTCTTGTCTTTAAGAAAGTTCCTCTGTGCAATTAAATCTTTTTTCTTTGGTAATAAATAAATTGACAAAATTAAAATTGATCATTAAACATATTTTACTCATCATCATATGGGAGAGCACAGAAGTAGCTTCTTCAATACATAACACAATTGCTGTATCTAATTTTTTAGGCGAAATAAGAAGGCTGAAATTGTTTCTCTATGAAGATTACATGGGGCTTTTCAAGAAGAAAAATTATTTTTTATGGGAAATTGAAGAAATGTGTTTTTTTTCCTCTTTGACACATTGATTTGTTATTTTTATATTTTGGAAATATAATTGCATCATAAAATTATACTCCCGATATTACACCTGCTACATCTTTCATCACCGAACATTATAACATGTATTAGTTCGTTTGCTCATTGTTGATACAAAATATTCAACACCCAAATTTAAAGCAGGGAAGGTTTACCTAGCTTGCAGTCTGGAAATGCTTTTGTTCATAGTTAGCAGGCTAAGGCAGAGTGAGTCAGCAGAGGGGCATTGCAGAGCAGAAAGGCACAGGTTAGCCAGCAGCAAGGATCTAGCGAGACCCTGGTGGTCTTCCTCCTGCCTGAATTTCCTCCAGGTTACTGGGCATTAGTGTGGGTAATGTTCCCACCCTTGCTCCCAGCAGCTCACGGTGAATCATTCCTACCATCATATCCTTCTTCCCAGCATAATGTGTCCTTAACTCATTCGCCACCAGAAAGGCCCACCTGAGATGGAGTGAGACCTTTGAGATCTCTCCATATGAGCAATAACATGGCATACCTAAGAAATTTGCAAAAGCACTCATGTTATTCTCCCGTTAAATTGGACTTTGAAGAAAAGTGTTTATGATAATTTGTATTAATAAAAATCAGAATGGCCTGGTTTCAAGATCAGTAAAATCCCCTTAGGGAATTTAATAAGCACACAGACTCAGAATCTGGTCCTTTTAGTCAGTTAAGGAAGACTTTACAAGAGCTGCTTTTTGTATATTTTGAATTTCAAATGTCTATAACATCTATTCCACAGTTGTATACATAAGTACCATTACTACTAAACTACTGTAATAAAAATAATATGGAACTTGCTTGAAGAAAGATAGACTCCATTCAACAGGCATGTACTCTTTAAAGTGTTAATTTCCAATGATTAGCAGGCTCCAGTTAATTTATATTTCCTTAAGGTTAAACATCATCTGTTTATGATTTTATTTTTTTATTTTTTATTATTTTCAAAAGTTTTATTGATAAACATATAGCAATGAGACAGTTTCAAATCAAATCGAAAGTACAGTTTCAACAAATAATACACTGCATACATTCTTCT
>NW_004524679.1:7806565-7810167 GCF_000260255.1 Octodon degus
GGGGGGGAAAGGGTCCGGCACATGCTGCGTCTGGGCTGGGACTGGTCCCGCCGGCGCAGTGTAATAAGAAGCCCTCCACACACTCACCGGACCTGGGCTAGGACTGTGTCTCCAGGATAGTGTTTAGACTATATAAGATAACCAAATGTGAAACCACACAAAATAAATAACCCAATGAGTAAATGGTAAAGTGAACTGCATAATCACTACTCTGAAGAACTGCAAATGGCCCAAAACAAAAGAAATTTAAAAAAATATTCAACAGTGTGAGTATTAGAAAAATGTAAGTTGAAACTAGACTAAGGGTTGCTCTCATACCACAAAGTGTGTGAAACATCAAGAAATCAAGCAATAACAAATGCTGTTGTGCTGCATTAATAAAGGCAAATCCTACTTGCTGTGATAATGGGATTTGTAAACTAGTACAACCTCTGTAGAAATTAGCATGGATGGGGGCCATGGAGATGGCTCAGTGGAATAAGCGCTTCCTTGGCAAGCGCAAGGGCCTGAGTTCAATCCCTGGTTCCGAAAAAAAAAAAATTAGCATGGAGCTTTCTCAAGAAACTAAATGTATGAATTCCATTGACCTACCTATTCCCTTTTTCCTTGCATTTCCAAGAGTGTTAATGACATTATTACAGCGATATGTGTATAACAAAGATTATTTCACACAATGTATAGTAAAGTAGCATATATATCTATTAACAGAAAAGTGAATAAAAAATATGGTGTATATACATAATGGAATACTGCTTGGCTCCTAAGTAAGATAAATTAGAGATATTTGTAGGAAATCGATTATACCTAGAAAATATAACATAGAGTAAAATAAGTCATAAACACAAGCTTAAATCGTGTGTTGTGCTTGTACTTTGAATAAAGAAAAGTACAAACTAAGAGCAAAATAAAGGATTATGAGAGGGATACAGATAGATGGTTTATTTCCAAATGGGATGGGGTAGAAGAGACCAAGAAGTGTATGGGAAGGCTATGGGAAAGAAGATGAAAAAAAATAAAATAAGTCATGTACATGTATTGTAGACACTAAAGGAATGTAAACATTATATGTCCTACAGCATACAAAAATAATAATAACACCATAATGAAAATGAGCCAGCATGATGCACATTCAGAGGGAACAAAGACAGTGGGGAAGGGAAGGGAAACAAAAATGACTCAAGGTTGTCTTGAATACTATTTTCTTGCTTCTGGGACAAATATTTGACATCTAGAATGAAGGAAAGAAAGGTTCAGTTACCTCACAGTTAGTGGAAGTTTCAGTCCATACAAAGCTTGATCTAAGGTAGACTGGCACAAGGCAGAGGTCAGCAGTTCATAGAGGCAGAATACAACAAACCAGCAAGAGTGAAAGTGAGGACTAATAGCAACAATGGCTATAAACAGCAAGTCTGTCGCCCTTATGCTGCATTCAGCCTACTGGCCCCAGGCTGAGTGTAGCACACACACCCATAATTCTAGCATCACTTATGTCAGTAAACCCAGAAGCATTTACGCCCATAATCCCACTGGATTATCAGTTAAGCACAAACTATAGTAGTCCACCCAAAGACTGTATGCGGCTTTTGAGGGGGGCAACTAGACACAAACCATAAAATTTTGCCTGTGGACCTCCAAAGTCTCATGTACATCCCTTTGTGCAAACGGTATTTTAGTTGTCTAAGCATTGCCAAAGTCCCAACAGTTACAACAATGCTGAAAAGTCCAAGTCCCAACTCTCCCCCAAGATTCAAGCAAACTTTTTGCTATGTTCCTCTGTACAAATGAAAAGTTAAACACTTCCAACATTCAGTGGCACAAGAACATTACCATTCCAAAAAGTACAAACAGCAGGGCAACTACAAACAAAACATTTAAACTAATACAAGTCCAAAATCCAGCAGGGCAAACATTAATTCCTGTAGGTAAATTGAGACCTCCAAAAGCCTTACATGGCTTTTCCCCTACAACACTTTTGCTGACAGCACCAATGGCTTCTCTCTTCTGCTGATTTGTTGCCTGTTTACTGTTTCCCTTAGATTATCCACTTTTCTGTTTTTTCCAAACTTCTGGGTTTTCCAGCTAATAGGCATCTCACTCAGAGCTTTACACATGGCCCTTTCAGAGACACACTGCCTGGCCTCTCAGGCCTTCTGAAATCTAGGTGGAAGACTTCCTAATCTCAGAACTCCTGCTTTCTGAATGCACTCAGAACAAATGTCACGTGGATGACTCCAGGTCTTGCTGCCAGCAGGAACAGTAGCCAGATTTTCCTTTCTCTTGGCTGTAGGGGTGGAGTGCCTGGATTACTGAGCACTCCAATCCAGATTCTGAGGAATAAATTCTCTATGCCTACCTGCAGCCATTCTGGAAATTGATGTGGTTGCTTCCTCCATTCTGGAACACAGTGGTCTGTGGCATTCCGCTCAAGGCAAAGTCCTACATCCTGTAATTCTGAAACTGCAAAAGGTGCAGACCTGCTGTGATGCCCTCAGGTTATACTTCTCTTTTTCCTTCTTGGCAGTGTAGATCCTCTCAGTTTTATCTTTTCATTGCACAGATTTATCAGAGTTTCATTTCTCCATATACAGTATTTAAATCATTCTTTTAGGGTACTTTTGATTTTCAACATAAATCTGACTAAATGATCTCAAAAATATCCAGGACACTGACTGAATGTTCAACTGCTTTGAGATTTCATTTGCAAGATTAAGCAGTACATCATGCTTAATCTCAGTCTCAGGCAAAATCACTCGATATGAACAAAATGCAGACAAACTTTCTTACAAGCCAAAACACAATGTCTGGAGTGCAAAACCAATGCAATCCTTCCCAACAGAAACCTCTCTAGAGTGTTCTTTACAGGCAGGATTTATATCAGCCTTCTAGATTTCTGAACTCTCAACAGAATCTTACATAAAGAACAGCTGAAGATGTTCCAGTGCTTCTCTTGTAAGTGACATTTCCAAACCTTTCCTATCTCTTCCCATAAACCATTTCCAAAAGCTTGCAAGCTACAAGTTCAGATTTAGCCAATGCAAAACCCCACTTTTGTGGTACCAAATTCTGTCTTGGTTACTTTTCTCTTATTGTAGAGACAAATAACCAAATCCAGAAAGAAGGATGAGAAGGCTTAGTTAGCTCAGTTAGTGGAGGTTTCAGTTTGAACAAAGCTGGGTCCAAAGCAGACTGGCAAATGGCAGAGGTGAGCAGTTCATGGTGGCAGAATACAGTAAAACTACAAAAGAAAAAGCAATGAGGAGCAGCATCACTGGTTACAGAGAGGAAGGCTTTCTCCATTAAGTTGCATTTAGGGAATCTGCACCAGGGTGGATGTAGTATTCATACCCATAATCCCAGCACTGCTCACATCCATAATCCTGGAAGCACTCACACGTATAATCCCAGTGGATCATGAATGAATCACAAACTTTAAAAGTCCCTCCCATGAATGCATGAGGCCATGCACTTACCCATTAAGATCAATGTACATTTCATGTACTGGAAATATGCACCAATAAAAAATTGCACACCCTCAAACAGTGCTCTCTCTCTCTCTCTCTCTCTCTCTCTCTCTCTCTCTCTCTATATATATATATATATAT
>NW_004524679.1:7810267-7816146 GCF_000260255.1 Octodon degus
TCCTTGTTGTTTTTAAGAGATCTTTTCATACCTTTTCACTAGTTGCACCAGTGTCTTTAGTATCTGAATGTCTATCTTCTCTTTCACTTAAAAGAGTTTGCAAGTTTGTGACTGAGATTTTAAGTTCCTCTATATCACTTTGACTCTGCTTCATGCGATCTATATCTTTCCTGTATTTTCTCATTCAAGGAATCAGTCATTTTTCTAATCTCTTCTATTTTTTATCAATGTCTTCTTTAGAAGCTGTTATTAATTCTTTTACTGCAGTGTTTTCTTCAGATTGGGTTTCCTCCCTATGTTTCTGTAGTTGATTCTTTACTTCAGATGCTAGGAGTTCAGATTTTTTTTTTTAATTTCAGAAAAGAATTCCGTTCTTTCTTCATCTATAAATTTCTGCTATTTCTTATTTACTATTGACGCTATTAATTCATAGATTTCATCTGAACTAAATCCTCTGTGTTTGTTCTGGGTGGGCACTGGGTTCCTCCATATGTTTCTGCATTTGATTCCCTACTGCAGATGCTATTATTTCAGGTATTTCTTTTTTCTTTTCCAGTCTGATTTGTTGCATACCTTTCTGCAATTGTTTCTTTATCTCAGAAGCTGTTGATTCATCGATTTCAGCTGTTTGATTCCCAGGTTGTTCGGTGCTAATGTCTTCTGTACTTGTTATGGGTGTTCTTGTGGTCTGAGTTTGCATTTTGCTCCTTCCCATTTTCATTTTGTGTAGCACTGTCTTCTGACCTTCGTTGTAGAGGTTTGGTGCAGCTATAACCTTAGCACCTACTGAAATTCAGGTGCAGATCTACAAAGTTTGTATTTATCCTGCTGTTCCTGTCTTGGGTCTGGCTGCCCTGCTCAGCTCCTTCCTTCTGCCACCCTTGAGAGTGATCCTGTTCTGCCCCTCTGGGAAGATATCTTGCTCCTGGACTAGCTGGGTGGCTTTGTCCCTTACATTCTATGCAGGGATTGCAGCTGCTGGGTTTCACTCCAGGCCTGTAGTCCAGGCCTGAGCTGAGTTTGGAGGGAACAAGTTGGAGTAGGAGTGAGAGGAAGCTCTTCCACACACTCACTGCGCCTGGGCTTGGTGGTCTCCAGAACGCAGCAGAATTTCTCACTGGCCAGGCAGTTTGGAGGTGTACTGCAGAGTGGTGTGGGGATCCCAATGGGGTTGAATGGGTGTCTCACCCACGGTGAGCCTAGACTTGGACCTGTAGGTCCCGCTGGTGCAGGGTAGCTGAAATCTCTCCCACATACTCACCAGATCTGGACTAGGACTGAATATGGGGGTCCCCAGAATGCGGCAGTAATTCTCACTCGGAAGTTGCATATTGGACAGGTCCCAATGGGGTGGAAGAGGGTCTCAGCCACGCTGCACCTGGGCTGGGACCCACAGGTCCCACAGGTGAAGGTAGAAGGAAGATAAAAAATAATACTGAAAAAGTATGAATAAACAATTCCATATTTTTTGGAGATATTTTGAAATCTAACTATATACAGCATTGTAGCAGGACAGTCCTGTGTCATTTTTTTCTTTTGTAGTCTCTTTTTTTCATTTATTACCCTTTTTTAAAAGAACAAACATTTAGTTGAGAGACATTATGGTAATAATTGATATGTAATGACAACCAGTGTGTATTTAGAAGACCAGAATGACAGGCTTTCCAAATGTGACCCTTCTATTACATATTACTTTAATCAGTGCAGCTACTTAAGTCACAGGTATCAGCATATATAGTTAGTGAGGTTGAAAATCCTACAAATTAACTGCTAATTTTTAAAACCCCCTGTTGTTTCTCAATATCATTGCCTTGCCCATCTTGTGTGTATAAATGTATGGCTTTATTCCTGTAATTTTTCCCAGATTTTCTCCTTGCCCTCTCCTTGTTGTCCAGTCCTAAAGTTCTCACTTTCCTTTTAATTGTGTTATATCTTTCTATTTATATTTCTTCTTTTGAGTTCTTATACCAGGAAGACTATACGAAATTTACACATGTAGGTCTGGTTTATTTCACTTGTGAGTATATCTTCAAGTTGCATCCACTTAAATATAAATTCTTCAAATTTATCATTCTTTTTAGCTGAGTAATATTCCATGCCAATTGTTTTTCATCCATTCTTCAGGTGATGGATATCTTGGTTGTTAGCTGAAAAAATATTCAGGAATTCATAAAGAAATAAATTTTTAAATATTCTAATATCTTGAACAGCCCTGAGAGTTCTTTTCTCTTCTAGTCAAGTGTTAGCGTGGCCATTTAACTCACCATGAGAAAAATTAAAAAAAAAATAGAAGATAGTGCATCCCATGGTGTTGGAAGGTAAGTGGGGGCAAACAATAATGAAAAGCAATGTACTTTCATGGAGTGCAGTTAATGAACTAACAGCATAGTCTAAGAATGACAGTGCATGATAAGGACCAAGGCAATCTCTCAGTAGAATAAGTGCTTGCCTGGCAATCACTAGGGCCTGAGTTCAATTCCCAGTTCTGAAAAAAATGTATTACAGTGCATGATATCAGGTAATTACTATGTTTAATATATTAAGTTTCTGCTGTTATAAGAAACTGTCATCAAATGAAGTGTTGGGCTTGGGCTGGTATTGTTCCAAATTTGAAAGAACTTAGGATTCTGGGAGGCCTCTCGAACTCTGGAGAGCTGCCATCCCTCTGTTGGGACAGCATGAACAGATGCAGAGTTTTCCTGGTGACTGATCTAATGATTTAAGAACTTAAGACTCTGGGTGGCTGGCATTACTCTGATAATGCCTGAAGCTTGGTCAGCAGCACACAGGCATGGAACTTGTGCTGGCACTGCTCCAACATTTTAAGAATGAAGGAGGTATCTCTTTGGACAACAGGTCACTGGAGAGCTTCTAATTGTGGGCCCAATATGTACAGAAGAGCTTCTTGCTGCCTGGTCCAACAGTTTAAGAGATTTGGAGGACTCTGGGACACACATAATACTCTGGCAAGCTGTGTATTTTGGCATGCCACATGCAGATTTAAAGCTTGTCCTAGCACTGTTTGAGTGTTTTAAGAACTTGTGATGATTCTGGGCTGATTATGGGATCCAGATAAATTCAGCCCACACATAACCACCTGCAAGGAACCTTTGCTGAGTATTGGACAGGTGCCCCAACAAGGAGTGAGGGACTGAGAAAGTCTTATTCAGCTCCCCACTATAGAGGAAACCTTACAGAACCATGTCCCACCACTCTCCCATCACTGCTATTCTATGTGATTATTGAGAGCGTCAAAAAATCCAAAACATAGGAGCAAAAGTAAATATCAATTATCTCTCCCAACTAGAACAAAAGAAGAAAAACACATGCAATAAATTGGAAATCACACATCTGAAATATCTGAAATGATAGCAACTAAAGTAGAGAAACAAGTCCATAAGGCTGTAGAAGAAATAAGATCAGAAGCAATATTTCAGGTCAAAAAAAAAAATAGCAACAACTGTGAAAGAATTGCTCAGGACAGCAAAGGAAGATATAGATTAAAAAAATAGAGAATAGAAAAAAAGATGAAAACACTGAATGAACAAAACAGTAAAAATTAAACAAAACAGTAAAAATTAAAATTCATGAAACAGATTCAAACAGATATCCATGAAAATATGAATTCCATTGAAAACTGATAACATCACTTGAATGAAAGCAAAGATTTAGTTTCAGACCTTCAAGATAGTGGTGAACCTATCATAAAAAGAAAGACCTGAAAACTAACAAGGAACCAGGAAATAAAACAAGGTGAAACAAGGTATAACATTGAAACAGGGACCAGGGAGATGGCTCTGTATAATAAGCCCTTCGCTAGCAAGTACAAGGGCCTGTGTTCAATCCCTGGTTCCCCCAAACAAACAAACAAACAAACAAACAAAAAAAAAGCAAACAAAAACATTGAAACAAAATAGGTACATGGATCAATAGCACAAAATACAGATACAGCAATGACATGGACATATTCAGACACGTGATTTTGAAAAATTATTCCAAAATACACGTTGTTGGAAAGACAATCTCTATATTGCATTTTTGGGGGGTATTTTTTGAGGGAAGGGTCTACAGAGTGTTCAGTGTCTCACCTTGTACCTCGGACTCATACTGATCTGCCTGTTTCCAGCCTGCCAAGACCTGGGATTGTAGGTGCACAACACCTCACCCATGCTCAATTGCCATCTCCCCAGCCCTGCCTTTGCTTGCAGGTGTTTTAATCTGCTGTTTTATCTGTTTTATCTGCTGTTTAATCTGTTTTAAGCTGCTTGGCCGGCCCTTTGCATTATTCTCAAGAAATTTTCTATCAACATGCAGAAGATTGTAGCTAGTTGATTCTCTGACCATGCATGAAACTAAAATAAAAGTGAATCAAGTTCTTAAACATTATAACATACACAATGATTTTAATGAATGATAACATAAATAAATTATTTGGAGTCATAAGTGTAGGCAAAGATATTCGGAACAAAATTTCAATTATGTAAGAAATAATACAAAGTCTACAAATGACATTATATCAAAATTAAACATTTTAGTAACAAATCAGGCACTTGATACACTGAATTGACACCCTATCAATTGAAAACAAAATTTCCACCTGTTCCTTAGATACAGGATAGTGTTTATTTTTTTCAAAGTTATATTGATAAACAGATAGCAATGAGACAGTTTCAAATCAAATTGGAAGTACAGTTACAACAAATAATACACTGCATATATTCTTCTTAGTGGTTAATTGCTGTAAAAGATGCGGACTTATGATCTCATTAACAAACACCATTAGAAAAAAATCATTCCATTAATTAAGAGAATGCAACTATATATCTATCCCAACCACTTTGAATACACAGATACAAAAAGGACATTCATAGGTATACCCCATTTTTTCTAAGTTCCGGTAATGAATATTATAGGTGTGTAAACTCAGCAAAATATTCTAAAAGAGTCCAGTAGCCCATAATAGCATTGGGTCTTCTGTTTAACTGGCAATGTCAGAAATTATTGACCTGAGTCCCCCACAGATCAACTTAACAACATGACTTTATTTCCTCTATTTCGTCTTCATACTTTTCAACTGGATGCTTAAGACCAAGGTAAAGCAGGACCTATGCAACAAGAGTTGTAGCTTTATGATCTGAGAAGGTCAGTGAAATGCCCTCAGGATTTATCCTGAGATCCTGTACGTCAGATTGGAGAACCTTTGTGAGTGTCAGCCATGTGGATGAGTCACGGCCACTGCTTGGCCAATATGCTCTCTGTGAAAGCCTGAGAGAGTGTCTTCTCCCCATGTGACTCTCCTTAGGCACATTCCACGTCATCAATCACTTTCCTCTTTGGCCACATAATCTTGATCAGAAAATTTGGGACACTACCGAGGTACATGACGTTACAGTACAAGTTCTCATATGTCCTGAGTCTTAACTGACCTTAGAAGACTAGGCCAAAATGTTGGCTTTCCTTGTAGGCCTCCTTTTTCTCCAATTTTAGTCTGCAAACTTAGGATGTTAACCATCCAGAAGACAAGCTTATTGTTATTATCAAATGATTTAGGTTACCAAGCTTAAACTCACTATCTCACTGCATTTCAAACATATTAGGCATAATAAGGAACAGGTATTTTTCATCAAGTATTGATTTGTCCCTACATAATATGATAAAAAACATTTAAAAATTCGATTATATTTTAAAAAGAGGATAAAGAATTCTATGCTTCTCATGTTTGCACATAAGTCCAAAAATCTCACCATATACAACCTTGAAGCAGGACACTCCCAAAATATTCCTTTTCCTGTCTCTTGATTTCATTCACCATCCCCTTCTTCTTGAACATCCACCTACCCGAGAGACATCTTAGCAGTAACTGGCATGTCATGACAAGC
>NW_004524679.1:7816246-7833356 GCF_000260255.1 Octodon degus
GGAAGCACTTATTCTACTAAGCCATCTCCATAGTCCAATTTCTTATCCTATCCTCCAATTTTCATGGTATGCTAACAATTTGCCAGTCATAACAATTTTAATGTAATTAATTCAAGTTGACTAACATTAACATAAAATTCATGAAAATTTCATGAATGAAATACTCAGTAACATGCTTTAGCATCATTAAATATTAAGTGGTGAATGAATAGTCAAGATATAGGTTATTCATATTTGCCAGCACTGTCTGGAAATATAGGTAAAGAAATTTTTTTTGAAGCAAATGTCCCTGTGGTAGGAAAATAACGTTTTCATTGTTTGAATCCCAATTTACAAGTACTTCAAAATATTAACACATTGTTACCTTTATATTTATAGTTAAAATTCCTTACCATTTTTTTCTGCTACAAAATACCTGAGACTATGTCATTTATATTCAATAAAAATTATCTCTTGCTGTTGTGGATGTTGAAATTTCTAAGATCAAAATGCAGGAGTGGTGAATGCTTGTTTGCTCTTGCTAAAGTCTCTCAAGGAAAAGATATGAAGAGAGGGAATCATTTTTTATTGCTAATTGTAGTATATGTTTTTACTTTTTTGCAGTGACCCTATGCAAATTCAAAGCATTTGCTTTTCATCAGAGGAAATTTACACCAGTACATAGATATTAGCAGAGTTAAAACATGTAGATGCTGAACACTTAGCCATTCATCTTTCAGTACTGTTTGACACCAAAGGCTTGATTGTGGCATATCCATTGCCAACCAACATCTGGACACAATGATGAATCTAGTTGTGCTTCCAAAAACTCCAGATGTTGAGTTAATGATACAGTCCAATACATAAATGACAATAAAGACACTCATGAGCAACAATATATTGTGAATAGTCCTTTGCTCTGGGGAAGACATTTGAGACAAGTGGTAACTATGAAGATAGTGGGACAGTTTTTTTTTCGAATAAAATGTTCCTTTATTTATAACCCCACTTTTAGTTTTGTTTTGTTAGAGATGGGTGTAACACTGTAGATAGAGAAGCTGTATTTGGAGAAATCTTCAAAGGAACTTTTCATATTTGATGGCAGTCCAAAAATTGTAAATATTGGAATTCAGCAAAATAACCCAATATACTCCAATAGTCCACACCAGTAGTGAGCTATCAACACAACTGCCAATTGTCAGAAGTTGTTTATTTAAGCCTTTTACTGTTCATCATATTAATAGAGCTTTACTCATTACACCTTGTGATCACCCTTTCCTGCTGGATGGTTAAGACTAAGTTAAAGCAAGACCTATATAACTAAAAATGTAACATTTGCTATTGAACATGGTTAGTCAAGTGAAGCGGGACGAATCATAAAAGAGAACTGTGTGTTCACACACAAGCTTAAACTATAAAAAGCTTTATCCCTGGATATACATTTAAACTGTAATTTATGTACAAATGTTTAAAGTTTGTGGAGAAGAGAAGACATGAACCCAGTCCTTCAAGAACATTTATAGGTACCCTTATTATTTATGTCAGCAATACACTCACCTGACAACCTTCAAAGACTCCATGATATTACTACAGCACATCAACTGGGAGAATTTTCAGATTATACCATCTACCTATGCCTTTTGTATGGTAGATGGTAACAGTGAGTTATGAGTACTGATGTTTAAAAAAACTGCTTATTTGATGAGATAGTCACAATTTATAAGTTCATGAAGGAAAATTTGCCTATTTCAAGACACACATGTACTCTCTTTTTTATTTTTATTTTTGAGTAATTTAATACAGGGTCTACAGAATCTCACAACACAGATTGGGATCATGGTGATCCTTTTCCTTTCAGCCTCCAAGCCCTGGGATTATGGGCACCTGCCACCATGCCTGGTCTCTACACATGTGTTTTAAGAAACTTATTTTTACATTTATTTTTACCTTCTGAGGATTTTTTTGAGTTTCAGGACAGGGTCTATGGGTCTACAGGGTCTCACTGAGTAGCTCAGACTTGCAGTGATCCTCCTGTTTACAGATTCCCAAGTGATGGGAATACAGGAATGCTCCATGACACCCAGTCTCATAGCTGTCTCAGTGTGACTGGGTGATGAACTCCTGGCCTCTGCATCTGTCTAAGCAGGTGCTTTAATCTTCTGAGCTATTTGACTGGTCCCAATTCTTCTAAGTAGATAGATCCAAGTAAGTAAACTATCTCAGTCCAGTTCTCCTTTATTTATTAATTATTATTATTATTATTATTATTAATTATTGTTGTTGTTGTGGAGCCGGGGATTGAACTCAGGCCCTTGTGCTTTCCAGGGAAGCGTTTATTACACTGAGCCATCTCACCAGCCCCCCCAGTTCTCCTTTATATTTCTGTACATGTTGTAACAACAATCATCTTGGACTATTAAAGTTTTAAAAAACTAAACAATGCACATGTTCTTACACATATATTTCATGGCCCTTACTGGAGAAAGTAAAGGGCATTTATTAAAATTCAGTGTCATCCTCATTGCTTTTTCTTTTTAAAAGCAGCCTTATTCTAACCTGTATAGCAAATAGCCTTTGAAAACAGAGATCTTTTCATGAAAATGGTAGTTTTGTTTGCTTCATGACTAGATGAATAAAAAGTACTTCATAATGGTGGAAAGTTTGAGTGGGATTTCTAGATGTCCATGAAAACCTGAGGCTGCTCATCTAAGACACAAATATGTTGTGAGTGAAGCACCCACATGGTCTGATCTACATCTCTTTCCAGGATCTAGCAAGCAAAGCCAACCATTATGAAAGACGCTAATGATGCTGTTTCATGACTAACCAAGAACACTGTCTCTAATCCAGGATTTCATTTAACTTTACCACCTTCTTCTAAAAATGTGACAGGTTAATGCCCAGGATCGAAAGCTAGACCTCAAAATATTCTTGCATAAATAAGAAAAATTTGAGTCCAGTATACATCTTGAGAAGCCCTCTGGAGACCAAAGGACAGTGTGGAGAAGCATGTTTATAGTGCTGCTGTTCTTTAAAGGCAGGATTGCAGATGAGAGGGGATTCCACAGTAGAAGAACAACTTTTTACCTTATAATCTACGGAGAAACGTACACATGTCACCTCATGATCAAATGTCTTGTCATGTCTTGAGCAGGATAATTGTTTCTTTGCCCACCTATAGTGGAAAACATTTTCAAATACAAACTTATGTTATTCTGATCTTGATCCCTAGAATTCTGATCCACTTGACAAAATATTTAAATGTCTTAATTAATTTTTCCAAGAAGGAAAATTTCTAGCACTGGCAAGGACATGGAACCTGTAAAACACAACCACTATATCAATGTTAAAAGGCTATCCACAGAATTGAGACAGATGGTGTTTCTATTATGTACTGTAAACTATTGATGCAGTCCTGTCCCCTGGGCTCTCTGAGATGGCAATTGAGACTAGGTGTGGTGGCGCATGTCTATAAATCTAGTTCTTGGGAGGCTGTCAATAGGCAGATTACTATGAGTCTCATCTAGCAGTGAGACTCTGAACACCCTGTAGACCCTTGAAATAATAATAGAAAAAACTGTTGAAAGCTATCCTAGGATGAAATTTCCAGATGTCATTCTCACATTAAATCAAAAATAGGATGTGCAGAGCCAGGGAGATGGCTCAGTAGAGTAAGCACTTCCCTGGAAAGTGCGAGGGCCTGAGTTCAATCCCTGGTTCCACCAAAAACAAAACAAAACAAAATAAAACAAAAAAGAATGTGCAACCTTCTTCATTGGTGGAGTGGTCCTCCCTTGTGCATACCTGCTGCACCAAACCACTCTATCAATAACCTTAACTTTCCTATATACCTTGACTGTTGGAAAATACCTTTGTCAGAAGGGCACTGGCCTCTTAAATTTCACACCAGCATGACTGATGGGAAACAGGAGGGTTGGATAAGGTGAAAGGGATATAAGAATTGTAAGATGTAGAAAACTGGAAATTAAAAAATTTATATGAAAAAATTCCTGATGCCTTTCATTTTATGGTAAGCCAATGACCTCAAAGTAGAGGATATTGATGGACAATAATTTTGATGCAAACCACAACTTCTAAAGAGCAGGTGATATAAAGTTGAACAGTTCCTTAACTAGCTTTATAATGTTCAATAAGGTCTTCCTATTTGTTGCCACTTCTTGAACTGTCCCCATTTAAATCATTTCCATGCACATGCAAAATTGTTCTCTTCCCAAGGACACCATCTGTTCTTGTCCTTGCTTAGATTTACAATCTTAAACCATTGAAGAAATCACATACTTGAAAACAAAATAAAACAATGTTGCTTTATTCCCCTCATGATCCCAGAGATCTTCCCCTCTCTGGCCCTTCTTGCTTCTCACTAACTACCTGAATGCCCTCATTAACCCAGTCCCACAAAACCTCTCAACATGTATCCTAATTTGAAACGTATGAAATATATGCTCACCAATATGGGAGGCTGTATCTTAAAAAAAAGCAATCAATGGACAACGAAATCATTGTACTGCCAATTTTGACTTTATTATTTTGCCAAACGACTTTGTGTTGGAAGTCTCACATGGCAAACTTCTCTGCCCATCTTCTAGCTATTCGGTCATATTCTCTCCTATTCGTCAAGTAGAGCTTGGCAATTCCGGGGACCAAGGGATCCTGAGTATTGGGGTCACACAACAGGTAGCAGATGGATAAGAGCAATTTTGAAATTGTGAGTGCTGGCGACCACTGCTGCTTGAGGATGTCTAGGCAGATGTTTCCATTTCGACCAATATTTGGATGAAAAATTCGGGTGGTGAATTTTACCTTGGGTGGTTTGAATGGGTAGTCCGAAGAAAACTGTATATTTAAGAAAAAAACACCTCCCTGGTAGGGGCTGTCATTAGGACCCATTATGGTCCCCTGCCAGAGGAACATGTCATCTCCTATTGGCCTGGCAGAGCAGTGGGTTGGTGGGTCATGAGCAAGATTATGGAGCTCCTTCTGAATTCGCTTTAGAGCCATTGTGTTTAATACTTGGGGTCCCAAAGTTGGCGCAGGTCTCGGGTCTTGGTCCAGGTCATTGGTGTTGTTGAACTCCAAGGAACTCAGCAAAAGCCCAAGGTGAAAATTTCTCGTTTTGAGAACTGGACCTCTGGTGGTGGGAGGTGTTGGGGAAGGCTGCCTGGAGTGAAGAGAACGGTAAAAGACAGCTGATATCCGTTGCTATAAGTCACCTTGGGTGTTGATGCTCACTTGTGGATTGATGTCTCCTCCCTCGCAGTGATTCAGAGAGCTTGAGAGTCCACTGTCTGCCAGAATGCTACCTTTCAGCGGCCACTGCTGGAGAGGCTAGAGGTCCTAGCTGGGGCGCCTACCGCGCTGCTGTATCTGGTCCCTGTATCCAGGTCACTGTAACTGCTGGGATCTCTTAAGTCAGGTAACAATGGCCACAGAGAGTGCATCACTGGTAGGTGGGGACTGACACAAGGGGGTGGGGGCAGGGCCGGGAGGAGGGTTGGCATTAAAAGAGGGGGGCACTTCCAAATCTCCACCCAGTGCTTACTCCATGGACTGGCAAGTAAGATCTGCCAGTTATCAAAATAAATAAAGTGGTTTTCATGAATTGTCCCCTACATCTCACCTTAGAGTCACTTTCTCTTTTCATTTTCTGAAACTCTATTTTCTCTCCAGATATATCGTTGAGTGTAAGTGAAGCATACTACAAACCTTACTTAATGACATATTTATCTCCTAGGACATACAAGCTATGTATAAGTATTTTTAGTTAATTTAATATTCAGACAGTATTTTTTATAAATTATCTTGTTCTTGAAAGACTGTGTTTTAAACAAATATAATGTCTGCAGAAATTAAGTTTAGAGTGAAAACCAGTAAGAATTTTTAATCATTCTTCAGAGAATGAGATGGAGGGCAGAAGAAAGAAAAATTATTATTTTATCTGCCATAAACATGTAGGTAAATGTAGCAATGTTGTTCTCTTTATATCTAATCTAATATGTCTGTATTCATTTTGTGAGTTCATAAGTCATTATTTTTCCTTTTAAAGAGAACACAAAATAACAATAATAAAATAATTAGAAGTGGTACAGAATTTCACTAAAGAAAATAATAATAAATTTGACTGTATTTGCTGTGAATTGTAGCTTTGGCTTCAAGTTGTGTATTATCAAAATTGGAAAAGTAAAAGAAAAACAAATAAGCCCTAACTACTCCTTTCCACAGACCAAAAGAAATCCGCAGTGTAGTTATCCAAGCCATCTTTCTCACATACATAGATGTATCACTTACCTCCCCCCAGCTCCTGTTTTTCTCTTCCTCTTAGTAGTTCATTCCTTTTGAACAAATTCATACCCTTTTCTCAGTATGTATTGTACGTTTCAGATTTTATTTATTTAGTGTTCTTACAGTAGGTGGACAATATGATGTTTGCACATGAAAGTCTAATTTATTTCAGTTAAAATTGTGTTCTCTATTTTCATCTACTTATTGATAAAAGCTTCAAATGTATCCTTTTTATTACAGAGTAGGACTGCATTTTATAAAAATACCATACTTTATCTATCCATTCCTCAGTTTATGGGCATTTGCACTTTTTCCAAAATTTAGCTGTGAAAAAATGTGCTGCTATAAATATGGAGGCACATATGCTGCTTTTGCATGATGCTTTCAATTTCACTTGCAAAATACCCAGGATCACAATAGCTGGTTAGGTGGAAACCTCAAACCCAGTTTTTTGAGAAATCTATACACTGATTTCCATAGTGGTTGTTCCTATCTAAACTGTCACCAACACTGAAGAAGGGTACCTTTGTCCTCAAGGTCCCTCCAGCATTTGTTATTAGTTGACTTCTTGAAGATAGCCACACTTTTGTGGATGAGACCTAGTATATGTGTTATTTTAATTTTCAACAAATCATGCTCTTAATTTTTATATGTCTTATAAAAGATGCAGGCCTGGATCAGGTATATTGTTCTTCATTTTCATCTGTTTAGACTCCTTGAATATGAAAAATCTCTACCAGTTTCTGTAACTTTTAGTTTATGTCACTAACATCTTTGAGAAATGCAGCATGCCACTATACATTCATGCCATTTTCAATTCTTAAGAAGTCTTATATTAAACTTAGTCAGAAAAAAAAAAACAACTTAGTTTGAGATCCAGGAAAATAGCAGTAGAAAAAGACTGCTTGCCTTTGTAGTATGAATGCTGTAGTTATGATAATAAGGTATTATCGTACATTATATGATGATAAATATTTCACTGATTTTTGAACACATAGACTATATTTCCTTCACAGCAAATTTGTATTCCTGTTTTCTATGAAAAAGTGAGAAGCTGATAGGTCTTGTGATTACATTTTCAGATATTGAAAAGGGGGAAAGATCATTCTGTGTGTATTTCTTCTGATTTCAGATTAAGTTCTCTGTGTGACAATAATATAAATATACTTTATTTCCTTTTCTATTTTACTGTTTTTGGGGGTGAGGTGGTTCAGCCTGTCCTGAGGGTGTGGCTGCCACAGCAAGTGGTGCCAGGTATCTAACTGTGGTCCCCTGTACCTGCCTAAGCTTGACTCTGCAGGCACTTTAGACCCCTGAGCTACCTTGCAGGTCCTCAATGTCCTTTTTTCTTACATATTTTCATTTGTTCTCAATGGCAATGGAAAATGGCTCAAAAGAAATGCAGATACGTCATGTTTTCAAGAGACATTTTAAAATATGCTATTTCAGAAGAAGTTTATCATATATTTTTAACTTTTAATAAGCATTTTACAAATTTGACAGGATTTGTTTTATTACATAGTATTGTTTTCAAAATGTTTGTTTAGATTATCAGATATATGCATGCAAAATTGAGTGAAAAAATATAAAATCTTAAAAACAGAAAACAAATTTAAGCATTAATTGCTCCATTCCATACATTTTTATTTTTTGGATTTGTATATAGGTTTATTTTATTTTCAAATGTCAGGTAAAAAGATGAAGAAGTGACCTCCTGAGAAGCTTGAAACAATGATGACTTCTTTGGTGTATGACATAGGTAAGTAAAAATAACTCATTGGAAAAGTGATTTAATAAGTATCATAATAGGTTTTGATGACTATTATGTTTTTCTTTTCAGTATACACTCATGCATTTTCTTTTAAATTTTGTATTCATTTTAATGAGAAAAATATAGGAATGAAATAGGTTCAGAGCAAGTTAGCAGGACAGTTACAATAATTAATAAATTACATATTTTTGTCTTTGTGCTAGTTATTCAGAGGACAAGCTACAGACATATCTTGTCTAAACACTACTAATACAAATCTTTTTTCTCATTGGACTAAGAAAGTAGCTATATATCTGTCTTAATTATTTTGTATATACTACATTCAATAGAAGTTTAAAAATCATACCTTGCCCTTTTTAGCAGTGGTTTTAATTAGAAAATCAGTACTCACATTGTCAACATTTGACAACAGAATGGAGTCCTACTCAGGAGTAGTATCAGATGGACACACATTCTCCTGGGTAAATGTGCTCCAGTGTATCCAGTTGTCTGAGGTAGGCAGATAAGTCATGTCTTCTTATCAGTAAACTAATTTCTACTTGGTAATCACAGTTCTAAAGTGATCAGAATAAAACTGAAGATTATGAGCAGCACTGTTTGGAAGTCCCTAGGCATTCAAGGTTCTTCCAGAAACACTAGCATCAAAAGGCAATTATAATGTCAGCTGCAGAAAAGATTTGTTTTCCTTTTTATTTTTTTATGAGCAGAATATATTTATTGAGAGAAAGAAAGCTCCTATCCAAGAGAGGGTCAGGAGAGGGGCCCGAGCAGATAGGTCCCCTTGTTTTCCTTTTTAATTCACTTCCTCTGGAGCCACTGCCACCACCACCAGGGCCAATACCAGAGTCTACACCTGGCTCTTCCTCTGACTTCTGGCTGCACAGGGTGCAGGGTTGTGCAGGGGTGTCTCCACTTATTCCATCTCTCTTTTCACTTTCTGAAGCAGTTTTTTAAGTCATCATTTGTGAATATGTACTTTTCCTTTCGTTTGTGAATCCAATAAAAATTCTTACCTATCATGTTCATTTTGACTCTGAGAGTCAGAAATCACATGGGGCCATATACACTTTAGGAAAATGCAGTGTAATGTATTTGTGTCTCAATTTTTCTTGAATTGAAATTCAGCAGCATTTATTGTACACTTTTTACCACAACTCATAATAATTAAAAATTGTTTATGTATCTGTATTTTCTCAAATTTTATTTTATTTCATTAATTTTATTGAGAAACAAATAGCAATGAAACAGTTTCAAAACTGATTACTAGCACTCTTTCAATAATTAATACACTGCATACTGCTGTCTTCTCAGTGGGTATTCATAGTACAAGATGCACATATGATATCCTGTCCACAAACATTGTTAGAACAAATATTTCTATTCATTGAATTAAGAGAAAGTAGCTGTATATCTATCTTAACTACTTTGTACATACAGATACAAAATGGTCCTTCCTTTGTATTCACTTTTTTTGTTTGACTTTTTCAGAGATGGATATTCCATTGCCATTTAAATTGTGTAGGTACATGAATTCAGAAAAATAATCCAATATAGTCCAGTAGCCCATAATAGCAGTGGATTACTCACAGGACTGACAATGTCAGAAGTTGTTGACTTGAGCCTTTTACAGCTCAGCATATTAATACAGCCTTACTTTTCATACCTTATTTTTATACTTTTCTGCTGGATGGTTAAAAGCAAGATAAAGCAAGAGCTATATAACA
The DNA here is from genome assembly GCF_000260255.1 of Octodon degus. Classification (NCBI taxonomy): domain Eukaryota; kingdom Metazoa; phylum Chordata; class Mammalia; order Rodentia; family Octodontidae; genus Octodon; species Octodon degus. Next base: position 7,826,021 of record NW_004524679.1, read on the forward strand.
ATAAATATAATTTTTATATGACAAAGTCAGTCAAATCCCTGCAATATTTACCCTGAAACCCTATACTACAGATTGTAGATTCTTTGTCAGTGTCAGCCATGTGGATGAGTCATGGTTTTGCTTGGGCTCTCTCAAATTTTATAGTGCCACTTTAGTAACAATGCAAATATGAGGTAGTATATAATTCTCCCTTCTCATCATCCTCTTCTACCTCTTGTCCACATACATGTCCTCTTCTGCCTTTTCATCCTTCTTCTCTTCCTCCTCCTCCAATTCTCCTTCTTCCTCCTCACTGCAATCTAATCAAACTCTTCCAACAACACTTTTCTCCCATTTCCATTTTCTACCTCCTAGTCTCCCTCCTGCACCTGATTAGTAATCTGTTGCTTCTCCTCCTCATGTATTTGTTTCTCTCACAGTGGATTAATTTTGAAATCATCATATTAATATTGTCAACTTACTTATCAATAATATAAAACAATCTACATATGCTTCTTCCTAACTCTGCTTATTCTCAGCAATTCCTATTACTTGGTTAGTGGCTTCAACATTCTAATCTCTGTTTTATGCCTTTTTTGATACAACTTTTCAGTATGTAGTTCATCATGGCCTTGAACTTTGTATCCCTGACAGTGCTGGAACTCACATTGGCTCCCCTATCCCAGCCACCTAAATGCTGGCATTAGAGGCATGCGCCACCAAGCACAGCCGCAGTATTTGTTTCAACATACATTATTTCCTTATTTTTATTATTGCTGTTGATTGTACAAATGTCCTTGTCTGCATTGTCATTCCTGGAAATGTATATTTATCACAGCATTTTGTTTGATGCTTAATTTAAATTCAAGAAGTTGTTTTATTCCACAACCTGTTCTCCTCATAGAAGTCAAGAAAGGGGGTAGGAGAGAGAGAGAGAGAGAGAGAGAGAGAGAGAGAGAGAGAATGAAATACAGACAGAGACACAAAACCAGAGTAAGGATCCAGAACCTAAATAGTCCCCCAAGCTTGCATGACAAATTTTCTTAAATTAAGCTTATGTCTGTACTACTTGCTAGCAGTACTAATAAGTTGTTAATTCATGTATAGAGTAATTCATTGAAAAGTTAGAGGGTTTATAACATAATCACTTTCTTATGTGTTTAGTACAGGATCTATAGGATCTCAATACACAGATCAGACTCCTAGTGATCCTCCTATGTTCAACCTCAAAAGCTCAGCTATTACAGGTGTGCACCACCACACACAATCTCAGTCACTGCCTTGGAGCATCACGGGGGCAGGGCTAGTATGGCACACGGGAGACTGGACCCTGGGACCTGTGGAAATACTTTCAAAAGATCCACCTTTGAACATGGTAGCCTTATGGTTTACATATTAAATACAAACCATAAAAGTTTGATTAATACTATTACATGAGTTTAAGTTGTGCTTTAATTCATGAATAAGATTAAGTGATTATTGTACAAGGTAAGAACTACAAATCTGAGGCTACTGTCAGTGTAATATGCTATAGTAGCTTATAATGAAGGCTTTTTAAAAATCAATAGTAGGAGAGAGCTTCTGGCTATGCTGAGTTGTTGGAGCCTGCCAGTCCCAGGCCAGGCACAGCGTGGGGAGAGACCCACTTCCACCACATTGGAACCCTACCACAACTCCACTGCAATACCCCAACCATGCCCGCCAAGTGAGAATTTCTTCTTTGTTTTGGGGATCAACAGATGCAGCCCTAGCCCAGGCCTGGTGAGTGTGTGGGAGAGCTTCCTTCCCCCCCACACTCCAATTTGTCCCCTCCAGACTCAGCTCAGGCCTGGATTACAGGCCTGGGGTGAAAGCCTGCAGCTAAAATCCTTGCAGAGAAAGTAGGAGACCAAGCCACCCAGCTACTCCAGGAGCAGGACATCATGCCAGAGGGGCACAACATGATCGACTCCCAAGGGTGACAGGAGGAAGGAGCAAACCACAGAAGCCAGACCTAAACCAGGCACAGCTGAATAAACCCAAACTTTGTAGATCTGCACCTGAATTTCATTAGGTGCTAAGGTTATAACTGCATGAAATATCTACAATGAAGGTCAGAAAACAGTGCTACACAAAATGACAATGAGAAGGAGCAAAATGCAATCTCAGACCACAAGCACACACATAACAATTGCAGAGGACACTAACACATTACAAATTGGGAACCACACAGCTGAAATCAATTAATCAACAAATTCTGAAACAAAGAAACAGCTACAGAAAGGTATAGCGGAATTCAGAATACAAAAAGAAAAAAAGAAATCCCTGAATAAATACCATCTGCAATAAAAAATGAAATGCAGAAACATATGAAGGAAACCCAATGCCCACCCAGAAGAAGTCCAGAGGACACTAGAGCAGCTCAAATATATGAATTAAAATCAGGTATAGTAAAAAAGCAACAGCAGAATGTTATAGAGGAACTCAGAGAAGAAATTTTTTTTTTCTGAAATAAAAAAAGAAATCTTTGAACTCATAGCATTTGAAGTAAAGAATCAACTACAGAAACATAGAGAGGAAATCCAGTCTAAAGAAGACACTGCAGTAAAAGAATTAATAACTATTTCTAAAGAAAGGATTGATAAAAAATAGAGGAAATTAGAAAAATGACAGATTCCTTGAATGAAAAATAAAGGAAAGAAACAGATCGCATGAAGCAGAGTCAGAGCTATAGAGGAAATTAAAATCTCAATCGCAAGCTTGCAAAACCGTTTCAGTGAAAGTGAAGACAGACTTTCGGATCTTGAAGACTCTGGTGCAGCTAGTGAAAAGGTAAGAAAAGATCTATTAAAAACAACTAGAATGCAGGAAAAAATAGGTATCAGTGAGAAAGAAGGAGTCAGTTAAAAGGACATTAAAAAATATGGGCAGAAGTAAAAGCAGAAAACTTCACAAATATGAGGAAACAATCTGAAATTCAGCTACCTGAAGCATACAGAAGGCCAGGTAGCCTCAATACAATTAAAAACATAGGGAGAAATAAAATAGTCAAGATTCCAGAAATTCAGAACAAGAATAATATACTGAAAGCCACTAGAGAAAAGAAGCAGATCACATTCAGAGGAAAACGCATCAGAATTATGGCTAACTACAATTCACAAACCATGAAGGCAGGAAGTGTATGGAGCAGACTACTTCAAGTACTGAATGAAAACAAATTTCAGCCCAGATTACTATACCCTGCAAAACTCTCTTTCAAGTTTGATGGAGAGGTGAAATACTTCCATGACAAAGAACAACTAAGAATTTCATGATGAAAAAGCAAACCCTACACAGGCTACTAAAAGATGTTCTAGAGAGGGAACAAAATGACCAGAATACAATGAATGACATCAGAAGCAACGAAATAAATAGGGCAAACAATTAAACACAGGAGAAAAGGGAGTAAATGAAAACAAGAAATTAACATATCAATTGTAAGTCAATATATCTCAATATAACCATCAATGTAAACAGACTCAATTCATCAATTAAGAGAAATAGACTGGCACAATGGATTAACAAACAAAATCCAAAAATATTCTGTATACAAGAAACACATTTAATGCATAAACACATTCACAGGGTAAAAGTCAAAGGATGGAAAACAATATTACATACCCCATACCTCAGAAAAAAAGAAGGGGTAGCAATCCTATTCTCAGACAGTCTCAACTTCAAACTAAGAATGATGAAGGGAAATGAAGAAAACCACTATATACTGGTTATAGTACAAATTCAAGAGGAAGAGGTAACACTCATATGCACCAAGCACGGTAGCACTCAACTACATAAACAAATCTTAATCGACATGAAAAATCTAATATCCAATACCACAATCTTAACAGGATACCTGAACAAACCCTTATCCCAAACAGATAGGTCAACCAAAAATTTAGCAAAGAAATAACAGAACCGAACCAGAGCTTGAAACAAATGGACTTAGTGGACATATAGAGAATGTTCCACCCAAACACAGCAGAATGCACATTTTATTTCAGCTGCACATGAGTCATTTTCTAAAATTGACCACATACTTGTCCATAGGTCATGCTTAAGTACATGCAAGGAAACAGAAATTATCCCATGCATTTTACCTGATCACTTTGCAATGAAATTGGAAACAAATGACAAAAGAAACCAGAAAAAACTGTAAAGATGTGGAAATTAAATGACATGTTACTCAGCAACCAATGGGTCACAGATAAAATTAAACAAGAAATTCAACAATATCTACAGTTCAAAGAAAATTCAAGAACAATTTATAGGAATGTATGTGATATGATAAAAACAGTTCTCAGAGGGAAATTCATAGCTGTGAAGTCACACATTAGGAAAACAGAATGGGAACAAATAAATACCCTAATGCTGCAGCTTCAACAATTAGAAAACGAAGAGCAAATCAAACCCAGAGCCCAAAGAGGGCAAGAAATTATAAAGATTAGAGCAGAAATTCATTCACTTGAGATGAAGAAAAGAGTTCAAAGAATTAACAAAAAAAAAAAAACCTGGTTATTTGAAAGATTAAATAAAATCAATAGGCCCTTAGCGAACCTCATCAAAAAGAGGAAAGAAAAAATTCAAATACAAGAAATAAGGAATGAGAAGAGTATAATTGCCATAGACAAGGTGGAAATTCACAAGATTATCAATATCTACTTTGAGAATCTTTACTCTAACAGAGTAGAAGACACAGAAGGAATGGACAGATTCCTAGAAAGGTACAAATTACCGCAACTGAACTGACAAGATATAACCACTCTCAATAGCCAAATAGCAGTCAATGAAATACGAGATGTAGTAAAAACCTAAGGAAAAAGGAAAGCCCAGGTCTGGATGCATTCACAGCTGAATTCTACAAGAAAATTGCAGAAGATGTAGTCCCTCTACTCCAGAGACTCTTCAATCTAATTAAAAAGGAAGCAACCTTCACAAAATTATTCTTGGAGGCATGTATTACACTGATACCACAACCGGGGAAAAACGAACTAAGAAACTGAACTACACGCCAATCTCCCTTATGAAAATAGATGCCAAAATCCGCAATAAAATTCCAGCAAATACAGTACAGAAAATCAGCAAAAAGATCATACACCATGATCAGGTAGGATTCAACCCAGGGATGCAAGGATGGATTAATATTCAAAATGTATAAATTTAATAATCTACATCAATAGAGTGAAAACTAAAAACCACATGATCATCTCCATTGATGCAGAAAAGTCTTTTGACAAAGTCCAACATCTATTCATGTTCAAATTCTTATAGAAAATTGGAATAGATAGCCTCTACCTCAATCTGGTAAAAGCCATTTAGGAAAACCCAATATCTAACATAATTGTAAATGGGGCAAAACTGAAATGTTTTACATTTAGATCTGGAACAAGACAAGGATGTCCTCTACCATCACTGCTATTCAATGTAGTTCTCGAATCAGTAGCTAGAGCCATTAGACAAGATAAAGGAATGAAAGGAATAAGAACATGTAAAGAAGAAGTTAAATTATCATTATTTACAGATGACATGATACTTTACTTGGAAGACCCAAAAAACTAAATCAAGAAGCTACTAGAATTACTACAAAAACAATGATAGGGAAATTATAGGAACAATGACTTTTACAATAGCACTGAGGGAAATGAAGTACCTTGGAATTGATCTAACTAAAGGTGTCAAAGGTATTTTAAAGGAAATTTATTTTACTATTAAAGAAGAGATGGTAGAGGATTTCAGAAAATGGAAAGATATTCCATGCTCCTGGATAGGAAGAACCAACATTGTGAAGATGGCCATACTAGCAAAATTGCTGCACAGATTTAATGCAATCCTTATCAACCTACCACCACCACACCTCACAGACCTAGAGAAATTATTCCTAAAATTTGTTTTTAACCAGAAAAGACCTAGAATAGCAAAGGCAGTCCTGGGCAATAAAGACAAGGTAGGAGGCATTAAAATTCCTGACTTGAAATTATACTACAAGGATACTGTGATAAAGTCAGCATGATACTGGCAATGCAATAGACCTGAGAATCAATGCAATAGATTAGAATATGCTGAAACTTCTACTAACACACTAGCCAACTTATCTTTGACAAAATTGTAAAACATACTCACTAGAAGAAAGATAGCCTCTTTGACAATTGGTGCTGGAAAGACTGGCTCTCTACACGATGAAAACTAAAACTTGATTCAGGTCTATCGTGAAGCACTAAGCTAAAGTCAAAATGGATTAAAGAACTAAACATTAAAGAAGAAAGACTAAATGTCATGTAAGTTAAACAAGGAGTAACTCTTGAAGACATAGGGATAGGCAAAGATTTCATGAAAAAAAATCAAATCGCACTGGAAATACTTGAAGGTATTAACAACTAGGACCTGTTCTTATTGAGAAGTTTTTGCAGGTCAAAAGAAATAACCAACAAAGTGAAAAGACAACCGTCAAAAAAAACTACTATAAAAGTGAAATGACAACCAACTAATTTGGAAAGAATCTTGACTAATACTAACTGAGACAAAGTTCTGCTCCATAGAATTTATAAAGAACTAAAAATCACCAGTACCCCAAAATTTAAAGACTCAGTGCAGAAATGGGCATCTGAGAGGAACACACACTTCTCAGAGGATGAAATTACAGTATCAAATAAATACGTGAAAAAATGTTCCACATCACTAGCCATCAATGAAATGCAAATTGAAAGAACATAGAGATAACATCTCACACTTGAAAAAAAGGGTATCATAAAGAAATTATCCAGAAAGAAAAATTGGAGAGGCTGTGGGGAAAAAGGAACACTTATTCACTGCTGATTGCAATGTAGAGTGGTGCATCCATTATGGAAAACACTGGAGAATCCATGGAAAACTTGGAATGGAAATTCCATTTAAACCAGCAATTCCTCTACAGGGAATGTTCCTGGACGTTCTGAAAACATCATGTAATAGTGATATATATGTGCCTATGTTTATAGTAGCACAATTTGTGATAGCCAAATCTTGGAAACAACCAAGACGCCCATCACCTGAGGAATGGAATAACATGATGTGCTATTTTTATACTCTGGTGTATTTTTCAGCTATAAAGAATGATAAACTCAAAGCCTGCATATCGAAGTGGATGCCACTTGAAGATGTGCTCATAAGTGAAATAAACCAGACACAGAGGTGTAAATTTCATATAGTTTCCTTAGTATAAGAACTCAAAAGAAGAAATACAAATAGAAAGGTATAATGAAACTAAAAGGAATGCAAGAATTTGAGTAATAGACAATGAAAAGAGGGCAAGGAGAAGAGCTAGAAACATGACAGGGGAAGCCATACAGTATTATGTAGAAAATGG
>NW_004524679.1:7835561-7838322 GCF_000260255.1 Octodon degus
GTGCAAAGGGCATCGAGCTCTGTTGACACTCCCTGGGTATAAAAGCCTGGGCAAGCGTCAGCACAGCCTCTAGCACAATGGGGATTGGGCCTCTGTTCTCGCGTGTTGCAAAAACTAAAAGGGGGAACTGTAGGGAGCTGCGTGTAGCTGCGCCGGTTTCCGCCTTCCACCCTCTCAGGGGTTGAGCGCTCCTGGAGTAAACAACTCCATATATGGCCAAGGCTTGGGCTAATGCATTGCTTCCACAGACCTGGACCAATGGACAGTGCATACGTGGCACCCTATGGTTGGAAGCCCTGAGACTTATAAGCTAAGAGCAGGGGCCTTGAGGGGGAAGAAGACGGATGTAAGACAACAATAAAGAGCTGCGCAGAAAACCAACCAGTGGTCACGTCGTTCTTGCTGGCAAGGCCACGCGTGACACTTGGAGTTCGTCTCCTTTCATTAAAGAGTTTGAGGACTATAGGGATTACATCTTCTGTAAATTTCTTGTAGAATTCAGGTGTGAATCCATGTAGACCTGGACTTTTTTTCCATAATTTTATTGAGTAACAAATAGCAATGAGAAAGTTTCAAGCAAAATTGGTAGGACAGTTTCAATAATTAACACATTGCATATATTCTTCCTAGTGGTTAATTGCTGTACAAGATGCAGACTTGATATCCTATTTACAAACACCATTAGAACAAATCCCTATATTTATTAAAAGAATGCAACTATATATCTATCCTAACCACTTTGAATACACAGATACAAAATGGACATTCATCTGTATCCCCATAAGTTCCATCATTTAAATATTATAGGTGTGTAAACTCAGCAAAATGTTCTAAAAGAGTTCAGTAGTCCATAATAGTATTGGGTCTTCCACTGCATTGGCAATGTCAGAAATTGTTAACCTGAGTCCCCTACAGCTCAACATAATACCATGGCTTTACTTATACTTTGTTTTTATACGTTTCTGCTGGATTTTTAAGACCAAGGTAAAGCAGGACCTATGCAATAATAGTTTTAATTTTTGCATCTGATAATTTAACCTGGACTTTTTTGGTTGGTAAGATTTTTATTACATCTCGTATTTCATTGGCTGATATGGTGCTATTGAGAGTGCTTGTATCTTGTTGAAGCAGTTGGGGTAATTTGTACCTTTCTAGGAATTTGTGCATTTCATCTGTGTCTTCCATTCTGTGAGAGAAAAGATTCTAGAAGCTATTGAAATCTTCTGAATTTCCAGTGTGTCTGTGGTATTTACAACTTTTCCATGCCTTATTGCTTGTATTTGAATTTTTTCTTTTATCTTTTTGATGAAGTTAGCTAGGGGCATATCGATTTCATTTAATCTTTCAAAGATCCAGCGTTTGTTTTATTAATCCATTCAACTAATTTCTTCATCTCAATTGAATGAATTTGTGTTCTAATCTGCATGATTTCTTCCTGTCTTTGGTTTTCTCTTCCTTTTCTAGTTTAGAAAGGTGCAGCATTAGGTTTTTTATTTGTTTCCATTCTGTTTTTCTAATGTGTGAGTTCACAGACACGAATTTTCTTCTGAGAACTGCTTTCATCGTATCCCATAAATTCTTATAAGTTGTGCTTGAATTTTCATTGGACTGTAGATATGGTAGAATTTCTTGTGTAATTTCATCTGTGACCCACTGTTTGCTAAGTAGGGTCTTGTTTAATTTCCATATATATGGGGATTTTTTTCTGGTTTGTTTTGTCATTTATATCCAGTTTCATTGCAAAGTGTTCAGATAATGTTCATGGGATAATTTCTGTTTTTTGCATATACTTAAGCATGACATATGGACCAGGATGTGGTCGATTTTACAAAAAACCCATGTACAGCTGAGAAAAATGTGTATTCAGCTAAGTTTGTGTGGACCACAGTCTACATGTCCACAAAGTTCTTTTGTTTGAAGCTCTGGTTCAGTTCTATTATTTCTTTGCTAAGTTTTTTTCTGATTGAACTATCTTTTGGGGATAAGGGTGTGTTAAGTTCTGTTAAGATCATAGTAATGGATATTAAATTTCTCATGTCCATTCAGATTTGTTTATATAGTTGGGTACTTTCATATTTGTTGCAATTATGTTACCTCTTCCTCCTAAACTTTTCCCCTAACCAGTATATAGTGGGCTTCTTTTTCTCGCTTGATCATTGTTGGTTTGAAGTTGAGACTGTCTGAGAATGAGATTGCAACAGCTGTTTTTTTATGAGGTGTTATGTCATGTAATAATGTGTTTGATCCTTTCCTTTCAGTCTATGAATGACTTTATGAGTTAAATGTGTTTCTTGTATACAGTATAATCTGGAATTTTGTATCCCAATCCACTGTGCCAATCTATTTCTCTTAATTGATGAATTGAGTCCATTTATATTGATGGTTAAAATTGGGATGTTTTGATCTATGATTGACATGTTATTTACCTGTTGTCATTTACTCCTTTTTCTCCAGTGTTTAATTGCTTCCCCAATTTAGTTGGTTGCTTCTGACCTCATTCGTGGAGTTCTGAACATTTTGGTCACTCTCCAGAACATCTTTCTGTAGACTGTGTAGGGTTGGCGTTGTCATCATGAAATTGTTTAGTTGTTCTTTGTCACTAAAGTAATTCACTTCTCCATCAAAATTGAAAGAGAGTTTTGTACGGAATAATAGTCTGTGCTGGAATTTGTGTTCATAGAGGACTTGAAGTGCTCTGCTCCATGCTCTTGTTGCCCTCATGGTTTATGAAGAGAGGTTGGCTGTAATTCTGATGGGTTTT
>NW_004524679.1:7839536-7860935 GCF_000260255.1 Octodon degus
AAAGAATTCTATACTTCTCATGTTTTCACATAAGTCCAAAAATCTCACCATATACAACTTGGAAGCAGGACAGTCCCACAATATTCCCTTTCCTGTCTCTTGCTTTCATTCACCATCCCCTTCCTCTTGAACATCCACCTACCCAAGAGACATCTTAGCAGTAACTGGCATGTCATGACAAGCCGCCCATATTCAGAATATCATAATGACAGACACTCCCAACATGAAACCACTATTACAAAATACGATCTGCAGTGCAGTAGCTTAGTTCAAAGGTATCAGTATATATAGTTAGTCAGGGTGAGAATCTTTCAGTTAACTACTAGATTAAAGAATCTTCTGAATATTCTCTGGATCATCGCCTTGCTCATCTTTTACATATAACTGCATGGCTTGACATTGTCATGTTTCCTAGCTCATCACCTTTCCCTCTCTTGATTAGTTAGTCCTTGAGATACTGCTTTGCCTTTCCTTGTATTATATCTTTCTATTTGTATTTCTTCTTTGGAGTTCTTATACTAGGGAGACTATAGGACATTTACGCATGTGTGTCTGGTTTATTTCACTTATGAGTATATGTTCAATTGGCATCCACTTCAATATAAAAGCTTGCAGTTTATCATTCTTAATAGCTGAATAATACTCCATTGTGTAAAAATGCCACATCTTTCTCAACCATTCCTCAGGTGATGGACATCTTGTTTGTTTCCAAGATTTGGCTATCACAAATTGTGCTGCTATAAGCCTAGGCACACATATATCCCTGTGATATGATGTTTTCATATCCTCTGTTAAAATTCCAAGTAGAGGAATAGCTGGTTTAAAGGGGATTTCCATACCAACTTTTCTAAGGAGTCTCCATCCTGATTTCCATAATGGTTGCACCAGTCTGCACTCCCACCAGCAGTGGAGAAGGGTTCCTTTTTGCCCACAGCCTCTCCAATATTTGTTGTTGGGTGATTTCTTTATAATAGCCATACTTTCTGTGGTGAAATGACATCTCAATGTGGTTTTAATTTGCATTTCACGAATGGCTAGCGATATGGAGCATTTTTTCACATATTTATTCGCTTTAATTTCTTCCTCCGAGAAGCGTGTGTTCATCTCGGATGCCCATTTCTGGATTGGGTCTTTAAATTTTGGGACACTGTTTTTTTTTAGTTCTTTATGTATTCTAGAGTGCAGACCGTTGTCTGAGTACTTATTTGTCATGATTTTTTTTCCAAATTTGTAGGTTGCTTTTCACTTTGTTGGTAATTTCTTTTGACGAGAAAAAACTTCTCAGTAAGAGCAGATCCCAGTTTTGAGTCTTTCATCTGTTACCAGTGCAATTTGATTTCTGTTCATGAACTCTTTGCCCACCCTTTTGTCTTCAAGAGTTCCACCTACTTTCTCTTCCAGGAGATTTAGTGTCTCTGCTTTAATGTTTAGATATTTAATCCATTTTGACTTTAGTTTAGTGCATGGTGATAGACCCTGTTCATATTTGAGTTTTCGGCATGTAGAGAGCCAGGTTTTCCAGCACCATTTTTTTTAAAGATGCTCTTTCTTCCAGTGAGTATGTTAGCCGCTTTGTCAAGGATAAGATGGCTGAGTGTGTTCATAGGGGATTCAGTGTCTTCTAATCCATTCCATTGATCCTCAGGTCTATTTTGATGCCAGTACCATGCTGATTTTATCACAGTAGCCTTGTAGTATAATTTCAAGTCAGGAATAGTAATGCCACCTGCCTTGTCTTTATTGCCCAGAATTGCCTTTGCTATTCTAGGTCTTTTCCGGTTCCAGATAAATTTAGGAATGATTTCTCTATGTGTATGAGATATGTCAGTGGTAGTCTGATAGGGAATGCATTAAATGTATACAGCAATTTTGGCAGTATGGCCATCTTCACAATGTTGGCTCTTCCTATACAGGAGCATGGGATATCTTTCCATTTTCTGAAATCTTCTAGGATCTCTTTTTTAAGAGTACTGCAATTTTCATTGAAAAGATCTTTGTCTTCTTTAGTCAGGTTTATTCCAAAGTATATCATTTTCCTCGGTGCTATTGTAAAATTTATTGTTTCTATAGTTTCCCTTTCCGTGTGTTTGCTGTCTGTGTAGAGGAATGCTGTTGACTTTTGCATATTTATTTGTATCGTGCTATGATACTGAATTTCTTTACTAATTCAAGTAGCTTCTTGGTGAAGCTTTTTGGGTCTTCCAAGTAAAGTATCATGTAATCTGCAAATAATGATAATTTACCTTCTTCTTTACCTATTTTCATTCTTCTTATTTCTTTCTCTTGCCTAATGTCTGTATCTAATGATTTCAGAATTATACTGAATAAGAGTGGTGATAGAGGAAATCATTATCTTGTACCAGATCTAAAATGTTTCAGTATTAACCCTTTTAGAATTATGTTAGCCATTGTGTGTTCATCAGTGGCTTTTAATAGATTTAAGTAGAGTCCATCTATTGTAATTTTCTGTAGTACTTTGAACATGAATGTGTTTTGGACTTTGTTCAAAAGCCTTTTCTGCATCATTGGAGATGATTATGTGGATTTTAATTTTTGATCTATTGACACAGTGCGTTACATTTACAGCGTTTTGAATATTGAACCATCCTTGTATCCCTGATATGAATATTACATGTTCATGGTGTATTATCATCTTCATGATTAACTGTATTCTATTTGTTAGGATTCATTGAGAATTTTTGCATCTACGTTCATGAAGGAAATTGGCCTTCAGTTCTCTTTTTTAGTTGCATATTTCCCTGGTTTTGGCATCAGTAAAATACTTGCCTCGAGGATTGATTTTGGGAGCATTTGTTTCTTTTACATTTCATTGAAGATTTTGAGGAATATATGGATTACATCTTCTTTACATTTCTTGTAGAATTCAGCTTTGAGTCCATTTGAAACTTTACTTTCTTTGTCAATATGTTTTTTTATTATATGTCATATTTCGTTGGCTCTTATTAGGCTATTGAGAGTGGTTATATGTTGTTGATTCAGTTTGGTTAATTTGTACCTTTCTAGGAATCTGTCCATTTCTTCTGTGTCTTCTATTCTGTGAGATTCAAAATTCTGAAAGTAACTGTTGATAACCTTCTGAATTTCCATTTGGTAAGTGGTAATTATACACTCTTCATTCATTATTGCTTTTATTTCAATTTTTTCTTTCCTGTTTTTATGAGACTATTAGCAGCTTATTAGCTTTATTTAATTTTTCAAAGAACCGGCTATTTGTTTCATTATTCTTTGAACTGTATTTTGCATTTCAATTGAATTATTTTCTACTGCACCCTTTATGATTTTTTCCCAAATTTGGGATCTTAAATTGGTTTTCTCTTCCTTTTCTTATTGTTGGAAGTGCATGATTAGGGTGTTTGTTTGTTCTCATTCTGTTTTGCTAATGTGTGAGTTCACAGCTATGAATTTCCCTATGAGAACTGCTTTCATCGTATCCCATAAATTATGGTAAGATGTGCTTTACTTTTCATGGAATTGTAGATATTGTTAAATTTCTTGTTCCGTTTCTTCTGTGACCCATTGGTAACTAAGAAAGGTTTTGTTCAATTTCCATGATTTTAGGCTTATTTGCTGGCTTCTTTTATTCATTTCCAGTTTCATTACACTGTCATAAGATAATATGCATGGGGTAATCTCTCTTTTCTTACATATACTTAAGCATGAGCTATGGACCAATATGTGGTCTATTTTAGAAAATGACTCATGTGCAGCTGGGAAAAACGTGTATTCACATGTTTGAGTGGAATATTCTGTACATGTTGACCATGTTCACTTGCTCCAATCTCTTTTTCACTTCTGTTATTTCTTTGCTAATTTTTTTGTCTTATTGACCTATCTTTTTGGAATAAGGGTGTGCTATGTTCTTCTGCTAAGCTTTTGGTATTATATATTAGATTTTTCATGTCCATTAAAATTTGCTCTATGTAGTTGGGTGCTCCCGTGTTTGGTGCATACATATTTCTGAGTGTTATCTGTTCCTCTTGAAGTTTTTCCCCTAACCATTATATCATGGCCTTCTTTATTTCCCTTGATCATTCATGGTTTAAAGTTGAGAATGTCTGAGAATAGGACTGCTACCGCAGCATTTTCTGAGGTGCTGAGGTTTGTAGTACTGTTTTCCGTCATGAGAATTCCAGCCTACTAATGTCTTATAAGATAAATGTGTTTATTGCACACAGAATATTGTTGGATTTTGTTTCCTAATACACTGTGCCAGCGCATTTCTCTTAATTGTTGAATTGAGTCCATTTACATTGACGATTATAACTGAGATGTATTTACTTAAGCTTGGCATGTTATTTATCTGTTGTTGTTTACTCCTTCTCCTGTGTCTAATTGTTTGCCCTACTTCATGTGTTCCTTCTCTTCTTGTTCATGGAGTTCTTATTATTTTAGTACCTCTCTAGATCATCTTTCAGAAGCCTGTGTAGGGTTGGCTTTGTCATAATGAAATTTTGTCATTGTTCTTTTCATAGAAGTATTTTCCTTCTCCATCAAACATGAAAGTGAGTTTTGCAGGTTATACTAGTCTGGGCTGGAATATATATTCATAGAAGACTTGAAGTACTGTGCCAGATGCTCTTCTTGACTTCGTGGTTTGTGAAGACATGTCATCTGTAATTCTGAAGGGTTGTCGTTTGAAAATGATCTGTTTCTTTTCTCTAGTGGCTTTCAGTATATTATTCGTGCACTGCACTTTAGGGATCTTGACGATTATATGTCTCGTTTTTAATTTGGTGGAGGTTACTTGTAGTAATTTATGCATCGTTTTCTTGAATGTTCAATTGTTTTGTCATATTCAGAAAGTTTTCTGCTATTATTTCTGCTCTTAATTTTTAATGTCCATTGTATTGACCCCTTCTTTCTCATTGATACCTACTCATCTCACATTGTTCATCTTTGCATCATCTTGCCTTTGATGAATTATTATTTACTGCTTCAGTGTTTTTTATGAAGAGATCTTTTCTTACTTTTTCACTAGCTGAAACAGCATCATCAAGATTTGAAACTCGGGCCAGGGAAATAGCTCAGCGGAATAAGTGCTTGCTTGGCAAGCACAAGGTCCTGAGTTCGACCCCTGGTATCAAAAAAAAAAAAAAAAAAGATTTGAAACTCTGTCTTCAGTTTCACTCAAACGATATTGGAAGTTTGTGATTGAGATTTTATGTTCCCCTGTGTCTGCTTGGTTCTGCTTCAGATGATTTATTTCTTTCCTCTATTGCTCTTTTAAGAAATATGTCATTTTTCTAGTCTACATTATTTTTTATCTATGTCTTCTTTATATGCAGTTGTTAATTCTCTTACTGCAGAGTATTTTTAAGATTGGCTTTCCTCCCTATTTTTCAGTGTTTGCTTGTTTACTTCAGGTGCTATGTGTTCAGGGAATTCTTTTTTTTTAATTCAGAAAATAATTCCGCTCTAAATTCCTCTATAACTTTCTGCCCTTGCTTATTTAATTTCGATACTATTAATTCATACATTTCAGGTGAGCTAGTTCCTCTTCAATTGTTCTGGGTGGGCATTATGTTTCCTGCATATGTTTCTGCATTTGTTTCTTTACTGCATATGCTATTAATAAAGGGATTTCTTTTCTCATTTCCAGTATGAGACCCTCTCTACCTTTCTGCCATTGTTTCTTTATTTCACAAGACGTTGATTCACTGATTTCAGCTGTTTGAATCTCAATTTGTTCTGTGTTAGTGTCCTCTGCACATGTTATGGATGGGCTTGGGTTCTGAGATTGCATTTTCCTCCTTCTCATTGTCATTTTGTGGAGCATTGTCTTCTGACCTATGTTGGAGTGATTTGGTGCAGTTATACCCTTCTCACTCACTGCAATTCAGGTGCAGATTTACAAAGTTTGAATATTTCCCTCTTTGCCTGGCTTCGGTATGGCTCTTGTGCTCAGCTCCTTCCTACTGCCTTCCTTGCTAGTGAACCTGTTGTGCCCTTCTAGCAAGATGTTCTGCTCCTTGACAAGTTGTGTTGTTCTGTCCCCTACTCTCTGTGAAATCTTTTATTTTCCAATATGGTATTAAAAATGATGTCCTCTAACACCACCCCTACTCAGTATAGTTCTGGAATCATTATCTAAAGCCAAGAGAAAATAGAAACAGGTACAAATAAGAAAAGGTAAGAAACAATTGAAGCTGTCATTATGTCCAGATGACATGATACTCTACTTGGAAGACCAAAAAAACTACACCAAGAAGCTCCTAGAAAAAATAAACAAATTCAGTGTCATAACAGGTTAGAAAATTGATACCAAAAATCAATAGCATTCCTCTACACAGATATAAAACACACTAACAGAGAAATTTTAGAAAAAGTACCCTTCACAATAATATCCAAAATGTGAAATACATAGGAATTAATTAAAACAAATAAGAAAAAGATATTTGCAATGAAAACTACACTACTGTGAAAATAGAGATCGAAGAGAATTTCAGAAAATAGAAATATTTTTCTTGCTCCTGGATAGGAAGAACCAATATTTTGAAGATTGCTATACTCTCAAAATTGCTGTACAGATTTAATGCAATCCCTACCAAAATTCCACCAGCATACCACAGATCTAGAGAAAACAATCCTAAAATGTATTTGGAAGCAGAATAGACCTAGAGTGACAAACACAGTATTGGGCAACAAATGCAAGGCAGGAGGCATTATAACCTCTGCCTTGAAATTATACTACTGAGCTGATATGAAAAAATTAGCATGGAAATGACAAAGAGCCTAAAATCAATGGAAATCAGAAGATGCATATACAATTGCTTACAAAATCAGACATTTTAATTAATTTTATTGAGAAAGAAATAGCGATGAGACATTTTTCAAAACTGATTAGTAGCATAGTTTCAATAATTAATACATTGCATATTGTTGTCTTTGTAATCATTATTCATAGTAAAATTGCAGACATCATATCCTGTCCAAACACTATTAATACAAATCTTTCTTCTCACAGAATTAAGGGTAAGTAGTTGTATATCTATGCTATTTTTTATATAGAGATACAAGATGATCCGTCATTTGTATCCCCTTTTGTGGTTAGTTTTGTTGGAAATGTGTATTCCATTGCTATGTAAATACTGTATGTGTGTGAATTCAGCAAAATAATCATATATAGTTCAATATTCCATAATAGTAATGAGTTATCCTTAGGACTGACAATGTCAGAATCTTTGACAAAGGCAGCAAACATGTTCACTGGAAGAAAGATAGCTTCTTTAACAAATGATGCTGGAAAAACTGGTGTTCTAGTTGCCGAAAACTAAAATTACACCTCCATCTATCGCTATTTCCTCACCTGTTTTCAAAATGGATTTAATATCTGACCATTAAAACAGAAACACAAAATCTACTTGCAGATAAAGTAGTAGGAAATCTTGAAGATATAAGGGTAGGCACTTATTTCATGTTTGATAAACAAGCTGCATGGGAAATCCTTCAATGATTAAACCACTGGGACCTCCTCTTAATGGGAAGTTTCTACACATCAAAAGACATCACCAACAGTGCAAATAGATAACACACAGAGATTTAAAAACTCCTAATCAATAATCCCTCATAAAAGTCTTCTATCTGGAATATCCAAAGAACAACAACAACAACAAAAAAAAAAAAACCCTAGGATCCCAAAATTTATTTCATTTCTTTCCCTTGGATTTTAGCGTAGGGTCTACAGATTGCTCAGGGACTTACTACTATATTGGAGTCATAAATAATTCTCATGTTTACAGCCTCACAAGTGCTGGGATTGCAAGTGTGAATCACAAATCCTAATCTCAAATACCATCTAAGCGTGCAACAAGGGAGGGGGTGCTGGCACAGCAGAACTGGGATGAAATCCCCAGCCCCTGCGGCTTCTTGCAGGTGCTTTAATCTGATGAGCTCTTTGACCGACACTTGTGTCACAAAATTTAAAGACCCAATCCAAAAATGGTCATCTGAGATCCTACTCTTAGCATGATGAGGTGAACGAGAAACCAAGAACAAGATGTGAAAAATGAACTTCTGGATTATGAGGAAGATGAAGAGCCCCAGGCTCTTGCTGAGGCACTCCCGCACTCCTAAGAAAGATGTGCAAGTCTCCTATGTCTCCATTCACATCTCTGGATTATGGGACTTCCTACTGAATCCAGAGCTTTTGAGGGCTGTTGTGGACTGTGGCTTTTATCATCCTTCAGAGGTTCAGCATGAGTGCATCCCCAGGACATCCTGGTCATGGATATCCTGTGTCAAGCCACATCTGGAATGGGCAGGATGGCGATCTTTGTGCTTGCCACCCAAGAGCAAATTGAGCCTGTAAGCAGGCAGATGGAAGTTCTGTTCATGTGTCACACAAGGAAGCTGGCCTTTCTGTCAACAAGGTGTATGAGCGCTTCTCCAAGTACATGCCCAGTGTCAAGTTCTCCATGTAATTTGGAGACCACTCCATCAAGAAAGATGATGAAGTAGGAAAAGAAATTGTCCTCACATAGTAGTGGGAATCCCAGGCTGGATCCTGGCACACATGAGAAACAGCACCCTCAATGTGAAAAACTTGGAGCACTTTTTCCTTGACGTGTGTGACATGATGCTGGAGCAGGTAGACGTGAGGCTGGATGTACAGGTCATCTTTCACCTGACAGCTCATGAGAAGCAGTGCATGATGTTTAGCTCCACTGTGAGGAAGAACATCCTGCCAGTGTAGAGAATGTTCATGCAGGTTCCCATGGAGGTGTTTGTAGATCACGAGACCAAGCTCATGCTGCGAGGCCTGCAGCAGTACTACGTAAAGCTCAAGGACATGGAGAATAACTGCAAGCCGTTCGACTTCCTAGATGTATTAGAATTTATAAAGGTGGTAATCTTCATGAAGTCGCTAAAGAATTGCATGGCCCTGGCCTAACTACTGGTGCAGTGGAACTTAGTGTACATCGCCATGCACCATGGCATGACACAAGAGGAACACTTATCATGATACCAGCAGCTCAAAAACTTCCAGCGGTGGATACTTGTGGTCAATAACCTGTTTAGACAAGGGATGGACATTGAAAGTATCAACATCGTCTTTAGCTGTGATATGCCTGAAGACACTTGGTTTGCCTGTGCAGGTACCTTTGGTAGCAAAGGCCTGGCCATCAGTTTCGTGTGCAAAAGAATGATGCCAAAATTCTTAATGATGTTCAAGGCTGGTTTGAAATTAATGTGGCTGAGCTTCCAGAAGAGATTGACATCTCCACAAACATTAAGCAGAGTCTGTAACCACGTTCAAGGAAGGTCATCACCATCAGGCCCTGCCGGCTAATCCATCCAAAACCAAGTCTCGTTACTGTTTAAAATGTGCAGTTTTGTGTAACAATACATTTTTATAATGCAAAAACAATGAGCATCTGAGATTAATACACATTTCTCAGGGGAAGAAATATAAATGGAAAATAAATACCTGAAAAACACTCCACTTCACTGACAGTTTGAGAAGTGCAATCTAAAACATTGAGATGCCATATCTACCCAGAAAGAATGGCTGCCATGAAGAAATCATCTGTGCATCGAGATAGATCATCTTTCTAAAGCAACTGCTTAAGCAAGTTTAGAAGGTGCAGGGAACCAAAACTTGATCACAACCACCGCATGCCAGGCCAGGCCAGGCCCACACTTATGGTGGACTGAACAAGCGAACAAATAAAAAAAAAAATTCAAGTAACAACAATTGCTGGATAGGCTGCTGAGGAAAACAAACACTTCTCCCCTGTTGGTAGGAATGTAGAATGGTACAACGACTATGGAAATAATTGTGGATACTCCTCAAAAAAGTAGGATTGCAAATCCCACTCACTCCAGCTATTTGATTACTGGATACTTTTTTCATAAAACTAAAAATATCATTCCACAATGACATAATTGCAGAAGTATTTATAACAGCACAATTTGTATTAGTCATATCTTGAAGCAAGCAAAATGCCTGTCACGGGAGGAGCTGGTGGAAAAAAATTGTGCTATTTTTAGATAACAATAGATTATTACTCAGCTACAAAGAAAAACAAACTGGAAGTCTTCACAGATAAGTGGATTCAACTAGAGGCTATACTCTTAAGTGAAATAAACAAGACCCACATGCATAAATATCTTATAGTCTCCCTTGGGTAATGACAGAAAGGAAGACATAAACGTAGATGAAAAAATCCTAGAAAATAGAATACAGCAAATCATCAAGAAGATCATAAATCATGACAAGGTAGGATTCATCCCCGGATGAAAGAATGGTTTAATATTTCAAAATCTGTAAGTGTCATACACTATATCAATAGAGCAATATCTAAAAGCTACATGATCATCTCAATTATTGCAACAAAGGATTTTGGCAATGTTCAACACTCACTGTTGTTCAAAGTTCTATGGAAAATTGGAACAGAAGGCCTCTACTTCAATTTCATGAAAGCCATCAATGACAACACAATGGCTAATATAATTCTAACAGGGAAAAACTGAAATATTTTACTGTCAGATCTGGTAAAAGACAAGGATGTTCCCTATCACTCCTCCTTTTCAATATATTTCTGGTATCATTAGCTAAGTCTATTATTGAAGTGGCACAAAAAATGAACA
This sequence comes from Octodon degus, assembly GCF_000260255.1. NCBI lineage: Eukaryota > Metazoa > Chordata > Mammalia > Rodentia > Octodontidae > Octodon > Octodon degus. Next base: position 7,850,148 of record NW_004524679.1, read on the forward strand.
AGAATACGTAAAGAAGTTAAATTATCATTACTTAGAGATGACATGTTACTTTACTTGGAAAATCCAAAAAACTCCACTGAGAAGCTAATAGAATGGAGATACACATTCAGTTCAATAGCAGGTTACAAAGTCAATACACAAATGTCAATAGCATTCCTCTACACAGATAACAAACACACCGAGAATAAAATGAGAGAAACAATAATTTTTACAATAGCACCGAGGAAAATGATATACGTTGGAATTCTTGTAACTAAAGTAGTCAAAGATTTTTTTACAGAAAATTAGAGTGCTCTGAATAAAACGATCATAGAGGATTTAAGAAAATGGAAATATATTTCCTATTCCTGAATTCAAAGAATTAACATTCTAAAGATGGCATACTCCCAAAATTTCTGTACAGATGTAATGCAACCTTAATCAAACTACCACCAATATTCCTCACAAACCTAGAAAAATCATTCCATAAATTTATTTGGAACCATAAAAGATGTAAAATTGCAAAGGCAATCCTGGTCAGCAAAGCTAAGGCAGGAGGTACTACAATACCTGACTTGAAATTATAAAAAACAACTACTGTAATGAAATCAGCATGGCAATAGCAACAAAATCAACCTGAGGATCAGTGGAATAGATTACAAATGCAGAGGACTATAAGAACACACTATGTCCTGATCTTTGGCAAAGGGTCATAACTTGCTCACTGGAAAAAAGATAGCCTCTTTAACAAAACATTCTGGAAAAGCTGGCTCTCTACATGCCAAAACCTGAAATTTGACCCAGGTGTAACTCCATGCACTAAGGTAAAGTCCAAATGGATCAAAGATTTAAATATTAAAAGAGAAATACTAAATTTACTGGAAGAGAAAGTAAGAGGAACTCTTAACTAATAGGGATAGGCAAAGATTTTACAAACGAAAATCAGTTCACACAGTTAATACTTAAACAATTAACAGCTGGGACCAACACTTATTGAAAAGTTTTTGCATGCCAAAAGAAATTACGAAGAAAATGGAACAAAACCCATAAATTTGTAAAAAAAATCTTAACTAAGCACTCAGAGAATTGTCTGCTCTCTACAATTTATAAAGTACTGAAAAATATTATGTCCCCTAAATTTAAAGACCCAATACAGAAATGGCATTCTAGATGAACACACGCATCTCAGAGGACGAAGTAAACAAGCAAATAAACGTATGAAAAGATGTTCCAAATCACTAGCTTTCGTCAAAGGCAAATTAAAACAACACTGTGATACCATCTTACCCCAGAAATAATGGGTATCATAAAGAAATCCACCAACAACAAATGTTGGAGAGGCGGTGGCGAAAAGGGTACCCTTCTCCATTGGTGGTGGGAATGCAGACTGTGTAACCATTATGGTAATCAGTAAGGAGACTCCATAAGAAACAAGGATTGGAAATCCCATTCAAAGCGGCTATCCTCCTAGTGGGAATTTTGCCAGACTAACCAAAAACATCATAGAATATTAACATGTGTACCTATGTTTATAGTATCACCATTTTTGACAGCCAAATCTTGGAAATAACTAAGATGCCCTTCACCTGAAGAATGGATGAAAAAATGTGTTTTTCTTATACAATGGAATATTACTCAGCTAGAAAGAAAGATAAACTCAATGCCTTTAAATTTAAGTGAATGTCAATTGAAGATATACTCCTAAGTGAAATAAACCACACCTACATATGTAAATATTGTACAGTCTCCCTAATAGAAGAACTCAAAAGAAGAAATAGAAATAGAAATGTATAACATAATTAAAAGGAAAGCGAGAACTTGAAGAACAGACAATGAAGGGAGGGCAGGGAGAAAATCTACGAAACATGACAGGGGCAAAGCCTAACATGTATGCGCACAAGACGTTTAAGCCATTGATCCTGAGAATCTTCAACAGATATTTGAATGTAGCAGTTAAATATTAGGACTCTCACACTGATTATATATGATGATATTGTGAACTAAGCAACTTCCCTGAAGATAGCAATGTGTAATGCTATGGTCCTGTTTGAAATGCCTGTCATTATGGTCTTCTAAATACATCCTGCTTATCATATTATACCAACTACTGCCATATTGTCTTTCTAGTACATGTTTGTTTACAAAAAATAAAATAAATGAAATCAAAGGACAACATAAATAAATGTCACAGAGCTGTCCTACTGCAATGTTATATATGGTTAGATTTCTAAATTTCTGTGTAAAAATAGGTAATTGTTTATTCTTATATATTAAAATATTTTTAATTTTTTCTTCATATTCTATAGTTACTTAAAGGTTTAACATATCAATACTTGATGGACAGGTCCGTAGAGAGTCCCCATTGGAATAAGCGCTTCCCTGGCAAGCGCATGTTCCTGAGTTCAATCTCCGGTTCCACAAAAAGAAAAAAAAAAAAAAACTTGATGGAAAATACCTGTTTCCTATTATGTCTATGATGCCTGATAGGCAGACAATGAGGTTAAGCTCAACTTTCTATGTAGTAGGGTAATAAAGATAATCTTCTTTTATGGAGGATTAACAACCTAAATATGCAGACCAAAAATTGGAGAAAAATAAGGGTTTTAAGGAGAGGCAACATTTGTCTCTATTCTTTCTTTTTTTACATTAATTTTATTGAGTAAGCGATAGCAAAGTCATAGTTTGAAAACCAATTAATATGACACTCCATAATTAATACACTGAATATTGTTTTTACTATCTTGCATTTTTTCAGGTGAATTTTTTTTTACTGGAGGATTATTTTTTGTTTTTGGTGCCAAGGAAAGAACCCAGTGCTTCCAGCTTGTTAAGAAATCATTGTACCTCTTAGGCAAATCTCCAACCACTACATTGAATATTATTATCTTCTCAGTGGTTATTCACAGTATAAGATGAAGATATGGTATTCTTTCAAAATACTGTTCGTACAGATCTTTCTTCTCACTGAATTAAGAGAAATTACCTGTATAACTATCTTATATTAAAAAAAAAGTTACAAAATGGTCCTTCCTTTCTTTTCCCTTTTACTTTAGTTTGGTTAGAGATTGGTATTCCATTGCCATTTAAATTTTGTAGGTGCAAGAATTTTGCAAAATAATCTAATAGAGTCCAGTAGTCCATAATAGTATTGAGTTTCATAGGACTGGTAATATCAGAAGTTGTTGACTTGAGCCTTTCACAGTTCAGCATATTAATATGGCTTTACTATTTATACCTTGTATTTATACTTTTTGGTGGATTGTTAAGACCAAGATAAAGCAAGACCTATATAATAATAAATGCATGTTTTGTATCTGACAACTTCAGTCAAGTCCCTTCAGGACTAATTCAGTTACCTTGTTCAGCAGTTTGTAGATATTTTGTGAGGTTCACCCATGTGGATGAGACACAGACAATGTTTGGCCAATTTGTTTTCTGTGAAAGCTTGAGAGAATGTTTTATCTCCATGTGAATCTCCTTAGGCACACTCTACATCATCGATCACTTTTCTCTTTGGCCTCATAATCTCCTTGATCAGAAAATTTGCAACATTACAGAGTTACATGATGTTACAGTACAAGTTTTCATAAGTCATGAGTCTTAACAGAACTTGGAAGGCTGGGACCAAAATGTTGGGTTTCTTTGCGGCCCTCCTTTTTCTCTAATTTTGGTGTGCACATTTATGTTGTTAAGCATCCGGAAGACAAGCTTATTTTTATTACCATAAAACCAAGGCTGTTAAGCTTATCTTCACTGTCTGAGTATCAAACATATTAGGCATAACATTGAACAGGTATTTTTCATCAACTATTGATATGTTGAACTATAAGTCCCTACAGAATATGATAAAAACCTTTAAAAATTAAAATGTATTTTTAAAAATAAGCATACAGAATTATCTACTTTTTATGATTACACATAAGTCCAAAAATCTAAGCATATACAATCTTGAAGCAAGGCAGTCCCACAGTATTTCCTTTCCTTTCTCTTGAATTTATGCAACACCGCTTTCTTTTTGAACAATCATCTAACCGAGAGACAGCACAGCAGCAACTGTCATGTCATGACAAGCAGCCTGTATTCAGAAGACCAGAATGACACGCACTCTAAGCATGAAACTAATATGACACATTACCATTTTCAGTGCAGTAGATTATTTCACAGTTGTCAGTATATATAGTTAGTCAGGGTGAGAATTTTTCCAATTAACTACTAGATTCAAAAATCTTCTGGAAACTCTCCAGATCATTGCCTTGCATATCTTCTACATGAAACTGTATGGCTTGACATTGTCATATTTCCTAGCTCTTCTCCTTTCCCTCTCTGCATTAGATAGTCCTTGAGAACCTGTTTCCTTTTACTTTTATTATACCGTCCTATTTTTATTTCTTCTTTTGAGAACTTATTCTGGGGAAACTATACGATATTTAAATATGTGTGCCTGGTTCATTTCACTTAGGAGTATATCTTCAAATGGCATCCCATTCAATATAAAGTTTTTGAGTTTAACATTCTTAATAGCTGAAAAATATTCTATTGTGTAAAAATTCATCTTTATCAACCATTCCTCAGTAGATGGGCATCTTGGTTGTTTCCAAGATTTGGCTATCACAAATTGTGCTGCTATAAACATAGGCACACATATATCCCCATGATATGATGTTTTCAGATCCTCCGGAAAAATTCCAAGAAGAGGAATAGCAAGTTTAAATTGGGTTTCCAGTCCAATTTTTCTAAGGAGTTTCCACACTGATTTTCATAATGGTTGCAACAGTCTACATTCCCACAAGCAGTGGAGAAGGGTTCCTCTTCCCCCACAGATTCTCCAACATTTTTTGGGTGATTTCTTTATGATAGCCATTCTTTCTGGGGCTAGATAACATGTCAATGATGTTTTAATTTGCATTTCACGATTAGCAAGTGATGTGGAGCATTTTTTCAAATATTTATTCGCTTCTTAAATGACATCCTCTGAGATGTGAGTGTTCATCTGGGTTGCACATTCCTGGACTGGGTCTTTAAATTTTGGGGCCCTAGATTTTTTTTTTTAACTGCCTTATAAAGTCTAGAGAGCAGACCTTTCTCTGAGTACTTATTTGTCGTAGTAATTTACAAAATTGAGGGTTGCCTTTTCACTGAGTTGGTAATTTCTTTGACGTGCAAAAATGTCTCTGGAATAGCAGGTCCCATTTGTTAATTCTTTCAACTGTTTCCCATACAATTTGATTTCTGTTCATGAAGTCTTTTGCCTACCCCTATATCTTCAAGAGTTCCTCCTACATTCTCTTCCAGTTGACTTAATTTCTCTGCTTTAATGTTTAGATCTTTAATCCATTTTGACTTAAGTTTACTGCATCACCATGGGTCAAGTTTTAGTTTTTGACATTTAGAGAGGCAGTTATTCCAGCACCATTTGTTAAAGAGGCTATCTTTTTTCCATTGGGTATGGTTGGCTGCTTTGCCAAAGAAAAGTTGGCTGTGAGTGTTCCTAGGCTCTTCATCGTCTTCTAATCTGTTCCATGGATCCTCAGGTCTATGTTGTTGCCAGTATCATGCTGATTTTATCACAGTAGCCTTGTCGTATAATTTCAAGTCAGGAATTGTAATGCCTTCCAAATTGTCTTTATTGCCCAGGATTTCCTTTCATTCTAGCTCTTTCCTAGTTCCAGATAAATTTTAGGAATGATTTTTCTACCGCTGTGAGGTATGTTTGTGGTAGTCTGATAGGGATTGCATTAAATCTGTACAGCAACTTTGGGAGTACGGCCGTATTCACAATGTTGGTTCTTCCTGTCCAGGAACAGGAAATATGTTTCCATTTTCTGAAATCCTCTATGATCTCTTTTTCAGAGTATTGTAATTTTCCTTGAAAACTCTTTGACTTCTTTAGTTAGATTAATTCCAAGGTAATTCATTTTTCTTGGTGGTATTGTGAAAGGTATTTTTTATATAATTTCCCTCTCAGTGTGTTTGTTGTCTGTGTAGAGGGATGCTATTGACTGTTGGGTTTGGAATTTATACCCTGCTATGTTACTGAATTTCTGTATTAATTCTAGCAGCTACTTGGTGTACTTTTCTGGGTCTTCTAATAAAAGTATCTTGTGATCTGTAAATAAAGAAAATTTAATTTTTCTTTACCTATTCTTATTCCTTTTAATTGTTTCTCTTCTCTAATGGCTCTAGCTAATGATTGCAGAACTATATTGAGTAGGAGTGGTGATAGAGAACATCCTTGTCTTCCATGGGATCTAAGAGTAAAAGATTTCAATATTTCCCCATTTAGGATTATGTTAGCCTTTGGTTTTTCATAATTGGCTTTTATCAGATTGAAGTAGAGTTAATCTATTCCAATTTTCTGTAGGACTTTGAACATGAGTTAGTGTTGGACTTTGTCAAAAGCCTTTTCTGAATCAATTGAGATGATCATGTTTCTTAAATTAAGTTTCAATCTACTAATATAGTGTATTACAATTATAAATATTCAAATATTGAAGGATCCTTGCATTCCTGGGATGAATCATACCTGGTCATGGTATATGATCTTCTTCATGATTTGCTGTATTCTATTTTCTAATTATTTATAGAAGATTTTTGTATCTATGTTCGTGAGTGTGGTTGCCCTGTACTTCTCTTTCTTTGTTTTGTCTTTCGCTGATTTTTTTTATCAGTGTAACACTTGCCTTCAGGAATGATTTAGGGAGGATGGATTCCTTTTCAATTTTATGCAAGACATTGCGGTGTATAGGGACAATATCTTCTATAAATTTATTGTAGAATTCAGCTTTGAATCCAAGTGCAGCTGGACATTTCTTACTCCGTAGCTTTTTTACTACGTCTAGTATTTCATTGACTATTACTGAGCTATTGAGAGTGGTCATATCGTTTCGATTCAGGCGTGGTAATTTGTACCCTTTTAGGAATCTGTCCATTCCTTCTGTGTCTTCTGTTCTTTGAAAGTAAAGATTTTCAAAGTAGCTGTTGATAATTTTCTGTATTTCCACAGGGTCTGTGTTAATTACACCCTTTTCATTCCTTATTGCTTGTATTTGATTTTTTTCTTTCCTGTTTTGATGAGGATAGCAAGGGGTGAATGGATTTTATTTAACTTTTCAAGGACCAGCTTTTTGCTTTTTTAATTCTTTGAATTGCTTTTTTCATCACAATTGAATTAATTTCTGTTGTAATCTTTATGATTTTTCACGTCTTTGTGCTCTGGGTTTGTTTTGCTCTTCCTTTTCTAGTTCTTGAAGGTGGAGCATTAGGGTATTTATTTGTTCCCGTTCTGTTTTCCTAGGGTGTGAGTTCACAGCTATGAATTTCCCTCTGAGAACTGCTTTCTTCATTTCCTGTAAATTATGTTAGTATATGCTTGAATTTTCATTGAATTGTAGATATTGTTGAATTTCTTGTTTAATTTCATCTGTGATCCATTGGTTGCTGAGTAGAGTGTCATTTCATTTCCATGTATTGAAAGTTCTTTTCTGGTTTCTTTTGTCATTTATTTCCAGTTTCATTGCACTGTTGTCAGATAATGTGCATAGGATAATTTGTGTTTTCTTACATATACTTAAGCATGACTTATGGAAAAGTATGTGTTCTATTTTAGAAAATGACACATGTGAACCTGAGAAAAATGTGTATTCAGCTGTGTTTGTGTGGAATACTCTGTATATGTCCACCAAGTCTTTTGTTTCAAGCTTTGGTTCAGTTCTATTATTACTTTGCTATGTTTTTGGGTTGTTGCCATATATTTTGGGGATAAGGCAGGGTTACATTCCCCTGTTAACATTGTTGTATTGGATATTAGATTTTTCATGCCCATGAAGATTTGCTTTATACAGTTGTGTGCTCCCATGTTTGGTGCATAAATATTTATTAGTGTTATTTCTTCCTCTTGAATTTTTTCCCTAACCACTATATAGTGGCTTTCTTAATTTTGCTTGATAATTGTTGGTTTGAAGTTGATACTATCTGAAGTTAGGATTGCTACTCCTGCTTTTTTCTGAGGTGCTGGGACACGTAGTATTGTGTTCCATCCTTTGACTTTCAGCCTATGAATATGTTTATGAGTTTAATTTGTTTCTTATATACAGCATATTGTTGGATTTTGTTTCCTAATCCACTGTGCCAGTCTATTTCTTTTAATTGGTGAATTGAGTCCATTTACATTGATGGTTATAATTGAGATGTATTGACTTATGATTAACATATTATTTACCAGTTGTGGTTTACTCTTTTTCCCCCTGTGTTTAATTCCTTGACATATATAGTTGGTTGCTTCTGATCTCATTCCTGGAGTTCTGATCATTTTGGTCCCTCTCTAAAACATTTTTCTGTAGCCTGTGTAGGGTTGTTTTTGTCAACATGAAATTCTTTAGCTGTTCTTTTTCATGAAAGTGTTTCACTTCTCCATCAAACTTGAAAATGAGTTTTGCAGGATTTAGTAATCTCAGCTGGAATTTGTTTTCATAGAGGACTTCAAGTACTTGGCTCCATGTTCTTGCATTCATGGTTTATGAAGAGAAGTTGGTCGTAATTCTGATGTGTTTTCCTTCAAATGTGATGTGCTTCTTTTCTCTAGTGGCTTTCGGTGTATTATTCTTGTGCTGAATTTCTGGGATCTTGACTATTATATGTCTCGGTGTGTTTTTCATTGGGTTGAGGTTCTTTGGCGTTCTGTATGCTTCAGTTACCTGAATGTCAGATTGTTTCCTCATATTTGGGAAATTTTCTGCTACTTCTTCTGCCCATGTATTTTAATTTCATTTGTGTTGACTACTTCTTTCTCATTAATGCCTATAATTCTCACAATTTTCAACTTTGCATCATCTTACAAGTGATGGATTTTTTTCCTGACTCCTAGTTGTTTTTATAAGATCCTTTTTTACCTTTTCACTAGCTGCACCAGCATCGTCAAGATCTGAAACTCTGTTTTCACTTTCACTTAAATGGTTTGGCAAGCTTGTGCTTGAGATTTTAATTTCCTCCATAGCTCTTTGAATCAGCTTCATGCAATCTATTTCTTTCCAGTTTGTTCATTCAAGGAATCCGTCATTTTTCTAGTCTCCCCCATTTTTTAATCAATGTCTTCTTTATAAGCAGTTATAAATTATTTAAAGCAGAGTTTTATTCAGATTTGGTTTCCTGTCAAGTTTAGTTGATTCTTTACTTCAGATGCTATGTGTTCTGAGAATTCTTTTTTATTTCTGAAAATAATCCCGCTCTGTGTTCCTTTATAACTTTCTGTTGTTGCTCATTTACTATGGACGCTATTAATTCATTCATTTGAGCTGAGCTATGAGAAAAGAATTCAATCTGAGTTCCTCTATGACTTTCTGCTGTTGCTTATTTACTATTGACCCTATTAATTCATATATTTGAGCTGAGCTAGTGCCCTCTGCACTTGTTCTTGTTGGGCATTGGATTTCCTCCATATACTTCTACATTTGATTCTTTACTGCAGATGCTATTAATTCAGGGATTTTGTTTTTTCCTTTCCAATCTGAGTACCTCTATACCTTTCTGAAGATGTTTCTTTATTTCAGAAGCCATTGATTCATTGCTTTCAGCTGTGTGATTCCCAGTTTTTTCAGTGTTAGTGTCCTCTGCATTTGTGATGGGTGGCTTGAGTTCTGAGATTGCATTTTTCTCCTTATTGTTTTCATTTTTGAAGCACTGTCTTCTGACCTTTGTTGTAGATATTTGTTGCAGTTATAACTGTAGCACCTACTGAAGTTCAGATGCAGATTTACAAAATTTGGATTTATACTGCTGTGCCAGGCTTGTGTCTGGCTGCTTTGCTCAGGTACTTCATGCTGCTCCCCTTGGGGGGTGAATCTCATTTGTCCATCTTGCAAAATGTTCTGTTCCTGGACTAGCTGGGTGGTTTTGTCCCCTACACTCTCTGCAGGGATTGAAACTGCAGGGATTCACCCCTGGCCTGTGTGCCAGGCCTAAGCTGAGTGTGGAGGGGACAAGATGGAGTAGGGGGGTAGAGGCCGCACACTCACACACTCCCTGGAGCTGGCCTAGGACGGGATCTGGGCGTTCTAGGAACGGTCAGAATTTCCTCCCCTATGATTAGGGTGTGGGTGGTTCTAAGAGTGATGGAGGCATCCCAACAGGGTGAAATATGGTGTCACCCATGTTGCTCTTGGACTGGGATCAGTAGGTCATTACTAACACAGGGTATCTGGAAGCTCTTCCACACATTCACAGGTCCTGGGCTAGGACTGGGTGTGGGGATTACCCAAATGTCACAGAAATTTCTACTTGGCAGGCAGGGTGTTGGAGGTGCTGCTGAGTGGTGGGGAGCATCCCAATACAGTGGAAGAGGGTCTCACCCACGTTGCACTTGGGCTGTGACCAGTAGTTTTCATCTGTGCAGGGTAGCCAGAAGCTCTCCACACACTCACCGGGCCTGGGCTAGGACTGGGTCTCAAAAACTCTTTAAAAGAGTAGAATATATTTTAAAAATAAGCATAAAGAATTAGATAATTTTTATGACTACACATAAGTCCAAAAATCCAACCGTATACAACCTTGAAGCAGGACAATCCCCCAACATTATTTTCTTGTCTCTCACCTTAATTCACCACCCCTTCTTTTTGAACAATCATCTATTCAAGAGACAGCACAGCAACAACTGTCATGTCATGACAAGCAGGCCATAATCAGAAGACCATAAGACAGGCACACCAAGCATGAAACTACAATTACATGGGGCTGGTGAGATGGCTCAGTGGTCTAAAGCACCTACTTAGAACAAGCTTAGCAAAAAAGCACAGGGACCACGGTTCAATCCCCCAG
>NW_004524679.1:7861035-7883332 GCF_000260255.1 Octodon degus
ACACACACACACACACACACACACACACACACAAACTTTAAAAAATAAATAAATTTAAAAAAAAGAAACTATGATTACAGATTACTAAGTTCTGTGTACTTGCTTTGTTCATAGGTATCAGTATGTGGAGTTATTCAGGGTGAGAATATTTCCAATTAACTACTAGATTCAAAAATGTTCTAGAGATTCTCAAAATAATTGCCTTGCCCATCTTTTACTTATATCTGTATTTTTTGTCACTGTCATGTTTGCTACTTCTCCTTTTCCTCTCTTAATTAGTTAGTGTTTGAGATCCTGCTTTTCTTTTCCTTGTATTATATCTTTCTATTTGTAGTTCTCCTTTTGAGTACTTATACTAGGAAAAATATATGATATTTACACATATGTGTCTGGTTTATTTCACTTACCATTATATCGTCGATTGGCATCCACTTCAATATAATGGCTATGAGTTTATCATTCTTTATACCTGAGTAATACTCCATTATGTAAAAGTAGCACGTCTTTTTCAAACTTTCCTCAGGTGATGGGTATCTTGGTTGTTTCCAAGATTTGGCTAACACTAATTGTGCTGCTATAAACATAGACATACATATATTGCTATGATATGATATTTTCAGATTCTCCGGGAAAATTCCCAATAGAGGAATAGCTGGTTTTAATGGGATTTCCCATGCAACTTTTCAAGAGAATCTCCACATTGATTTCCATAATGGTTGCACCACTCTACATTCCCACCAGCAGAGAAAAGTATTTCTTTTCCCCACAGCCTTTCCAACAATTTTTTTCATTGATTTCTTTATGATAGCCATTCATTCTGGTGTGAGATAATATGTCAATGTTGTTTTAATTTGCATTTCACTGATTGCTAGTGATGTGGAGCATTTTTTCATATATTTATTCGCTTCCTTAATTTCATCCTGTGAGAAGTGTGTGTTCATCACAGATTCCATTTCTTGACTGGGTCGTTAAATTTTGGGGCCCTAGTGTTTTTTAGTTCTTTATGTATTGTAGAGAGCAGACCTTTTTTTGAGTACTTATTGGTCTCTTTGCTGGGAATGCAGCTTCATGGTTTTACCCCAGGACTGTATGCCAGGCCTGAGCTGAGTCTATGTATTAGTTGATACATTGTGTCAACTTGGCTGAATCAGCTGGGCAGATCTCAGCATGAGGGCCGAGCCCTGCAGGTGGGCAGGGCCCAGGAATTGAGAAAGGCAGGAAACCACCCTGCCTGGTTCCCTGCTGTCTCTCCCCGCTCCCATGGAGAAGTCCCAGTCTTCGGAGGAGCTTGATCTCAGCAGCCACGTCACTTAGGAAGAGCTCCGAACTTCACTGTGGAGCACTGGTCTTTGCAGTCAGCGCAGAAGGAAGAGAGAAGCTTGATGGACGACGCTACATGCTGCAGATGCTGTTCCTCCTCTGCTCTTCATTGTTTTCTGCCGCATGAACTGCTGTCCTTTGCCTTGGAGCCAGCGGAATATGGACTGAATCCTCCAGTAACTGTGAGCTAAATAAACCTTTCCTTCCTTCATTTTGAGTGTTTGGTATTTGTCCCAACAACGAGTAAAAAGTAACTAAGACAGTCTAGAAGGGAAAATGTGTATTAGGGGTGAGAGGAAGCTCTCCCACATACTCACTAGGCCTCTGTGAGGACTGGAACTAGGGGTCCTTGGAATGCGGTAGAAATTCCTCCTCCGGAGGCAGGGAGCGGGTTTCCTGGGGAGTGGTAGATGGGTTCTTAGGGGGGTGGAAGTGTGTCTCACCCGTGCTGTGTCTGGTATTGGACCAGCAGTTCGCGTAGGCGCAAGGTAGCCAAATTTATAAATAAGTGCACTACCCTTGTTGAGGAATTCTTTTCCTCACATCTGGTGAGATGACACCAACTCCCATCAGCTATATCTATTCTGACACTTACCTTTATTTTTCATCATACCATTTCTCTTCTCAGGAAATCTGAAAGCTTCATTTGATGTGGCACATTGACATCTGAAGATGGGATCTTGCTATGAAGACTGAGCAGGTGAGAAGGCACTTATTGTATACACAAAAGGAGGAGATGTGCATTGACAGCATCAATGTTGATGACAGTGGTGTGTTCACATAGACATCATTGGATGCAAAACATGGGGCAAATAGTTGCTCAAGAGACACAGATATATTTGGAAATGTTTTGCTTATTATTGATGCCTTTTTTGCCTTTATTTTGGACATGGATTAGAGAGTGTATTATTGGTTATATGCTTCTTCAGACAACTACAGAGGATTTGCTTCAAAGCAGGATTTTAATATCAAACACCAAGAGGGAAAATATAACATAACATCAGCAAACAATATACAGCATAAGCCCCCTAGTTTTGCTCAATTAAATAAAGAATGAGCGGGAAGACATAAAAGAAACTTCCTCACTAGAGGAATATTTTGCTGCGAATTCCATTTCACAATAGCAATTACTTCACAATACCCAGTTGCATGTAACCAATACAACAATGACAAACTTGTAAAAACTTGTGAAAATTGAACCTTAAATTTAGCAAGCAGCTATGACTTTATAGTAACTCTAGATATTTGGTAGTGTGCATTCTTAATCTCTGCTGTGTTTTAAATTTGTTGTTTCCATTTTCTTTTATCTCCTTCCATAAATTTTATAATTAAGAAGTTGTTTCCTCTAAAACTTTCTCTGGAGTTTTTGAAAAATATTAAATTCATTATGTTATGTACATTAGCAATATTTGAACTCTTCATTAAAATTAAGTTGGATTTCAGAAAAATATAACTTCATTTATTTAGATCTTTGTGATTTCTTATATCAAGTGTTATTCTTCAATATGCACTGCATATATGTGGTTATTTATATGTTACTGTTGTGTTGTGCTTTGGCTGTTATAAATATGTACAAATTTGCTGGTAAACGAATGACAGACATGTTTGCAGAGGCTGTGAGTGCCATTTCCTCTGCAGATTCAGATGCCAGAGATGCAGCCTATCCCAGAAACATGGCAGAAATAACCTGAGGTGGGAAGCTTCCAAATACAGGATAGAGGGCACATCTTCTGAACAAAAGACTAAACTACAGGCTGTTATACAAGCCTTACAAGATTTTTTTTTCACTCACATTTACTTCTTTTTAGACAGTGCTTATTATGCACTATATTAAAACTTCAACTACAGACACAGGTCAAGAAACAGTTTTCATTTATTTCACACTCTCTAATTTAAATTTTTGTCACATCACGTACCCTGTTTTATTGATCATTCACATTCTCATTTCCAATAATAGGGCCTCTCACTAAGGAAAATGGTGCAGCAGACAGATTATTGGCTACTTTCACTTTTACTCTTTCAGAAACTTTATTAGACTTCTGCACCTTATAAGACCTTCTATCAAAATGCTTCTACCTAGATCAAAAAGATTCATTTAAACCTGGAACAAGCTGGAAAACTTGTTATGCAATGTTCCCATTCATAATAAAACATTTCTCACGCTCTATGAGATTCAAACCCCAAAGTTTATATCCCTATGATCTCTGGCAAGTGGATGTAACTCACATTCCTGAATTTGGCTATTCTTCCTGGGTGCACAATTCTGTAGATAATTCCTCAGGAATTATTTTGTTTATTCACGCTGTTCAGGTAACTAAAGTTGTCATTGATCATTGCTTGGAAATTTTATATTTGCCTTAAAATAGGGATTTCTTTTAGCCCTCAAAGTCAAGCAATTGCTAAGCATGCTCACTACACATTAAAAATTAAACTCCAAAGGCAAAAAGTTTAGTTCTTCCCTACAAAATTGACCCCCCATAATAGATTTCAATTAGTAGTATATAGTATTAACTTTTTAAATCCTAGTAGAAATGGGGCTAATGTGGACAAATTCATTTATTTAGGCAAAGGAAAAGAGGCTGGCAAGCGTCATTTGGAATGATATGTATAAGGGATAATGGAAGGGAATCAAGGCCCACTGCCCACTTCGGTTATTTTGTATTCTTGTGCTTCTTCAGGCAATGCTCAATGGCCTTTCTGGGTGGCAAAGCATGCTGTCAAGCTGTATCATTTACTCAAGCCCATACAAGTAGTTGATTCCATCTTTCAAGAAAATGATGCTTACTCCTATGATGGTGATGCCTGCGAGATCATGACATACTCAGTGAAGATGTTTTCAGATGTCCGCTGGCACCAATTAAAGTATTTAAGCACTGGTATTCCTGGAGATAGTAAGCAAAATGAGAATCATAAAGGACAGCCTTGATAGCTCAGTGGACTAAAGTACCTGCTTCGGAAGAGCATAGCAGCAGAAGTTCGAGCACTGGCTTGCTATTCCATTCTACCACTGGGGAAAGCTGATTCTGAGATTGAGACAAGGTGTGGTGATGCATGCCTGTAATCCCAGTAATTGGGAGGCTTAAAACAGGAGAATTACTATGGGTCCAATCTACGTAGTGAGACACTGTACAACCTGCAGACCCTGTCCTGAATTAAAAACAAAAACAAAAACAAAAAACAAGGAGAGAATTAAAGGTCTGAGAAGATTATAACATGACAACACATAATGGAGCTGTAATTTATGTGAAAATAAGAGACACAAAAGCATTCTGAAAGCAAAATAAAATATAAAAGTTAGTATTAGCTATAATTAAAGATTTTATACTTTTAAAATTATTCAATTTGTGAAAGCATATATACTACACTTTTATTTGGTAACATGTGTGCCTGTTTGGCCAGTCTGTTAAATTGAGCATTTGTTTGTCTATTTTTAAAATCTGTTATCATCTGTTTTTTTTTAATTGAGATCAAGATTTTTTTTGTTTTGAATTTTTGTATCATTTTTCAAAATTTAATTTGGGTTACATATTTAAAAGCATGGTCTGCAATAATCTTGTCAGCTGGTCAAATCGATTTCAAAATTGTTTTTCTGGGAGGTCCAGAGAAATTTATTAATGCAACTAAATGAGGGCATATCAATATTTGATAATTATTGGTCAGGGCTCCCTTTGGTAAATAAATAATGAGCTACCTGGTATATTATCAGAGCCTTGTTTCATTGATAGGAAACTCCAATGATCTCCATAGCTTTATGAGTGATATCCCATTAATGTTATTGAAACTGTATTATTGTGATAAGTTTACATTCATCAACATGAAAAGATTAAGTTTCCAGTATGGCAAGACAGCTTTGAGGATTAATTGCCTATTTAGGAAAGCATAAGAAACAAAGTTCAATTCCCAATACTTCATGGCCCACTAACAACCAGCGGGTGGGTTGAGCTGGTCACCAAGATGAGGTATTGTTGTGCATGACTGTAATTCCGGATTTGGGGATAGGGAAAACAGGACAGGACGATGACTGCAAGTGCAAGCAATGTATTAAGACCCTGTACCAAACACATTAAAAATAAAGTTTTGTAGACATTAAGTTATTGATTTAAAGATGCTTTGGTGCAAAGGTTTTCATATGAGTTTAAAAATTGACTGTTGTTAACCTTGTGTTGTATTAAATATTTTTTATCCCATCAGATGTGCAGGTCTTCCAAAGTGTAAATCAGAGATTTTTATGATGATAAATTTTTGGTTCAAATTCCAACATCTGCATTCAAAACACCTCACATGATACATATGTTGTGTATGCATCCATTTTTAAGATATGCCTAGAACTTACACAGTGCAGACTATATCACAAATTATTCATCTGTTCATACCCTTTTTACAATCTTATGTACAACGAATCATGACTATTCTTGTGTCCCGAAAAATATATTGAAATTAATGGTGAGTGAATCCTCAAAAAGGCACTCTTATTTCTAAAGTGGAGTCTTGTGTAGGGATCCTTTGTACTTTTGGTAGTCCCCCAGGACAAAATAGTGAGATGCTTCAGAACTGAAAGACCAGAGATAATACCTGAGCTCAGTTGGTGGACAAAGTCTAATAGGAAAAGACCCACAATAAAAGAATAGTGGTGATTGTTTATATCTTTGTAAAGTAACCAAACACAATGTTGCCTAGTGAATAATAGCCCACAATGTCCAGGTAGTATCTTTTCTTAAAGACTGAGGCAGCTAGACTGCTTTAGGTAATCAGACCTCATCATGCCCTCCCACATGTGATCAACTTCCTCCTCTAGTGGCTCCCAAATGTCCTGGTTTCCCTCCTAGAAAGAAGTCATGAGCGAACATGATTAGCATTTAAAATTTGGAAAATTAATCAGAGGCTGGTAAGAAATAAATAATGTTCTCTTTTTAAAGAAAGAGACAAACTTTTATTGGAATACATAATAGAATTTTAAAATGTCAACAGAAAGCATGTAATATTTGAGTGGTATATAAATTTATTGGCAATATGTTATTCACTATCTAGTGTCACCTAAATCATAATATAGACAGTGAGTTATATTCTAAAACAAATGCATCACTGATTCTCATCAAATGTTGGTTCACTAATCATTAGTTTATGATTATATAATCAAATCTAAATTCTGGAATGTCCATTCACTTTCATGTAGTGTAATTAAATTTTACATATAACTGCACATAAATCTCATAGGAAAACTTTCCTTAGTAAATTATTTTGTAAATTTCAGTCAGCTAATCATCCTGACTGAAAATTATAGCTGAATATAGTGTGTACAACATAGCTCCAGTATTCTTTTTGCAGTAATGTGTATGTCTATGTACCTATCAGTGCACCCATTTAAAAGTTGAAGTGTTTCACTAGTAAACATGTACATTACTCTAAACTGTTCTGCAAGTTTAAATAGTCTAATTATTGTAAACAAACAACAACCTCACACAAGTACTCTTAGTTCTTTTATTAAAAATCTGCTAAACCATAAATATGTTTTACTTCATAAAACACATGGAATTTCTTAAGCGTACATGTATTACCTTAGATATTCAGGTTTAGCACTGAATGCTTCATATTTTATTCTGTGAAATGTATATCCCTAATATTTGTTTTATGCAGCGTGAAGCTTAGATCAAGAAATTCCAAATCCTGGGTACCTATTGTAAACTTAGAAAATCCCTCCTTGCTGTGGTTCTGCAGCAGGTTGAACAGATTGCACATGAAGGATTCTAGCTGACACTATTTCAAGTATCAAAGAAATATGAGGCTCAAAATTCTCTAGGTTGTAAGAGATGATGCAAAGCTTTGGGGGAAAATTACACATGACTTGAAGTAAGATGTTTATTGAAACAAGCTTCACAGGCTAAGTGTTTATCTTTGCTAGGTTGTTTAGAACTAGGCCATTAAAATTTTTTCAATGTGAATGTTTACTAAAAGGTGGTAAAGAACATAATTTGCCTACAAATGCATGATACTGGAGGAAAAAATATCTAAAACCCTTAACCTTTTTCATTTTAGCATTGTTTTCTTTTGAATGATGCTAAACATCTGGTCTTACAGTAACAAAACTGAAGCGAATTACTTTGAAAACATTGTTTTAAATACTAGGGAAAGCATTTACTAAGGCAACAGCCCTTAACAATGACTGTGCAAAGTCAATGACAACAGAAATTATGCAGTATAGAAAACTATACGGTATCCTTGTTTTCAAGTGACCTGATCTTCAGTAGTCTTAATTCCATAAAAAAACCCAAGAAGTCAAATTTAAAAAGCTACTACACAGGAGCATTATCTGTGAAAGTCAAAGACTTGATCCCACTCTGACAGCCAGCCTTGCTTCTTAGAGTGAGCAACTTTCTGCCTTTTGTGAGACACAGCGCACTTTCTGCTTAGAAAATAACCTAACCTGCTCCTTAACGTGTTCAGTAAGGAGTATGAATATTTTAAGTCTTCCTGCTTCCTTAAAAAAGATAGTCTCACTAAAGTCATAAGAAATATGCCCTAATTTAAGACATCAGACTTTCTCAAATTGACCCAATTATGTAGTTTTCAGAATCATACTGAAAATGTGGAGTCAACATGTTCATTTTGATAATGTAAGTAATTAAAACTAAAAAAATTGAATCGGAAATGTTATAATTAGTCTTTTTGTCAAGTTGGTTTGATTAAAGTGCTAAGTTATTTATTTTGAAACAAATCTAATTATTGCAATGCATATAATTTAGGAAGAAGGTTAAGATCGAAGGTCAGTTATCTTTATATAAAGAAGCTTAATCTTAAAAATGGGGATTAAAAAAAAGGGGATAAATCACAACTGATTATTAGAGCATCAATGAAACCTGAGGTTTCCTAGAAATGACGTATTTTATGAGATGGCATCATCAAGTCGTGCAAATATGTCTACTTGGCTAGCCTGCCCTCCTGATTTAGACATCTTTAATAATAGCCCATTCCTTTAAAAAGTTTGTTTTCTCTCTTTCTATAATATGTACATGCTTATGCATACAGTCAAAAGTTAATAAACTGTCTATTGTACATATTAAATATTTAAAATGAACTGTGTTTCATACAGGACACATTTTGACATAAAATTGTATCATAATACTAGTAATTTGCTACTCAAAGCTTAACGCAGAATTTGTGGAAGCCGATTGCCTCATGACATTCTACCATTTCCAAGCAAAACAATTGTTTGGTATTCTGTCATTTTTGTTGCACCCTGCCTTCCAGACATAAATAAAGATTATAATTAAGGACTTCATATATATTGATATGATAGAAAATAACATCACAAGTTTCAATTAATAATAGACACGAATATGACTAACGTTACACAAGATTATTATTTTGCTAAAACATATGCATTTTCTAAATTGCTTCTACCATAGAAATGATCAGAGCTTAAAACATTAGTGAAATTCATGGCAGTACTATTATAAATAAGTAATAATACACTGCAATTTATATAAAAGTATCCTGCTAATAATAAATATAATACATTATAATTTATAATGACAATATGACTAGTGTTTAGATATAAATAAGAATGTAATTTTCATCAAATTTTTTATTTATATTTGAGACAGAGTTCTGTTTCACAAGTCAGCTGGGCTTGCACATCGTTTTTGACCCAGAGTGTTCTCAAACTTGAAGCAAAATTCCTGCCTCATCCTCCCAAGAGCTGCGATTACAAGAGTGTGTCACTATAGCGTAAATTGTACTACCAGTGATTTAAAAAGGTCTTCATTTTAAGGTACTACATAATATTGCACTGAGAGTAACCACATATCTGTGGCCCTTACCTTTTAGAGTAATCACTTCACTTTTTCACAAAATAAGACACAACTTTAACTCATGTTATAGTGTTAATCAGACATTCATGGTATGCATTTCATATGTACATCATAAGGCTCAAGTGCTCAAAGTTAGGCCTTTTAAAGTGATTACATTATAAAAGATCTATCTCATCAATGGATTAATATATTGATTAATTTACAACTTTATAGGGTTATTAAGACGAAATACAGACTTAGGAGGTAGAATTTAATTGAATGAAGTATTTAACTTAGACATGGTATTGGGGTAACCTATCATGCTCTGAATTCTTACTCCTTGGCTTTCTCTCTCTCTCAGACTGTCTCTCTGTCTTTCTCTGTTGCTCTGTCTCTGTCTCTGTCTCTCTCTGAAAATGATGAGATACACAGCCTTGGTGAAAAAAACAACATGAATTTAAATTAAGCAACAGATAAAATCTTGTAATAAATACAGAGTTCCAGTAGGGACTATGGCAACATTCATTCTCTTTCAATTTCATTGGAGTTTAAGCAGTACTAATATTAGGTTTCCCTGAAGTTCCTGTAGAATGCTTCAGTGAATCCATCAAAACATAAAATACATAAAGACCACAGGGTGGCATTCTAGTCGTACAGAGAAACTAACGTGCTGAGCCAAACAGAAGGAGTTTGATTGAGTCTGGTAACAGGGTTCTTGAAGGGTGTGACTAAAAGCAGAGGCTGAGCACAGTGAACTGATGTATGCTGCTAGGCCCAGCTCAGTCCAGACTGAGGCACAGTCTTACAGGAAGATTCTTGCAGCACAAATCCAGCAGTTGTATCTTAGGTGAACTTGTTTGTATGGAAGACACCAGACACGTAAAGAAGAGGTGCCAGGACAGATTTCAAGGGAACTAGTTAACATAGAGAGTGCCAATTTACAATCTGCTTCGTTATATAGCTATAGTGTTTGCTCCTATAATATAAAAAAATCAATAGTTATCAAAGTATGTCAAATTCTGTATTTCACTTGCTGTTTTTAGGAATGCTAATTGTATGACTGTTAATAGAACACTTTATCTCTTTAAAACACATGTTTTCACTTCACATGGGTAATTAAATTGGGAGTTGCTTGGATAACAAATAAACCAAAGTCCCATACCAAAGGACAGAGGGGAGTGCCAAAAAACTCCAATAAACAAATCTCAATTGAAAAGCAAAACCTTGAGGCAGACCAAAACAAGAACTCCTGATACTGCAGAGACATCTAAAGAATATTATCATTACAGAGAGCTTCTGATTGCAGTGTACAACTACCTACAAAACAAGTAGCACAGAAATCAAACTAAGGAGTTCTCTTTGAAATAGAAAATTGCCAAAAAAGAAGGAGCAAAATACACCCTCAGGCCCCAAATCACACCGAACAAAATCAGCAGACAGTAACGTAGAAGAAATAAGTAGTCACATAATATCACTTCACTGAAATGATAACAACAGAAGTAAAGAAAAAAAACACAAATGCCAAAAGATATAGAAGAAATAAGGCAAGAAACTATTTCCCAGTTATAAGAAAAAAATGATAAATAGAATGGAAGAATTAAAGCCTTTTCGAATAAAAAATTAAAAACTGATAAAAAATAGAGGAGAATAGAAAAATGATGGAAACTTTGAATGAGCATTGTAGGAAAGAAATAAAATGTATGATGCAAATTCAAAGAAATACACAGAAATTAAAAACTCAATTAAAAGTTTGTAAAACCATTTGAAAATAAGTGTTGATCGACTTTCAGACCTTGAAAACAGCATGAGAGCTACTTACTACAAAACTAAAGATCTCCTAAAAACATCAAGGATCTATGGTGGAATAATTCAACAGCTGAAAGACAATGGGAAGAAGAATTATATCAGCAGAAGTGATAACAGAATACTTCACAAATATGGGGAAACAATTGGAAATTCAGGTAACACAGGTATATAGAACTCCAGAAAATATTAACCCAATTAAAACTACACCCAGACATAATAACTAAATCCCAGAAACTCAACCATAAAACAACATATCAAAAGCTATTAGAGATAGCAAACATACCAGATTTAAAGAAAAACTCATGAGAATAACAGCACAAATGTCATCATATACCATCATGTCAAGAAGAACAAGGAGCAAAGTGTTTCAACTCATACAAGAAAAGAAATTCCACCCCAGAGTGATATATCCTGCAAAACACTCTTTCAAGTTTAATGGAGAAGTAAAACACTTCCATGACAAAGAAAACCTAAAGAAATTTATGACCACCAAAGGAATACTACACAGAGGACAAAGAGCATTCTAGAAAGGGATCCAAATGACCGCAACTCCAAGAGTGACAACAGAAAGAATCCAGGAATCAAGGCAAACAAACGCAGAAGAAAAGTAGTGAACCATCAAGAGGAAAGTAACATAGCAAACTGTTTCAGTTACTTTTCTCTCATTTCTGGGATAAATACCCAACACTGAAAATGAAGGAACAAAAGGCTTACTGAGCTCATAGTTACTGAAACTTTCATTCCATGCTCAGCTGGCTCCAAAGCAGAGTGACACTTGGCAGAGAGCAACCTTTCATGATGGTGGCAAACAGCGAAGAGCAAAAGGGCATAAGCAATTGAAACAATGGCTCTAGAGAGCAATCTATGCCCCTTCAGTCACATTCAGGCTATCAGCCTCAGGTTAGGTGTTATACTCACACCCATGATCTCAGCAGCACTCAAACTCTAAATCTCAGTGGATCATGAGTTAATCAAGAACTCTAGAAGTCCACTAGATGTCTGTGAGAGGATTTAGGTGGACAACTAGTCACAAATCATACCAAAAACATAAAACAGCATAGTACATTATATCCACTCATGCAAATGGATTCAATTCACCAATTAAAAGAAATAAATAGGAAGAGTAGATTAAGAAAATCCAACGTTATGCAGAGCACAAGAAACCTATTTAACCCATAAATAAATCCATGGTTCTAAATTCAAAGAATGAAGTCCAATATTCCGTATTCCATGAGCTAACAAAAAGTCTGGGGTAACTACACAGTTCACATACAATCTGAACTTTAAACCAAGAATGGTAAAATGAGAGAAAGAAGGTCACTGAATTCTCATTATGGGAAATTTCCAAAGGAAGACAAAAGTCATAAATATGTATGCACCAAATATGAAAATACCCAAGTCTATAAAACAAATTTTAATGGAAATGAAATGAGAAACATGATCTTAACAGGGAAAGTTAAAATCCCCTTATTTCGAAAAGAGATCAAGCAGAAAAAAAGAGCAAAAAGGAAGCAAAGCGAACTATCATAGATTTTTAAAATTAGAATATGTTTTAAAAAATAGGCATAACAAATTATATAATTGTTTTGTTTTCACATAGGTTAAAATATCTAACCATATACAACTTTGAAGCAGGAAGTCCCAAAACATTCCTTTTTCTGTCTTTTGCCATCATCCACCAACCTATTATTTTTGAAAAATCATAAACCCTAGAGACAGCTCAGCAGCAAGGGGCATGTCATGAGAAGAAGCACGTATTCAGAATACCAGAATGACAGCCAATCCAAGAATGAAACTATTATTACAGATTACCATCTGCAGTGCAGTTGCTTAGTTCACAGATATCAGTATACATGGTTAGCCAGGGTGAGAATATTTTCAATTAACTGCTAGATACAAAAATATTCTGGAGATTCTCAGGATCATTGCCTTGAACATCTTGTACATATAATTGTATGGCTTGTCATTGTCATGTCTCCTAGCTCTTCTCCTTTCCTTTTCATAATTAATTAGTCCTCGAATACCTGCTTACATTTTACTTTTATTATACATTTCTATATGTATTTTTTTCTTTGCGTTCTTATACTAGGGAAAATATATGATATTTACACGTGTGTATCTGGTATATTTCACTTACGAGTGTATCTTCAAGTGGAATGAACTTCAATATATAGGCTTTGAGTTTATCATTCTTTATACCTGAGTATAATCCACAGTGTAAAAATACCACATCTTTTTCAACCAATCAGGAGATGATGGGCATCTTGTTTGTTTCCAAATTTTAGCTATCACAAATTGTGCTGCTATAAACATAGGCACACATATATCACTATAATAGGATGTTTTCAGATCCTCCCAGAAAATTCCCAGTAGAGAAATAGCTGGTTTAAATGGCATTTCCAGTCCAAATTTTCTAAGGAGTCCCCACACTGATTTCCATAACAGTTACACAGTCTACATTCCCACCAGCAGCGGAAAAGGATTCCTTTTTCCACAAAACTTCACAAATATTTGTTGTTAGGTGATTTATTTGTGATAGCCATTCTTTCTAGGGTGAGATGATATCTCAATGTTGTTTTAATATGCATTTTGCGAAAGGCTAGTGATGTGGAGCGTGTTTTCATATATTTATTCGCTTCTTTAATTTCATTCTCTGAAAAGTGTGTGTTCAATTCAGATGCCCATTTCTGGACTGGGGCTTTAAATTTTGGGGCCCTAGTGTTTTTTTTCTTAATTCTTTATAGAATCTAGAGAGCAGACCTTTTTTGAAATACTTATTTGTCATGATATTTTCCAAATTTTTGGGTTGTCTTTTCACTTTGCTTGTAATTTCATTTCACGCACAAAAGCTTCTCTGTAAGAGCATGTCCCTGTTTTTAATTCTTTCCACTGTTTCCCATATGATTTGATTTTTGTTCATGAATTCTTTGCCTACCCCTATGTCTTCAAGAGTTCCTCTTAAATTGTCTTCCAGGAGACTTAATGACTTTAATGTTTACATCTGTAATCCATTTTGACTTTAGCTTAGTACATGGTGATAGACAGGTGTCAAGTTTTAGTATTCAGCATATAAAGTCCCAGTTTTTCCAGAACCATTTGTTACAAATTCTATATTTCTTCTAGTGAGTATGTTTCACTCCTTTCTCAAAGATAAGGAGGCTGAGTGTTTTCCGTGAGTCTTCAGTGTCTTTTAATCTATTCCACTGTTCCTCAGGTCTATTTTTTTGCCAGTACCATGCTGGTTTTATCACAGTAGCCTTGTAGTATAATTTCATGTCAGGAATTGTGATTCCTCCTGCCTTGTCTTTATTGCTTAGGATTGCATTTTCTATTCTTGGTCTTTTCTTGTTCCAAATAAATTTTAGGAATGATTTCAATAGCTCTGTGATGTATGTTGATGATCATCTGATAGGCACTGTGTTAAATCTGTAAAGCAATTTTGGGAGCATGTCCATCTTCACAATGTTGGTTCTTCATATCCAGAAGCATGGAATATCTTTCCACTTGCAGCAATCTTATCGGGTCACTTTTTTGAGAGTACTGTAATTTTACATGAAAAAAATCTTGACTTCTTTACATAGATTAATTCCAAGGTATTTTGATTTCCTTGGTGCTGTTGTAAAATGTATTGTTTCTATAATTTCCCTCTCAGTGTGTTTGTTGTCTGTGTAGAGAGGTGCTATTGACTTTTGGGTATTGACTTTATAACCTGCTATGCTACTGAATTTCTGTAGTTATTCTAGTAGTTTCTTAGTGGAGTTTTTTTGGTCTTCAAGTAAAGTATCATATCATCTCGCAAATAATTATAATTTAACTTTTCTTTTAGCTATGTTCATTATTTTATTTCTTTCTCTTGTCTAATGGCTCTAGCTAATGATTCCAGAACTATATTGAATAGGAATGCTGATAGAGGACATCCTTGTCTTGTACCAGATATAAGCATAAAAGTTTTCTGTGTTCTTCATTGAGCATTATGTTAGTCATTGGGTTTTCATAAATAGTTTTTACCAGATTGAAATAGAGGCCATCTATTCCAATTTTCTGTAGCACTTTGAACATGGATGAATGTTGGACTATGTGAAAATCATTTTCTGCATTAATGGAGATGATCATGTGTTTTCTAGGTTTTGCTTTATTGATATACTATATTACATTTATAGATTTTGGAATATTTAACCATCCTTGCATCCCTGGGATAAATCCTTCCTGGTTATGGTGTATGATCTTCTTGATGTTTTGCTGTGTTCCATTTGCTAGGATTTCACTGAGGATTTTGGCATCTAGGTTCATGAGGGAGTTTCGCCTGTAGTTCTGTTTCTTAGTTGTGTCTTTCCCTGGTTTTGGTATCAGTATACTTGCCTCCAGGAATGATTTTGGGAGGACTGCTTCCTTTTCATAATCATGGAAGGTTTTGAGGAGTACAGGGACCACATCTTCTGTAAATTTCTTGTAGATTTCAGCTGTAAATCCATCTGGACCTCGATGTTTCTTTGTTGATAGGTTTTTAATTACATCTCTTATATCACTGCCTGTAATTGGGATATTGTGAGTGATTATATCTTGTTGATTAGGATGTATTAATTTGTACCCTCTAGAAATCTGTTCACCTCTTTTGTGTCTTCTATTCTGTTAGGGTAAAGATTCTCAAAGTAGTTGTTGACTACTTTCTGAATTTCCACTGGGTCTACGGTAGTTACACCCCTTTCTTTGCTCATTACTTATATTTGAATTTTTCTTTTCTCTTTTCGATGAGGTTGTCTTCAGCTTATCAATTTTATTTTATCATTCAAAGAATCAGCTTTTTGCTTTGTTGCTACTTTGAATTATTTTCTTCGTCTCAATTGAAATAATTATGATTTCTTCTTGTCTTTGGGCTTTGTGTTTGGTTTGGTCTTCCTTATCTAGTTGTTGAAGGTACAGCATTAGGGTATTTATTTTTTTCCCGTTTTGTTTTCTTAATGTGTGAGTTCAAAGCTATGAATTTCCCTCTGAGAACTGCTTTTATCTTATCCCATAAATTCCTCCAAGTTGTGCTTGAATTTTCACTGAATTGTAGATATTGCTGAATTTCTTATTTAAATTCATCTGTGAACCATTGATTGGTGAGTAGGGTGTCATTTAATTGCAACATATTTAGGGATCTTTTCTAGTTTCTTTTGTCATTTATTTCCTGTTTAAATGCACTGTGGTCAGATAATGTGCATGGGATAATTTCTGTTTTCTTACAAGGCATGACGTGTGAACCAGCATGTGGTCTACTTTACAAAACAACCCATGTGCAGCTGAGAAAAATGTGTGTTAATCTGTATTTGGGTGGAAAACTCTGTATATGTCAATCAAGTCCATTTGTTTCAATCTCTAGTTCAGTTCTGTTATTTCTTTGTTATTTTTTTTGTCTGGTTGACCTATCTTTTGGGGATAAGGGTGTGTTCAGTTCTTCTGTTAAGATTGTGGTATTGTCTATTAGATTTTTCATATCCATTAATATTTGTTTTATATATTTTTGTGCTCCCGTGATTGGTGTATATATATTTATGAGTGTTACATCTTCCTCTTGAATTTTTCCCCTAACAAGTATATAGTGGCTTTCTTTATTTCCCTTGATCGTTTTTCATTTGAAGTTGAGACAGTCTGAGAGTAGGATTGATACCCCTGCCTTTCTCTGAGTTTCCAAGACTTGTATTATTGTGTTCCATCCTTTGACTTTCAGCCTATGTATGTATTTATGAGTTAAATGTGTTTCTTGTATGCAGCACATTGTTGGGTTTTGTTTCATAATACACTGTGCCAATCTATTTCGCTTAAATGTTTTTTGGCAGAACTGGGGATTGAACTCAGGCCCTTGCGCTTGCCAAGGAAGCACTTATTTCACTGAGCCATCTCCCCGGCTCCAATCCTAGTTGTTTTTAAGAGATCTTTTCTTACCTTTTAACTAGCTGCACAATCTTCTTCAATATTTGAAATGCTGTCTGCACTTTCACTTAAAGGGTTTTGCAAGCTTGTGACTGATAATTTAATTACCTCTATGTCTCTTTTACTCTGCTTCATGCGGTGTATTTGTTTCATCTATCGCTCTTTGAAGGAATCTGTCATTTTTCTAATCTCCTCTATTTTTTTCATCAATGTCTTCTTTAGAAGCAGCTATAAATTCTTTTACTGCACTGTTTTTTCAGATTGGGTTTCCTCCCTATATTTCTGTAGTTGATTCTTTACTTCAGATGCTATGAGTTCAGAGAATTTTTTTCTTATTTCAGAAATTTCTGCTCTGTATTCCTGTATACCTTTCTGCTTTTGCTTATTTACTATTGACACTATTAATTCGTGCATTTGAGCTGTGCTAGTAGAAAAGAATTCCTCTCTGATTTCCTCTATAACTTTCTGCTTTTGCTTCTTTACTATCAGCGCTATTAATTCATTCATTTGAAGTGAGCTAGTGTCCTCTGCACTTGTCCTGGGTGTGCATTGGATTTCCTCCATATGTTTCTGCATTGATTGTTTACTGCAGATGCTATAAATTCAAGGATTTAATTTTTCATTTCCAATTTGAGATCCTCTATACTTTTCTGCAGTTTTTTCTTTATTTCAGAAGCTGTTGATTCATTGATTTCAGCTGTATGATTCCCAATTTGTTCTGTGCTAGTGTCCTTTGCACTTGTTATGGTAGGCTTGGGTTCTGATATTTCATTTTGCTCCTTCTCATTGTCATTTTGTGTAGCACTGTCTTCTGACCTTTGTTGCATTTCTTTGGTGCAGTTTTAACCTTAGCACCTGCTGATATTCACGTGTAGATCTACAAAGTTTGATTTTATCAAGGTGATCCTGGTTTGTGTCTAGCTGCTGTGCTCTACTCGTTCCTGTTGCCGATCTTGGGGGTGAACCTGTTGCACCCCTTTGGCAAGATGTTCTGCTCTTCGACTAGCTGGGTGGGTCTGTCCCCTATATTCTCTGAAGGGATAACAGCTGAAGGGTTTTACCCCAAACGTGTATTGCAGGCCTGAACTGAGTCCTGAGGGGATAAGTTTGAGTAGGTGTGAGAGGAGCTCTCCCATACACTCACTGGGACTGGGCTAATACTGGATTTGTGGGTTCCCTGAAGGTGACAGAAATTCCAACTCAATACAAGATGTAGGGGGCGTACTGGAAAATGGTGGGGTGGCTTCCCTAGCTGGTGAAACAGGGACTCATCCACGCTATGCCTGGGCTTGTACTGGTACCCTCCACAGGTGCAGGGTAGATGAAAGCTCTCCAACACACTCACTGAGCCTGGGCTAGGACTGGATCCTAACTTTGAATAAAATGTCAGTGCACATTTACAGAGTGTGCCAGCCAAACACATAATACACATTCTTTTCATTTGCACATGAGATGTTGTCTAAAATAGACCAAAAACTAATCCATAGATCATGCTTCAGTAAATGTAAGAAAACAGGAATTATCACATGCATAGTTTTGACCACAGTGCAGTGACACTCGAAAATAATGATAAAAGAAACCACAGTGCCAACAATTAGCTCAGTGAATTAAAGTGCATGAAAGCAGATGCAGGTGCAGGTGCCGAGGTTTTGATCTTCAGTTCAGCCATGCCTGCCCCTCCCCGGGGACACACTCACAAAACGATTGAGACTAGGCATGGTGGTATAAGTTTGTAATCCTAGTACTATGGAGGCTGTACATAGGAGAATCATTAAGAGTCCGATATAGTAGTGAGACCCTGAACACACTGTAGAATCTTCCCTAATAATAGAGAAAAAAACAAAACAAAAAAAACTATAAACATACGAAAATTAAATAATGACCTCCTCAGCAAAGAATGTGCTGCAGATGAAATTAAACAAGAAATTAAACAAGACATACAATCCAACGAAAATGCAAAAACAATTTACCAAAATTCGCAGGACACAGTGAAAGCAGTTTTCAAAAGGAAATTTGTAGTGGTGAGCTCCCACATTAGGAAAACATAAAGAGAACAAATACATGCTCTTATGTGGCACCTCAAGTTTCTAGAAAAGGAAGAAGAAAAATGCACGAGGCCCAAATATAGGAGGGAATTTTCAAGATTAGAGCAGAAATTAATCCAATTGAGGCAAAGAATGAAATGCAAATAATCAGTGAAACAAAGAGCTGGTTCTTTGAAATATTAAACAAATTTGATAAATCCCTTGTGAAACTCATCAAAAAAATGAAATTTCAAGCAAAAAGGAATGAAAACTTTGAAATTACAGCAGATGCTGTAGAAATTCACATCATCAATAACTATTTTCAAAATCTTTACTCTGAAAAAAATCAAATGTACAGAAGAATTGGACAGAATCTTAGATAAGTACAAATTCCCAAAACTGAATTTAGAATATACAAAAACTCCAAACAAATAAATTTCAGCCAAGGAAATTGAAGGTGTAATTAAAAGATGACCTACACAAAAGCACAGTTTGTGACATTCACAGCTAAATTCTTCAAAAACTTTAGGCAAATTTTAATCCCAGTAGTCCTCAAATCTCTTCAATGGAAGTGAAAAAGAAGAAATATTGCCCAAATCATTCCGTGAGGCAAATATTACACTGATATCAAAACCAGAGACTCACTCAAAAAAGAGAATTACAAAAGAATCTCTCTGATGAACACAGATGCAGAATTCCTCAACAAAACTCTAGCAAATAGAGTGTAAAAATCATCATGAAGATCATAGAACACAATCAAGTAGGATGTATCCCAGGAATGCAAGAATGGTTCAATATATACAAATATATAAATATAATACACTGTATGAGAAGAGCTAAAAGCAAACTCCACGTGATCCTCTCAATAGATGCACCAAAGTATTTTGATGAAATCAAACACTGAGTGACGAACAAAAATTTATAGAAAACTGGATTAGATGGACTACACCTCTATCTGATAAAAGACATCCATGAGAAACCAACAACCAGTATCATTCTAAACGGAGAGAAAATGAAATATTTTAATCTGAAAACAGGAACAAGACCAGGAGTTCTACTATGACTACTGCTATTCAATATAGTTATGAAAACATAAGCTAGAGCAATTAGACAAGAAAGAGAATAAAAATAAAAACAATAATTAAGGAAGAACTTAAACTATCGCTATTCACAGGTGGCATGATATTCTACCTGGAACACTGCCAAATCCACTAGGTAGCTCTTGGAATTAGTAAGCACATTAAGTAGCATAAAAGGATGTAAACTCAACACCCAAAAATCAATAGCACTTCTTTTTTTTCTCCATATTTTTATTGAGAAAAAAATAGCAATGAGACAGCTTAAAACCAAATTGGTAGGACAGTTCAAATAATTAACACATTACATACACTCTTCCTAGTGGCTATTTACTGTACAAGATGCAAACATGATCTCCTATTAACAAACAATATGAGAAGAAATACTTCTATAAATTAAGAAAATGCAACTATATATGCTTTTTTATTTTACTTTATTATTTTATTTTATTTTATTTTATTTTATTTTATTTTATTTTATTTTTCAGGACCAGGGATTGAAGTCAGTCCCTTGCGTTTGCGA
Organism: Octodon degus; assembly: GCF_000260255.1. NCBI lineage: Eukaryota > Metazoa > Chordata > Mammalia > Rodentia > Octodontidae > Octodon > Octodon degus. The sequence goes on from NW_004524679.1 coordinate 7,881,485, forward strand.
GGAAAGTGATTATTCCACTGAGCTGTCTCCCTGGCCTGTAACTATATATCTATCCTAACCATTTTGAATGCATAGATACAAAATGGACATTCCTCTATAACCCTTTTATGTTTAATTGCATTATTTATATATTATCGGTGTGTTAACTCATCAAAATATTCTAAAAGAGTCTTTATACAGAAAACAATCTCACTGAAAAAGAAAGTAGAGAAAAATAACCTTCACATTATCATTTCAAAAAATGAAATTCTTAAGAATTAATGTAACAAAAGAAGTAAAATATCTATACAATGAAAATTATAATAATCAGGAAAAAACAAATCAAAGAGATTTCAGAAAATGGAAAGATATCCCTTTCTCCTGAACAGAAAGAATGAACACCGTGCAAAAGGACACACTCTCAAAATTGTTACACAGATTTGACGAAATTCCTATTATGAACAGGATGGGAATGTAGGTGGAAATTTTGAGGACATGGGGTTAGGCAGATTTCATGAACAAAACCTAACCTGCATGGAAAATAATTCAGAGAACCAACAACTTGGATCTCATCTTATTAAGAAGTTTCTGCATGTCAAAGAAATCATCAACAGAGTCAAAAGACAACCCAGAAATTTGGATAAAAAAATCTTAACTAACAGTTCACTCAAATAAAGGACTTCTATGAAGGAATATATAAGGAAATAAAAAAATCCTTCTCCAAAATTGAAAGACCTAGTCCAAAAGTGGGTATCTGAAATGAATGCACAATTCTTAGAGGATGAAATACAAATTGCAAATTAATACTCGATAAAATGTTACATAGCTCTGGGTAATCCAGAAAAGAAAGTTAAAACAGCAGTGTGATATCATCTCACCCAAGAAAGAATGGCTATCATAAAGAAATCAATTTATAGCAAATAATGGATAGAAACAATCCTTTTCCACTTTTGCTGGAAATGTAGACTGGGGCAACTACCAAGAAAGTCAGTTTGGAGACTAATCCAAAACCTAGGATTGGAGGTCCAATTTAATTGAGCTATTTCCATCTTGGTATTTTTCCTAAGAACTGAAGACATCATACAACAGTGATACATGTGCACTCATGTTTATAGCAACATAGTTTATAATAGCCAAATTTGGAAATAACCAAAATGTCCATTAGCTGAGGAATAGATAAAAAGATATGGGATTTTAATCAACAGAGTATTACTCAGGTATAGACAAAGACAAACTTGAGGCTTTTATAAGTAAATGGATGCAACTATATGCTATACTCTTAAGTGAAATAAATCAGTCCCACATGTGTAATTATCATGTGATCTCCCTGCTACAAACATCTGAAAGAATACATATAATCTGAAAGTTATAAAAGACATAGTAAAATAGAACAAAATCTAAAAATAGATAATAAACAATGAACATGAGAGAAAGCAGAAGACAATAGGAAAAAAAGAAAAGTGGAAAAATCATTTGAGCATATACATATACAGGATAGGTGAGATGATTGTGTCACTGACTTCCGTATTTTGAAAATAGTAGTTAACGTTTAAAATTTTCACATTGACTAACTAATATCTGCTATCTGATGGGTAAATATATGCAATTTGATTAACTTCATCGAAGACAACAATGTGCAACACAAAACCATGGTTGAATATCCCTCAACTTGTTCTTCTAAATACACTGTTTCTAATATCTTATCAATAATTATTATACTCTCTTTGAAATAAATTAAAAGTTAATAAAGAAAAAGTTCAAGAAAAAAAGTATTAACGTCTATTAAAAAGAAGTTTAGTGGCCAAGGAGTTGGCTCAGTTCAATCCCCAATTTGGTGAAAAAGAAGAAGAAGAAGAAGAAGAAGAAGAA
>NW_004524679.1:7883881-7885997 GCF_000260255.1 Octodon degus
AAGAAGAAGAAGAAGAAGAAGAAGAAGAAGAAGAAGAAGAAGAAGAAGAAGAAGAAGAAGAAGAAGAAGAAGAAGAAATAAAACAAGTTTAATGTTCAATTATTTGCCCCCACTTGCAAACCTCTATCTGTTGTTCTGAGGAACAGATTTTAAAATAGGAGTACATAACAAAGTACATAAATAGATTTTCCTCTTTGTGATAAGAATTTGTAAGTATTTACTTACTAGGTTTGTACCATTGCAGAGCCAGCCATTTCATTCATTAATTCTTTGAATAGTTTTATCAGTCTCAATTTTATTGGTTTGTGCTCTGATTTCCTTGTTTTCTGTTATACACACAATTTGTATTTGTACTTTTCCTGTTCTTTAAGTATATTCAGGTGCAACTCTAGGTCCTTTATTTGGACTTGCTCTGTTTTCCTGATGGGAGCATGCTCAACAGAAAACATATTTAGGGCTCATGTTATTTGGGCCTTTTATTTCAGGTATGTTGCATTGGCATTAATTCTACCTCATAGGTAGTGGTTACATTCATCTTTGATTTCTTCTACGACCCACTGATTATTCAAGTGTTATTTTTAGTTTTAATGTATGACAATAATTGGTCTGATTTTGCTTTTTTTTTTTTTTTTAGTTTCAAAGTGCTGTTTCTTATGAATAGGATAATTTCAACTACTTTCTATTTACTTAAGTATATTTTATTGGCTGCATGTGTTACTGAGAAGAATTCATGTTCTGATATTTTAGGGGGTGCACTGGGTAGACAATTATAAAGTACCTGTGTTCAAATGTTTTTTCTTTCAATTGTGCTCTTTATGTGACTTTTCTTTCTACTTGATCTATTTGTGAAAGTGGGGCAATGAGGTCAATGACATCCATATATCCCCACGTTGTTTTTCTGATGCTTAATGTTTCGCAGCATTTTTTGTTGAAGGAAGTTGAGTGTGCCAGTATTTGTGCAGATATAATTATAATCATGGACATTTCTTGTCATTTTATAAATATACCCTTCATAAATATGTAATTGGTCCCTTAACAAATACCTAATTAACATTTTTCTTCTGAATATTTTTGCCACAGAATCCACTTCATCTCAGTGTGAGATAATTCCCTATGTTTTAAGAGAGTTCCTATCTCATGAAGTGCTGTTTTCCAGCATTTTAATTTTAGTTTACTAATTTCTACTTTCGTAACATATTTTCCTTGTGTATATCACACACTTAGGTTTTGTTTTCAGATATATTATGCCTATTTCAATTGATTGACAAATAAAAAATCATTTCGAATTTGTTAATGTTATGGACTTCTTACTGATTGGGGTGTAGTGAGCAGGAAGAAGAGGAAAGTACAAGAAGGGAAGGAGGGGTAAGAGAAGCAGGAGGAAAAGGAAGAAGAGGACATGTATGGGGACAAGAAGTAGATGAGTAGGATGAGAAAAGGAGAGAAATATATACTACTTCAGATTAGCAATAGACTGAAATGACACTGTGATTAAATATTGAGAATATACCCACGAATACTTATATTATTTTAATGATTGTGAGCTGTGATAAAAACTGTACAATAAATGCTGCGGCCAAAGTGTGATCCACCAGAAAGCAGACACACAAATACATTGCACTGCATTTTCATACATTATATATGACCCTATGTGATTTCTAACCCGTTCTTTCTCATTCAAAATGAATATGATGAAGCAGGACAGTCCCACAATATTCCTTTTCCTGTCTCTTGCTTTCATTCGCTGAGAGCATATTTCTTTTACTGTCTCTTGCTTTCATTCACAGAGAGCATATTGGCCAAGCAATGGCCGTGACTCATCCACATGGCTCTACTGACAAAGGTTCTACAATCTGAGGTACAGGATCTCAGGACAATTCCTGAGAGCATTTCACTGACCTTCTCAGACCCAAAAGCTACAACTCTTGTTGCATAGGTCCTGCTTTACCTTGGTCCTAACCATCCAGTAGAAAAATACGAAGACGAAATATAGGAAATAAAGTCATGCTGTTATGTTGATCTGTGGGGGACTCAGGTCAATAATTTCTGACATTGCCAGTTAAACAGAAGACCCAATGCTATTATGGGCTACTGGACTCTTGTAGAATATTTTGCT
>NW_004524679.1:7886097-7892388 GCF_000260255.1 Octodon degus
AAGGTGTTTGTAAATAGTATCACAAGTCTGCATCTTGTACAGCAATTAACCACTAAGAAGAATATATGCAGTGTATTATTTGTTGAAACTGTACTTCCTATTTGATTTGAAACTGTCTCATTGCTATCCGTGTATCAATAAAACATTGAAACCCCCCAAAAAACAAAATGAATATGATGAGAAAAAATTTTTATTGAATTAACGAACAAGAATATAGTTTGATATTCCCAAATGACTGCTTGCAAGGCTGCTTCATAAAGTGAAAAGAGTGATGGAATATGTGATTTTAAAGTATATTGAGAGTGAACGTGATAGCACAGTTGTTCTAAAGTGCTTGCTTAGGCAAGCTTAGACAGGCAGAGTGGACAGCCCTTCAATTCCCAGTAACAAATGTCTTGACAGTCATGCCTTCAGGGAAGACTAAGGCTAACCCTTACAAAAATGAAATAAAAACGAAAATAATTAAAATATATTTATAGTATTGTAACACAGAAAACTTACTGTGAAATCAGAAGAAATGCACACAACAGGAACTTTCCACCTTTTTGGTATTTGAAAATGTAAACACAAGATTTATCAACTTCTCAATTTTACATAGAAAAGAGGAATACAGATTTCTGGTGAAGGAGATATAAATTATGTGGCCAGCATGACCTTTCCACGTTTTGAGTATTTGAAAATGTAGTCAAAAGGCATATCCGTCTCTCAATTTTTAATAAAAAAGAAGAATACAAATTTCCATTGAAGGGAATACAGATTCTGTGTCCAAAAATCAATAGAACATTTATACTCATAATTTCCTATTATTGTAACTGCAGCATTCATAAAACAATGTTAAGCAGTCTCTTGTACTGATCTCTTACTGGCTCTCAAATTCACTAAATTTAATATGAAAATTTAACACTTGAAAATGAGCATGAATGTTTCAGGGTATGCTGCATTTTTCAAAAATATTAGTAGGGATGTTCCAGACTGAAGGAGTCTACACAGATAAAAATGAATAATAATATATCTGATAGAAGCCTGCATCGTTTACAAGGCATAAAACATTAAGAGTATAATTTATTGAAAATCAAAATAACACTGAGACTCATTCTCATAACCCAAAGCATGACCATCATCAAGCATTCAACTAATAACAAAAGCTGGAGAGATCATGGGGACAAAGGTGCCCTCATTCAGTGCTTGTGATAGTTTAGACAGGATCAAACGCTATGGAAATCAGTGTAGAGATGTCTCAAAAAACTGGGATTGTATTTTCCACCCAACCAGCTAATTCAATCCTGGGTATTTTTGCAAATAAAATGAAAACAAAAGCAGCATATGTGCATCCATATTTATAGGAGCACAATTTGTCATAGCTAAAATTTGCAAATAGTGAAAATGCCCAAAACCTAAGGAATGGACGTAGAAATTGTGGTTTTTTATACAGTGGAGTCTTACTCTGTAATACAAAGGATACATTTGAAGCTTTTATCAATAAATGGTGAAACTAGAGTCCTTAATATTAAGTGAAATAAATCAGTCCTACGTGAGCAAACATCATATTGTCTACCTACTGTTAGAGCACTAATGAATAAATAAGATCTGATAGGTATGATAGATACTCAGAAAAGGCAATGAATCTCTTCAAAAGGAATGAGTTAAAGGGATGAATTGAAGTACAGGAGTAGCATGTTTGTTGGGGAAGCGATACATCTATGTGTGTGTGCAACGATGTCAGGAATAACTGTACTGTCGATTGCTGTAGGTCTATGGAAAGGAGTAGTTAAGGCTTGAAGGTGTCTTTTTTTTCTTTTCTTTTCCAATTTTGTATGCATAAACTTGATAACATACACAACTAACTGGAAGACAACACAATTTACAATACTGTGATATTCATATGGTTTCTTTAGTGAAATTCTGCATTGTTTCCAGTTTTTTATTGCTGTTATTTTGTGTTCTCTCTAAAAGATAAAAAAATGACATAAGTTCACAAAATGAATACAGACATAATATTAAGTAAGATATAATGAGTACAACGGTGCTACGTTTACCTATAAGTTTATGGAGGATAAAGCAACAATTTCTCTCAGTTCGGTCCTCCATCTCAGTTATCTGAAGCGTAATTAAAAACTCTTATTGGTTTTAATTTTACATCTAATTTCTGTACACAGTATATTTGAATTAAACATAAACTTTGAAGAACAGTATAATTTTTAAAAATTTTTCTCTAAATACTAAATTTCCTTAAGATATTTATACACAGCTTATGTGTCCTAGGAGATAAATATACCATTAAATTTTGTAGCATGCTGCACTTACACTCAAAGATATATCTGTAAAAAAAACAGAGTGTCATAAATAAATATGGACAGTGACTCTGAAGAAAGATGCAGGGGATAATTAGTGAAACTCATTTATTTTGATTCCTGACAGTTCTTACATGGCAGTCCATGGCACAAGCACTGGGTGAGAGATTTGAATGCAGCCCCACAATTTATTGCCAGCCCTCTGCACTGCCCCGCCCCAACCCACCTGCCTCAGTCCCCACCTACCTGTGACGCATTCTTTGAGGCCATTGTTACCTCACTTATGGAATTCCAGAAGTTACACTGACCTGACTTCAGGGACCAGATACAGCAGTGAAGTAGGTGCGCCAGCTAGGAACTCTAGCCTCTTTAGCCATCTGCTATAAACAGGTAGCACTCTGCCAGACTGTAGACTCTCAAACTTACTGAATCACATTGTGGGAGGAGGCCTCAAGCCACAGGTGAAAAGAAAGAGCCAAAGTGACACAGCTACAGACACCAGCTGTGTGCTTCTGCCATTTTCATTCCAGGCAGCCTTTGCCAGCAGCTTGTAGAACCAGAGAATAAGTCCTTAACCCACGAAACCGTCGCTTCAGCCTTTATATGGGTTCCTTGAAACCCAACAACACCAATGACCTGGAACAGGCCCCAAAACCTGCGCCAAATTTGAGGCCCCAAGAATTAAATAGAATGGCTTTTAAGCGACTTCAAAAAGAGCTCCGCGATCTCGCTCATGATCCACCAACCCACTGTTCAGCCGGGCCTGTCGGTGAGGACATGTTTCTCTGGCAGGGGACCATAATGGGTCCCAAAGATAGCCCCTACCAAGGAGGTGTGTTTTTCTTAAATATGCAGTTTCCTTCGGACTATCCTTTCAAACCACCCAAGGTAACATTCTCAACCAGAATTTTTCATCCAAATATTGGTCGAAAGGGAAATATCTGTCTAGACATCCTCAAGCACGAGTGGTCACCAGTACTCACAATTTCGAAATTGCTCATATCGATCTATTCCCTGTTGTGTGACCCCAATACTGAGGATCCTATGGTTCCCGGAATTGCCAAGATGTACTTGACCAATAGAAGAGAATATGAACGTATAGCCAGAAAATGGACAGAGAAGTTTGCCATGTGAGAATTCTAACACAAACCCGCTTGGCAAAACAATAAAGTCCAAATTGGCAGTACACTTAATTGGTTGTCCTTTGATTGCTTTCTTTAAAGATACAGTCTCCCATATTGGTGGGCATATGTTTCACATGTATCATATTAAGTTATGTGGGGAGAGGTTTTGGTGTTCTCTGATTAATGAAGGGAGTTTGGATAGTTGGTGAGAAGCAAGAATTGCCAGTGAGGAGATCTCTGGGATTATGAGGGAAAGAGACAAAGCAACTTTGTTTTATTTTGGTTTTAAATACACGATTTCTTCATTGGTTTAAAATTTTAAAAATAAGCAAGGACAAGAGCAGGTGGTAACTGTGAGACAACAACAATTTTATATGTGCATGGAAATGTTTTAAACCTGGAAAGTTCAAAATGTGGCAACCCATAGGAAAACCTTATAAACATTATACAGCAAGTTAGGCACCAGTTTTACAAGACCTGCTCTTTAGAAGTTTTGGGTTGCACCAAAATTATCATCCATCCATATCTTCCATTTTGAGATACTTGGCTCACCATGAAATGAAATGCATTAGAGGTTTTACAAGTAAATTGTTTACTTTCCAGTGTTCTACATCTTTCATTGTTATATCCCCTTCACTTTAACCATCCTGACTTTTTCTCCTTAACCATTCTATGTGTGACATGTAAGAGACCAGTGCCATCATAGCAGAAGTACTTACCAACAGTCAAGGGACATAGTAAAGTGAAAAGGTTATTGATAGATTTGTTGAGTCCAGCAGGCATGCGCATGGGATGACCACTTCAACAATGAAGAAGGTTGCACATCCTGTTTCTAATTTAATGTGGGAATGGCATCTGGAAACTTTATCCTAGGAAAAATTTCAACAAGTTACTTTGCATAATAGAAGCACCATCTATCTCAATTATGAGGATGGCCTTTGAACATTGACATACTGATTGAGTTTTATGTGGTCTGTGTCCTTGCCGTTGTTACAGATTGTCTTAAAAAATAAACTAAAATGTGTAAATATTTGCTTAAGTGGCTCAGAATTCTAGTGATCAACAAGTTCAGAATAAAATAAAGTTCATTGGAAAATTTTGTTTTTCAGTATAGGTGGGCAAAGAAAGAATGATCCTTTTGATGCCATGATGATACATTTGATCATGGGGTGACATGTGTGCTTTTCTCCATAGCTTATAAGGTAAAAAGTTGTTATTGTACTATGGACTCTCCTCTCATTTGCAGTGCTGCCTTTAAAGAACTAAAGTAATGCAAAAATGATTCCCCACACCATCCTTTGTTCTCCAGAGGGATTCTCCACATGTATACTGGACTCAAATTTGTCTGATTTACTCAAGAATAATGTGAGGTATAGCTTTCAAACCTAGGTATTTATCTGTCACATTTTTAAAAGAAGGTGTTAGAGTTACATGGAATCCTGGATTAAACACAATGTTCTTGTTTAGTCAAAAAAATCATTATCTTCTTTCATAATGGTTGGCTTTGCCTGCTAGATCCTTGGAAGTGATGTAGATCAGACCATGTGGGTGCTTCACAGGCAAAAGATTTGTGTCATAGATGAGCAGCCTGAGTGTTTCATGGAAAGCTAGAAAGCCTACTCAAACTTTCCACCACTGCAAAGTTCTTTTTATTCATGTAGTCATAAAACTAATAAATCTCCCATTTTCCCTGAAGAGATCTCTGTTTTCAAAGGCTCTTTTTTATACAGGGTACAACAAGACTTATTTTAAAGAAGAAAAATCAAGGAAGATAATACTGAATTTTAATAAATGCCATTTACCTTCTCCATGGAAGACCATTAAATGTATCTGAATGAAAATATATGTTATTTAGCTTTTCAAACTCTAATAATCCAAGATAATTGCTGTCAAAACATGTACAGAAATGTAAAGGAGAACTGGACTGCGATAGTTTATGTATTTGGATCTATCTACTAAGAGTGTAAAAATAAGTTTAGGAAAACACTTGTGAAGAGGAGTATGGTGGCAGGCACCCATAATCCAGTGCTCGTAGTCTGAAAACAAAAGGGTCGCTACAAGTGCAAATTGTGTAGTGAGACCCTGTAGACCCTGTACTAAATTACATAGGAAAAAATACATGTGTGTCTAGAAATACCCAATTTTCCTTCATGAACTTATAAATTGTGAATATCTCATCAAAGAAGCAGATTTTTAACATTCGTACCCATTAGATACCATTTGGAAGGCATAGGGAGAAGATAAAATCTGAATGCTCCCCACAGTTGATGTGCTGTAGTACTAAGTCACGGGGGTCTTTGAAAGTTAAGTCATGTGAGTGCATCCCTGACAAAAATAATAAGGGCCTCTATAAATGTTCCTGAAGGACGAGGTTCATCCCTTCTGTTCTTCTCCACAAACCTAAAACACTTTTATATCATCTGCAGTGTAAGTTTATTTACAAGCGTCAAGCTTTTCATACTTTATGCTTGTGTACTGACACAGTTCTCCCTCATTTATTGTATTATTTTTATTTTCTGTATTTAGGACAGTGTCTAAGACGTCTACAGGGTTTCAGTACATGGACCGGACTTATAGTGATTCTCCTTTTTTCATTCACACAAGAGCTGGGATTTCAGGCATGTGCCATGACACCTAGTCTCAAATATCATCTCAGGGTGCCCCGTGGAAGGGGATGTCAGGACATACCAGGGAAGGAAACCCGCTTGCTGAGCTCTGCCTAACCAGATGCTTTAGTTTGCTGAGTTATCAGGCCAGAGCCACAGTTCTACTTTATTATTTCACTGTTCATACCTTTTCCTTGAGAGACTTCAGCAAGATTAAGCTTGAATATCAATCTTCGAGATTTCAAGACCTACAATAGCAAAAGATATATA
>NW_004524679.1:7892488-7905358 GCF_000260255.1 Octodon degus
TGATCCAGTTTAAGGAACTTTTTTGTGGCAGGAAAGACGGGTAAGGACTTCTAACTGTAAAACATAAATCAATAATGTGTTAACATTTTGAAATACTGGATAATTGAGACTCAAATACTGAAAACATTGTTTTCATACCACAGGTACATTTTCTTCAAACATAAAATTTTCCTTTACCTATATTTCCTGGTAGTGCTGGCAAAGAAGAATGACCTGTATCTTGACTATTCATTCACCATTAATCTTGACTATTCATTAACCATTTAATATTTAGTGAGGCTGAACATGTTGCTGATTATTTCATTTATGAAATTTTTATGAATATTACATTAATGTTTACCAACGTGAAAGAATTATATTAATATTGTGAGTGTGAAATGGTCAGTATACCATGAAAATGGGAGAATAGAATTAGAAATACGTATAGCTGTTTGAGTATGTACAATTTTTTATTAGCACATGTTTCCAGTATATAAAGTGTTTATTGATCTTAGTGGGTAGGAACATGGCCTACTGCATTTATGTGATGAACTTTTAGAGTTTGTGATTAAGTCATCATCCACTGGGATTCTGGGTGTGAGCCCTGCTGAGATTATGGGTGTAAGTACTATAGGCCAACTGAGGCAGATAGCCTGAATGGAACTTAAGGGACATCAACTTGCTCTCTGTAAAAATAGTTATTCTTACTCCTCCCATTTGATCTTGCCCTTTTGTTGTATTCTGCCATCGTGAACCGCTGAACTTTACCATGTGCCAGTGTGCCTTAGACTCAGCTGTGTATAAACTGAAATGTCCACTGACTGTGAGCCAAGTAAACCATTTCTTTCTTCTATATGGGTTTCGGATATTTTTCTCTGAAATGACAGAAAAGTAACCAAGACAGAATTTTATAGTGGAAAATTGGGGTGTTGCTGTACATAGACCTGATCTTGTGGATTGCCAGCTTGTAAATTGCTTACGGGAAGCGATAGGAAAGTTTGAGATGTTTCCTACAAGAGAAGCACTGGAATATCTTCAGCTGTCCTGTATAGAAGACTATGTTCAGAGCTTGGAAGACCAGAATGCTGATGCAAACCTCTCCTGCAAAGACCATTCAGGGGAGGTTTGTGCTCTGAAGAATGACTTCATTGGTTATTGGATTCCAGATGACGTGCATTTTGTTTTCTCATAAATTGTGTGTGACTTTTGCTCATGTCCAGATATTTTGCCTGAGACTGAGATTACACATGCTAGATTACTTAATCTTGCAAATGAAATCTCAAAACAGTCAAATATTGAGTCGGTGTCCTGGCTATTGTTGGGGGCATTTAGTCAGATTTAGGTTGATAATCAATACTAAAGAGACCAAAAGGATGATTTTAAATGTTGTGAGTATGTACAGAAAGGAAGTTCCAATAAAGCTGTAGAACATAAATATAACACTGAGATGATTCCATTTCTAAGAAAGAGCAAGAGAAGGATAGCCTGAGTTCATCACAGCTGCTGTTCACCATTGACAGTCTTAGAATTGTAAGGTGATGTACTTTGCCTTGAGGAGAAAGCCAAAGAACCTAACATTCCTGAATGGAGACAATGACCACACCAGTTACATAATGAGGTGGGAATAGAGAATGTATTCCTCAAAATCAGTGTCATAGTGCTCAATAATCCAGGCACTCCACCCATACAGCCAAGAGAAAGGAAAACCTTGCTCTTGCTCCAGCTGGCAGCAAACCTTGACCTCATGCTTTTGGCTTCTATTCTGCGTGCATTTAGAATGCAGCATTCTGATGTTAGGAAAGCTTCCACTTAGATTTCAGAAGACGATCTTTGAGGCCAAGCAGTGTGTCTCAGGAGGGCAGTGCATAATGTTGTGAGTGAGATGGCTATTCAAAGGAAACAACAGAATTTTGGAAAAGCCAGAAATGTGGATCATCTAAGGGAAGCCTCAAGGAGGGTGAAAATCCAGCTTGAGAGACAAGCCATGGAAACTAAAGCCAAAAGTTTTGTTAGCGTGAAAGAAATGTAAAGCTTTTTGGAGCTTCAATTTTGCCTACAGAACATAATGATTGCCCTGTTGGTTTTGGACTTGTGTTGGTCACAATGCTTTTATTCCCCTGCTGTCTGTAACTTTTTGTGTGGTAATGTTCATCTTGTGCCACTGAACATTGGAAATGTTTATCTTTTCATTTGTACAGGGACTCGTAGCAGAAACTTTACTTGAATTTTGGAGGAGACTTGGAAGTTTGACTTTTCAGCAATGGTGAAGCTTTTAGGATTTTTTCAACCTTTAGAGAAGGCATAAAATATCATTTTCAAAAAGATCTCTGTATAAGACTTTGGAAGTCTGGGGGTAAAATCATATGTTTTGTGTCTAATTGTGCCTCCAAAAACTCATACAGTCTTGGGATGGACTTTTAATGTTTGCAATTAACTCATTAATTTGGGTGTGAGTGCTTCTTTGATCATGAACATAAGTGCTGCTAGGATTATGGGTGATTGTGCCACACCCATTCTGGGGTCAATAGGCGGAATGCAGCATAAGGGAGACAGACTTGCTGTCTGTAGACATTGCTGCTCATAATCCTTGCTTTGGCTCTTGCTGGTTTGTTGTATTCTGTCTCTATGTACTGCTAATCTGCCATGTTCTACTCTGCCTTGGAACCAGCTTTGTATGGACTGAAATCTCCACTAACTGAGATGTAACTGAACCTTTCCTACCTTATTTATATGCATCAGGTATATGTCACAGAGAGAAGAAAATAGTAAATAAGACATCCTTGATTCATTACTATTTCCCTCCCACTCGCCACTCTCTTTCTTCCCTCTGGATATACATACCCTTGGTCATTTTGATTATTATATATTCTTTTTAAAAAATTTATTAATTTTATTGAGAAACAAATAGCAATGAGACAATTTCAACACCAGTGAGTTGGACAGCTACAATAATTAATACATTGCATATTGTTTTCATAGTAGTTATTCATAATACAAGATGCAGACACGATATCCTATCCAAACACTGTTAGAACAAATTTTACTTTTCACTGAAATAAGGCCAAGTAGCTGTATATTTACGCTCACTATTTTGTGTACAAAGATACAAAATGATCATGCATTTATGTCCTCTTTTTCATTTAATTTTGTCACTCTTTTTCATTTAATTTTGTCAGAGATGAGTAATTGATTGCCATTTAAATATTGTATAGCGTGAATTTAGAAAAATAGTCAAATATAATCTAGCAGTCATAGTGGGATTTCTGCAGGATTGTGCAGATCTCAGAAGTCATCTCTGAAATTGCTGGGCTCAAGGTATTGTTCCTTGCTCTGACTGTGCTATCTACAATGCTCTCTGTTTGTTTCCTTTTTTTCCACATAATTTCACAGAGAAACGAATAGCAATGAGAGAATTTCAAGTCAAAATGGTAGGAGAATTTCAATAATTATCACATTGCATACTGTCTTCCTAATGGTTATATGAGATACGAGCATACAAACATGATATCCTATTTAAAAACACTATTAGATGAAATCACTCTGTTCAGTGAATTAAGAGAATGTAGTTGTATAACGATCCTAAACATTTTGAATAAACAGATGCAAACTGCACATTCATCACTATCCACCTTTTCTGTTTAGTTCCACCATTTAAATATCATAAGTGTCTGAATTCAACAAAATATTCCAAAATACTCCAGTATTTTATAATAGCATTGGGCCTTCAGATTGAATGGCAATGTCAGAAGTTCCCTACAGCTCAACATAACAACATGGCTTTACCTATTATAATTCATTTTTATACTTTTCTGCTGGATGGTTAAGACAAAGATAAAGCAAGACCTATGTAACAAGAAATGTAACTTTTGTGTATGGCAATTTCAGTCAAATCTCCTCAGGATTTATTCTGAGACCCTGTATATCAGATTGTAGATCCTTTGTCAGTGTCAGCCATGTGGATGAGTCATGGCCATTGCTCGGCCAATGAATTATCTGTGAAAACCTGAGAAAAAGTTTTCCCTCCTGTGACTCTGTTTAGGTATAGTCTACATCAATGATCACTTTCCTCTTTGGCATCATAAGCTCCTTCATCAGAAAATTTGGGACACAACTGAATTACAAGATATTAAAGTACAGGATCTCACATGACCTGAGTATTAATTGAGCGTGGGAGGCTAGGGCCAAAATATTGGCTTTCCTTGCGACCCTCATTTTCTCTAATTTTTGGTTTGTATCCTTAGAGGTTGTTAACCCTCTAGTAGAGATGCTAACTTTTGTTAGCCTTCAACCTAGGGTTTGGAGCTTAACCTCACTATCAGTCTGAATAACAATCATCTTAGGCATAACATGGAACAGGTATATTTCAAGTATTCATATCATAAATTTTAAGTCCCTAGAGTATATAATAAAATAAAATTAAAAAATATTTTAAAAATCGGAATGAACCGTTCTATATTTTTACACAGAACTTTTGAAATATAACCATATACAGCATTGTGGCAGGACAGTCTCACAATACTCCTTTTCCGATATCATGACTTCATTCACCAGTCCCTTTCTTTTCAAATGAACATCTACCCAAAAAACAGCAATTTAGCAACCTTCGTGTCATGACAAGCAGCACGTATTGAGAAGATCATAATGACAGGCATTCCAAATAGGCATTCACTATTAAAAATTGCCATCTTCAGTGCAGTTGCTTAGTTCACAGGTGTCACCATGTCTAGTTACTCATGGTGAGAATACTTCCAATTAACTGCTAGACTTGAAAATCTTCTGAAGATTTTCAGGATCATTACCGTCCCATCTTTTACATATAGCTGAATGGCTTACCTCTGTCAAGATTCATAGTTCTCCTCCTTGTTCTCTCTTCATTCTCTAGTCCTCAAGTTCTTGCTTTCCTTTTAATTGTGTTATATATTTCTATTTGTATTTCTTCTTTTGATTACTTACACTAGGAAGACTATACGACATTTGTGCATGTAAGTCTGGTTTATTTCCCTTATGAATATATCTTCAAGTGGCATCCACTTCAATATAAAGGCTTCGATTTTATCATTCTTTATAGCTGAGTAATAATCCATTTTATAAAACTACCACATCTTTTTCATCCATTCCTGAGGAGAGGGGCATCTTGGTTGTTTCCAATATTTCTCTATCACAAATTGTGCTTCCATAAACATAGTTTCACTATGATATGATGTTTTTAGATCCTCTGGGAAAATTCCCAGTAGGGGAAAAGCTGGTATAATTTGGATTCCGTTAGTAGTTTTCTGAGCATTCTGTATGACAAAGAGCAAATAAAGAATTTCAATATGACAAAGCCAACCCACTCAGACTACTAAAAGATGTTCTAGAGAGGGACAAAAATGATCAGAATTTTATGAAAGAAAAGAGAAAAACCCACTAAACAGGGCAAAATATTAAACACAGGAGAAAAAGGAGTATTCAAGAGTAGGTAAATAATTTGTCATTCTCAAATCAATATATCTCAATAATAACCACCAAAGTAAATGGAATCAGTTGCCCAATTAAAAGAAATAAACTGGCAGAGTAGATTCAGAAACACAATTCAACATGATGCTGTATATGAGAAACACAACAGAAAAAAGAAATTCATAGGCTTAAGTTGAAAGAATTGAAAACAGTACTACACACTCCATCATTTCAGAAAAATAGAAGGGGTAGCAACTCTGTTCTTAGACATGCACAACTACAAACCAAAAATTATCAAAAAAATAAAGAAGGCCAGTATATACTGATTAGGGTTAAAATTGAAGAGGAAGAGGTAACACACATAAGTGTATACGCAACAAACTTGGAAGCCCCCAAATATACAAGATTAATCTTAATGGACATGAAAAATCTGATATCCAATACCACATGCTTAAGAGGAGTACGTAACATCCCTTTATGCCAAAATGACAGGTCAAGCAGACACAAAATTAACAAAGAAGTAGCATAACTGAAGCAGAGTTTCGAATAAATGGACTTAGTGGTCATATTTAGAATGTTAAAAATTGTTCCAGCAAATGATAGCAGAATATGCATTTTTTTGATTTGTACATGGGTCATTCTAGAAAATAGACCAAAAACTGGTGCATAGGTCATGCTGAAGTATAAAAAGATAACAGAAATTATCCCATGGATATTATAATACCACAATACAATGAAACTGGAAATAAATGAGACAAGGACACAGACAAACCCCATAACGTATGGAAATTAAACAACACTCTACTCAGGAACAAAGGCGGCACAGTACAAATTCAAAAAATCTACAATTCAATGATAATTCAAGCAAAACTTATCAGAACTTATGCGATGCAGTGAAAGTAGTTCTCATAGGGAAATTCATAGCTGTGAACTCATACATTAGGAGAAAAGAATAGGAACAAACAGAAATCCTAATGATGCACCTCCAACATCGAGAACAGGAAGAATGAACCAAACCCAGAGAGCAAAGAAGGAAAGAAATCATAAAGACTAGAGCAGAAATTATTTCATTTGGCGAGAACAAAACAGTTCAAACAATTAATGAATCAAAAAACTTGTTCTTTGAAAGATTAAATAAAATTGATAGGTCTCTACTTACCCGCATAAAAAATAGGAAAAATAAATTCAAATACAAGCAGTGAGGAATAAAACGTGTGTAACTACCAAAGACCTAGTTGAAGTGCAGAAGACTGTCAATAGCTCCTCTAAGGATCTTTACCCTTACGCAATAGAAAACATAGACAAATGGACAGTTTTCTAAATAGGTAAAAATTAGCAAAACTAAATCAAGAAGATACAACAATTCTAAATAACTCAATAACAGACAATGATATACAAAATGTAATAAAAAGCACACCATCAAATAAGTACATGTCCTGATGGATTCACAGCTGAATACCACAAGAAATTTACCAAAAACATAATCTGTATACTACTCATACTCTTCAATGAAATTGAAAAGGAATCAATCCTCCCAAAATCATTCCTGGAGGCAAACATTATACTGAGACCAAAACCATGGAAAGAGGCAACTAAAAAAGAGAATTACAGGCCAATCTCGCTCATAAATATAGATGCAAAAATCCTCAATAAAATCGAACCAAATAGAATACAGGAAATCATCAAGAAGGTATTACACCTTGTCCAGGTAAGATTCATGCCAGAGATGCAAAGATGGTTCAATATATGCAAAACTATAAATGTAATGCACTATATCAATACAGCGAAATCTAAAGACCATATGATCATCTCAATGGATGTAGAAAGATCTTCTGAGCAATCCAGCACCCTTTCATGTTCAAAGTCCTACGGAACGTTGGAATAGATTTCCTCTACTTCAATATGGTAAAAGGCATCTATTACAACCCAACAGGTAACATAATTCTAAATGGGGAAAAACTGTAATATTTTCCGCTTATCATCTCTTTTCATCTGGTACAAGACAAGAATGTCTTCTATCAGCTCCTGTATTCACAATTTTTCTGCAATCAATAGCTAGAACCATTAGAAAATAGAGAGAAATTGAAGGGATAACAAAAGGTAAAGAAGAAGTTAAATTATCATAATTTGAAGAAGACGTAATTTTGTACTTGGAAAACCCAAAAATCTCCACCAAGAGGCTATTAGAATTAATACAGAAATTCAGTACCGTAGCAGGATACTATGTCAAAACCCAAAAGTCAATAGCATTTCTCTACACAGATAACAAACACACTGAGAGTGAAATTATAGAAACAACAGCTTTTACACTAGCAATGAGGAAAATAAAATACCTTAGAATTAACCTAACTAAAGAAGTCAAAGTTCTGATCAAGGAAAATTGCAGTAATTTTAAAAAAGAGATCGTAGGGGGTTTCAAAAAAAGAAAGATATTTCATGCTCCTGGATAGGAGCAACCTACATTGTAAAGAAGGCCATACCCCAAAATTGTGGTGTAAATTTAATGTAATCCCTACCAAAATACCACCAACATACCTCGCAGACCTAGAGTAATAATTGCTAAAATTTGTTTGGAACCAGAAATGATCTAGAATAACAAAAGGAATCCTTCGGAAAAAAATAAAAACAAAAACAAAAAACAAAACAGCAAGCATTACAATTCCTGACTTGAAATCATACTACAAAACTATTAATGTAAATTCAGCATGGTAATGGCTACATAATATACCTGAGGATCAAAGGAATAGACTAGTAGATGAAGAGGCCTCAGTGAACACACTCAGTAGCCTGATATTTGACAAAGATGCCAAACACTGTTGCTGGAGGAAAGAAAACCTCTTTAGCAACTGGTGCTGGAAAAATGGGCTCTCTACATGACGAGAAGTAAAACGTGACCCAGATCTATAACAATGCACTAAGATAAATTCTAAGTGTTTAAATATGTAAACAACAAAAGCAGAAGCACTAATTCTCCTGGAAGAGAATATAGAACGAAAGCTTGATGATATAGGGGTAGGCAAAGTGTTCAAAAATCAACAAGTGGAGCCTCCTCTTATTGAGAAGATTTCATACGTCAAAATAAATTTTCAACAATGTGAAAATACAACGCACAATTTATGAAGAAATCTTGACTAATAAGCACTCAGACAAAGGTTTGTTCTCTAGAATTTATAAAGAACTAAAAACCGTAAGGGCCCCAAAATTTAAAGAACCGATCCAGAAATGGGCATATGGGATGAACACATACTTCTCAGAGGACGAAAAAAAGGAGTGAACAAATACAAGAAAAAATGCTACACTTCACTAGTCATACGTGAAATGAAATTAAAACAACATGGTGATATCATCTCATCCCAGAAAGAATGGCTATCATAAGTAAATCAACTAACAACAAATGTTGGAGAGGCTTTGGGAAAAAGGAACCACTGTCCAGTGCTGCTGCGAACGTAGACTGGTGCAACCATTATGGAAATCAAGGTGGCGACTCCTTAGAACACTAGGACTGGAATTCCCATTCAACCCAGCTATCCCCCTAATTGAAGTTTTACCAGAGGATGTGAAAATGTCACAAACCAATTTGTGAAAGCAAAATATTGAAAACAATCAAGTTGCCTGCCTCCTGAAGAATGCATTAAATATATGTGGTATTTTTATACAATGGAGTATTTCTCTGCTCTAAAGAATGATAAACATAAATGATTTATATTTTTGTGGCTACCACTTGAAGATATAAGTGAAATTAACCAGACGCACATGTGTAAATAAATATCACACATTCTCCCTAGAATAAATATTCAAAACAAGAAATATGAATAGAAATATATAACAAAATTGAAAGTGAGAGCATGAGGATTGGATAACGAGGAGAGGGTAAGGTGAAAAGCTATGAAACTAGAAGGAGGTAAAACCTCACATTTATATGCAGAAGATACAGTAAGCCAATGATCCTGAGAAACATCAGAAAGTTTTTGAAACTAGCAGCTACTTGGTAAGATTCTCACCCTGACTAACTATATATGACGATATCTATGAACTAAGCAACTGCACTGAAGTAATCAATATGTAATAGAAGCATCACACTTGCAATGACTGTTATTCTGGTCTTTTAAATACCTACTGCTTGTCATGACACACCAATTATTGCCATCCTATTTCTCAAGTACAAGTTTCTTTTATTTAGAAAGAGTAATGATGGAAAAAATTCCAGAAAATAGTGTCACAAGATTGTCCTGCAAAAATGATATATAATGGTTAGATTACTAAATTTCTCTTTAAAAATATGTAACCATTTATTCATATTCTAAAAATATTTTTTATTTTTGTAATATTTTCCCATATTTCGAAGAGACATAAAGTTTAACTTATCGATAGTAGATGGAAAATAATTGCTCTATGCTACGCCTACAACGTTTAATATAGAGATAGATAGTGAGACTCAACACAACTGCATAAACTATTTGTTTATAATAAGCTTCACTTCTGCAGGGTTAACAGTCTACCTTTGTAGACCAAAAATTAAAGCAAAAGAAGTGCTGCTTGACAAGTTGCTGTCACGTATTCTCTTCAGTAGATGATAGTTTAAAAAGGAAGTGGGTGGTGAATGAAGGGAGGAGACAGAAAAAGGAGAGTTGTGGGACTTTCCTGCAAAAACGTGGTACATGGTGAGATTTCTTTTTCCTATTATTAAAGTATATATTAATTTTGAATGTTTTTGTCATATTGTGTAGGAACTTAAAGTTTAACATATCAAAGATCTATGAAAAATCCCTGTTCCATGTTGTGCCTAACATTTTTGATATTCAGGTAGTGAGGATAAGCTCAAGAGCTGAGATTATATGGTAATAACAACAAGCTTGTCCTTTGAGGTTTAACAACCTAACTTTGCAGACCAATAATTAGAGAAAAAATAGAGCCACAAAAGCCAAAATTTTGGCCCAAGCCTTTCAAGGTCAATTAAGACTCATGACATATGAGAACCTGTACTGTAATATCATGCAACTCAGTTGTTTCCCAAATTTTCTGACATATTAGATTATGGAGCCAAGGAGGAAAGTGATTGATGTTGTAGAGTGAGCCTGAGGAGAGTCACATGGAGAGAAAACATTCTCTCAGGCTTTCACAGAGATCACATTGGCCATGCAATGGCCATGACTCATCCACATGGCTGACACTGACAACGGATTTATATTCTGAGGTACAGGTTCTCAGAATTAATGTTAAAGGGATTTGACTGACCTTATTATATCCAAAAGCTACTATTCTTGTTACATAATATTGCTTTGTCTTGGTCCTAACCATCCAGCAGAAAGTATATAAATGAATTGTAAGAAATAAAGACATGTTTTTATATTGAGGTGTTAGAGACTCAGGTCTATAACTTCTGACATTGTCAGTGAAGTGGAAGACCCAATACTATTATGGATGTCTGGACTATTTTGCTGAGTTCATACACCTATAATATATAAATGATGGAAGTAAACAAAAAAGGTGATACAGATGAATGAAAACTTAGTATCAGTGTATTCAAAATGGTTAAGATAGATACATAGCTACATGCTCTTAATTGAAGGACTAGAAGACTTTATTCTAATAGTGTTTGTAAATAGGATATCATGTCTGCATTTTGTACAACAAATAACCACTAGGAAGTGAGTATGTAATGTGTTAATTTTTGGAACTGTCCTACCAATTTGATTTGAAAGTGTCTCGTTGCTAGTTATTTCCCCATAAAATAATGGAAAAAAAGTTGTGCATGGACAGCCAACAATTGGTCAGTAACCTTTAAAGATCAGCGAAGCCTCAGACTTAGGAAAACCTATACTGTAACACCATGTAACTGAGTTGAGTTCCAAATTTTCTGATAAAAAAGACCATGGTGCCACAGAGTAATATGATCGACGATGTAGAGTGTGACTAAGGAGCGTCACAGGGAGAGAAATCATTCTCTCATGCTTTCAAAGAGAGGAAATTGATCAAACAATGGCTGTGACTCATCCATATAGCTGACACTGCGAAAGGATCTGAAAGCTGCAGTACAAGGTAACAGGATAAAACCTGAGTGGACTTCACTGCCTTATCAGATACAAAATATACATTTCTTGTTGTGTGAGTCTTGTTTTATCTTTTTCTTCACAATCCAGCAGAAAAGTATAAAAATGAGGTACATTAAGGAAAATCATATTTATATGCTGAGGTGTGAAAGACTCAAGTCAACAATTTCTAAGAAGAATCAGGTCAACAATTTCTGACATTGCCAGTGAAGCAAAAGACCCAATAATATTATGGGCTACTGGACTCTTTCAGAATATTTTACTGAGTTTACACACCTATAATATTCAAATAATGAAACTTAACAAAAAAAGGGGATACAGATGAATGTCCATTTGTATCTGTGCATTCAAAGTGGATAGGATAGATATATAGTTACATTTTCTTAATGAATAGAGCAATTTGTTCTAATGGTGTTTGTAAATAGGATATCATGTCCGCATCTTGTACAGCAATTAACTACTGGGAAGAATGTATGCAATGTGTGAATTATTGAAACTGTCCTACCAGTTTGATTTGAAAAAACATTGTTAGTTTCTAAACAAGGCATCGTGGTGCACACCTGTCATCCCAGCATTCCAGAGGCTAAGGCTGGAGGATCACCTCAAGTTCAACACCAGCCTGGGCTGCAAAATGAGTTCGAGGCTGGCCTGAATTTCATACTGAGACCCTGTCTCAAAAAGACCAAAAAAAGAGAAAAAGATTCTTCAAGAAACACTCTGACATTTAACTGGATTTATATATTACACAAACTATACTTGTATAGAATATTATATGATACTCAATGTGTAATTTTATGTATCAGTTAAAATAAAAAAAATTAAAAAAAGAAAAACAATTTCTAAACTTGTCAGTCCTAGGGATAACCCACTACTCTTATGCACTACTGGACTATACTGGTTTATTTTGCTGAATTCATACACCTACAATATTTAACTGACAATTGAATGCCCCTTTCCCATAAAACTTTAGAAAATAGTGGTGATACAAAGAAGGAACATTTTCTGGCTGTATATATAATGCAGAATAGATATGCAGCAATTTTCTCTTAATTCAATGAGAAGAGTGATTTGTCCTAATGGTATTTGGACAGGATATCATGTCTGCATCTTGTGCTATGAATAACCACTAAGAAGATAAAAATATGTAATATATTAATTATAGAAACTCTCCCATTAATCAATTTTGAAACTGCCTCATTGCTGTTTCTCAATAAAATTAACAAATAAATAGAAAATAAAAAAACAGTATTATCCTCAACTCAGAAGTTTCCTCAAGATCAGGTGCATCTTAAGGTAAAATAATAGCATAAGTATCACATGGATTTCATTTTATTAATTGCATCACTCACAAAATGTTTCAGTGTCACCAGAAGTGTAGACCCAAGGAGATTTTTGTTGCTGAGTG
>NW_004524679.1:7905458-7919166 GCF_000260255.1 Octodon degus
ATAATTTTTAAACCAAATGGATATCTGTATTTAGATTAATAAGTAATACCAAGTGTGAGATCCATGTTTTGAGTGGCCACTTGTGGTGTGACTTTGATGATCCGAGGCTTGTCTATGATTCTAGTTGTACAGTTGCTCTTATCTGCAATCCCAATCATCCATGCTTGGTGACATTTACCATATCTGTGTAACTTTACCTCTGCATAGATCTGAGCAGCTTGCTCACGTGGTAAACAGATTATCAAGCCTATTGATGTCTCCAGGAAGGTCCCAATCATGAGGCCAAACATATTTCCACAGGCCTTGCTCACAGCAGTCATCTTCGTTGCCACAGGAAAGTTGTGAATCACAAATGATACCTCATTCTTCTGTTTTCAGGCTAGGCCTGTGCATGGCCCAAAATCGCAAAACCCGTCTTGGCAGTGGGCACATGGGTGTTGAATTTATGCATAATCCTGCAGCTGTTCTGTTGAGCAGCACCACATTCTTCATGGCTTCTTGGTATGCCTACTCCACATCTTGGGTGACTACTAGTTTAATTATTTCCACTCCTCAGGAATGTGTAGCCACTGGGGTACAGCAACAGCCACTTTCATACGGAGGCATTTTCTTAACCCACGCACATCTCTAGGTACTGCCTTTTCTGGCATGATAAATTCACTGCGTTGGCAGACTGGTGTAACGAATCCACCCAGGGTAATCCAGGAGTTTAATACTGTTTGGCCACTTGTTGCAGATGTTCCTGCTTCCACTGCTGCATCTTTAGAACACTGCATTATTACAGGTGTCACTTTATCCCTTTCCTTGTCAGTCATTTTATTACTGACTCAAGGAGCATTAGCATATTGCCATATTCTGTAACCCTCACTGCATACAGGCCACTGAGGTCACTGGCACATGCTATCCTACCCATGGTGTAAGTGTTATCCACAATAGGATAAATGTAATCTGTGATTTGAACCAAGGAAAGACGAATATCCCTCAAGGAAATTATATATATATATATATATATATATATATATATATATATATATTCCACTGCTTGATAGGTATTAATGGCCAAACAGCAGAAGTTCCAGATTCTAAGCTACAGCTGTGCTAGCACCTCTGTTGATAGGATATCTCAGTGAAGGTATGTATCTTCAAAAGCTGTTCTGGTTCATGCTTCAATTAATACTATCGCGTCTTGGCATCACAGCTCCAAGAAACTACTCATCTTTTAGGAAGTGGTTGTCTTGTAAGGATTCCAACAGTTTCTTCAGGACATCTTGAGGCACTTTGCATTGCATACCCTTTAGTTCAGTGAATCTGGTTAGCTGGAATCTTTGTTCCAGTCCATAACTTTCTGGATTAAAGGTTTCCCCAGTAGACATGGTTATGGGGACACACTCCTCACAGTTGCCATGCCTGTCCCTTTCGCACAATCAGGTGTGTTTTCTCCTTCATATTCACCAGTTCTCCTTGCACTTCCCTCTCCTCATGAGCCCGCTGGAGCACTCCCACAGTGTAATGAGTGCCAGGCACCCTTAAGCATAGCCTAAATAAAAATGAGGCTCTTATTTGCAGTGAGGCCAAGCCTGGGCGATGAGGGAGTGGGGGCCTCCTGGTGGGGGGCAGCGGGTGTGGAGCCTGACCTTTCAGGGAAGAGGCGCTGGTTGCCCTAGATTGAATAAAATAACTAAATCTTGTTTGACCTTTTTTGGGTGGATGACCATTTGTTTTCTTTCAAATGTTTAACTATTATAAATTGCTGATATAAACCTGGGTATACATAGATCCTTGTGATGTGAAGATTTAGTTCCTTAGGGAAGATTTCCAGAAGGGTTGAACTTGAGTTAAATTGGATTTTTATAACGTTAATCGTAGTAGATTGTGTACTCTACAAGGGATTGAAAGACTCTCATCTATTTCTTTCCTGTTGCTTTTGTATTTTTTCTGTGACCATGACCTTTGCCTCTCTTACATGTGCCACCATGAACTTTTCTCAGCTGATTGTGGACTAAAACCTATGTAAATATTGACCTAAAGAAACTTTTAGTGTTTTGAATACTGGCGTTGAAAATTCTGTCTTAGAAAAAAATTAACTAGGACAATCAAATTACAAGTGCATCTCATTTAAAGAATAACAAAGTGTTTATTAAAAAGGAACACACATACTTCAAATTTATATAAAGGGGTCATGACCGGGGAGATAACTCAGTAGAATAAGCGCTTGACTAACCAAAAAGAATAAATAAATAAATAAATAAATAAATAAATAAATAATAGAAAGAAATAATAGGGCCACATTTAAAGAGATGATATTACTTGGTCATTTTGCATGTGTAAGGTCAAACATATAGTGTATGAAAGAGAAAACTTAGGAGTAATTTATTTATTATTTAATTAATTTTATTGAGAAAAATTTGCAATGAGACCAGTTAAAAACCGATTAAGACAGTTTGAATAATTAACATATTGCATATTGTTGTCTTCATAGTGGTTGTTCATAGTACAAGATGCAGACATGATATCCTCTCCAAACACTATTTCTTCAAATGTTTCTTCTCATTGGATAAAGTGAAAGTAGCTGCATGTCCTGCTTTGAATATACAGATACAAAATGCTCTTCATTTATATCCCCTTACTTAGTTTATTTTCATCAGAGATGGGTATTCCATTGCCATTTAAATATTGTAAGTGCATGAATTTAGTAAAATAATCTAATGTAGTCCAATAGCCCATAATACTAGGGGGTTATCCATAGATATGCAATATCAGACGTTGACATGAGCATTTTACCTCATATTAGTATGGCTTAGCATTTTTGTCATAATGAGTTCTTTTAATATTATTATTTCTTTATAAAATCAGCAAGAGATCAACTGTATAGGGTCAGAAATTGTCCTTAAAAAGAGTTTAGTGAAACATTTTTGTCAAGAGTTCATAATTGTACAGTTTTTCTGGAGGGAAAATTTTTTTTTTAAATAATTATCTTGGGAAAGAAATAGCAATGAGACAGTTTCTAAACCAATTACTAGGACAGATTCAACAAGTAATACATTGCACATTGTTTTATTCATATTGGGTATTCATAGTGAAAGATGCAGCTATGATATCCTGTCCAAACTTTATTAGTACATATCTTACTTCTCATTGAAATAAAACAAAGTAGTTTTAGATATAAACTAAATACTTTGTATATATAAATACCAAATAGTTCTTCATTTGCATCCCTCGTTTTTGATTATGTTGTCAGAGATGTATATTCCATTGCCATGTAAATATTTTACGTGTATGAATTCAGCAAAATAATCCAATATATTTCAGTTGTCCATAAAAGTAGTGGGTTATCCGCAGGACTGGCAATGTCAGAATTTGTTGACTTGAGCCTTTCTCAGTTCAACATATTAATATGGCTTTACTTTTTATACCTCAGTTTTATACTTTTCTGTTGCATGGTTAATACCAAGATAAAATGCAACCTATCTAACAAGAAAAGTAACCTTCCTATCTGACAAGGTCAATCAAATCCCCTCAGGATTTTCCTTGGTACCCTGTACTGCAGCTTCTAGATAATATGGCTTAAATATTATACCATGTATTTATATGTTTCTGCTGGATGGTTAAGCCAAAAATAAATCAACACTGGTATAATATGAAATGAAACTTTTGTATCTGACATGTTCAGGCAAATCCCCTCTGGATTTACCCTGAAACCCTGTACCGCACTTTGTAGATCCTTTGTCAGTGTCAGCCATGTGGATGAGTCGGCAATTGTTTGACCAATATTCTCTCTGTGAAAGACTGGGAGAATGTTTTCTATCCATGTCGCTCTCCTTCAGCACACTCTACATTGTCCATCACATTCCTCTAACTTCCCTCTGAGTGTGATTTAAAAAATTCAAATAATGAAAAATGTTTAAAGGATATGAAGAAATGATTATATATTTTTACACAGAAATGTAGAGGTCTAAATATATACAGCATTATAGCAGGACAGATCAGTGAAATTTTTTCCCTTGTGTCTTTTTTTTCACACATTACTGTTTCAAAAAATAAATATTTACTTGAGTGACAGTATGGTAATAATTGGTATGTCAAGAGAAGAAGTACCTTTTTAGGAGACCAATGTGACAGGAATTCCAAGAACGACCCTTCTATTACACATTGCAAACTTCAGTGCAGTTGTTTGGTTCACAGATATCAGCATACACATTTAGTCATGGTGAGGATCTTACCAATTAACTGCTAGTTTCAAAAACCTTCTGATATTTCTCAGGATCATTGCCTTGCCCATCCAGTGAGTATAAATATATGGCTTTGCCTCTGTCATGTTTCACAGATTTTATCTTTGCCCTCTACTCATTGTCCAATCCTCAAGTTTTCGCTATCCTTTTCTGTTATACTTTTGCATTTATATTTATTCTTTTGAGTTCTTATACTAAGGAGAATTCACGATATTTACACATGTGAGTCTGGTTCTTTTCATTCATGTGTATATCTTCAGGCTGCATCCATTTAAATATAAATGTTCAAGTTTATCATTATGTATAGCTGAGGAATACACCATTGTATAGAAATACCACATCTTTTACAAACATTTCTCATTTATGGGCATCTTATTTGTTTATAAGGCTTGGCTATTACAAATTGTGCTCCTATAAACATAGGTGCACTTATATCACTATGATATGCTGTTTTCAGTTCCGGCGGGAAAATTCCCAGTAGCGGATTAGCTGGCTTTAATTGAATTTCCAGTCCTAGTTTTCTAAGGAGTCTCCACAGTGCTTTGCAAAATGGTTTTACCATGCTACATTCCCACCACCAGTGAAGAACAGTACCCTTTCCTCTACAGCCTCTCCAACATTTGTTGTTGGTTGATTTCCTTATGATAACCATTCTTTCTGATCTGAGATGGTATCTCAGCATTGTTTTAATTTGCATTTCACAGGGCTGGGGAGATGGCTCAGTACAATAAGTGCTTCCCTGGCAAGCGCAAGGGTCGGAGTTCAACCCCCGGTTCTGCAAAAAAAAAAAAAAAAAAAAAAAATTGCATTTCACATATGGCTAGTGATGTGGAGCATTTTCTCATATTTATTCACTTCTTTAATTTCATCCTCTGAAAAATGGTTGTTCATGTCGTGGTGTTTTTAATTGGATTGAAGTAATGTGGCATTTTGTATGTTTCAGTTACCTTAATGTGACATTGTTTCCTCATATTTGGGAAATTTTCTATTATTACATCTGCCCATATGCTCCTTGGTGCCATTTCTTTAACCTCTTCTTTCTCACTGATGCCTCTTAGTCTCACATTGTTCATTTTGCATCATCTTTTAGGTGTTGAATTATTCTTTATTGCATTCCAGCTGTTTTTAAGAGAAGTTTTATTACTTTTCACTAGCTGCACCAGCATTCGTGAGATCTGAAATTCTGTCTTCACTTTTACTAAAATGGTTTTGCAGGCTTGTGATGGTGATTTTAAATTTCCTATATCTCTTTCAGTCTGCTTCATGCAATCTATTTCTTTCATGTATTGCTCATTCAGGGAATCCTTCATTTTGTAGTCTCCCATATATTTTTCCATCAATGCCTTTTGTAGAAGCAGTTATTAATTCTCTTAGTACAGAGATTTTTTTGGATCAAATTTCCTCCGTATGTTTCTGCATTTGATTCTTTATTTCAGATGCTATTATTTCAGAGATTTCTTTTTAACTTCAGAAATACCTTTCTGTTGTTGTTTCTTTATTTCAGACTCTATTAATTCATATATTTCAGCTGAGCTAGTTTGCTCTGCACTTGTTGTGGATATGCATTTTGTTTCCTCCATATGTTTCTGTACTTGATTCTTTACTTCAGACGCTATCAATTCAGAGATTTCTTATTTATTTCAGAAATACATTCTGCTCTGAGTTCCTCTGTAACTTCTGCTCTTGCCTTTATTTCTGATGACATTAATTCACACATTTCTGCTGAGCTACTATCCTCTGTACTTTTTCTGGGTGGGCTCTAAGTCTGAGATTGCATTTTGCTCCATTTATTTGTCATTTTTTTAAGACTAAACTCTGATCTTGCTGCAGAACTTAGGTGCAGTTATAACCTTAGTACCTACTTAAATTCTGGTGTAAATCAACTAATTTTGATTTTATCAAGTTATGCCTATCTTGGGTCTAGTTTTTTATCCAATTCCTTCCTGCTGCAGCCCTTGCAAGTGAACCTGTTGTGCCCCCCTGTTGTTCCCCTGGCTCAAGGAACACAGGAGAGCTCAGTAACTCTCCCATTCACTATCCAAACCTGGGCTTGGGCTTGATCTGGGATTCCCTATTATGTCGCAGAAGTTTTCATTCACGGGGTTGGCTTGGGATGGGGTCTCTGGAGGGTAGAGGATTCCCATGGGCTAGGCAAAGGGTCTTATACGCTGTTTAACTCTTCTTTTCTTAGGGTAATTTGTGGAGATTAACAAAGTTTTATTGGTTATGACATAGCACTGAAAACATAACTATTACAAGTGAATCGTGCACAGAGAATACACCACCTATTTTTTTTTTACTATCACTTTGTGGTGATGAGTTGCATAAATAGAAAGAGGTAGACATATATAGGAGCTCTTTTAAAGTGTTTACCCGGTGTGGAAGTTATATACCCAATTTTGTTGCCAATCTCCTAAAGGCAGGAATGCAGACCATAGCTGCTCCTTCCAGTCTCACTTGCCACCAGGCAGAGCAGTTAGGAGACATACGAAAACATCCTGAATTTCTCCAAAATGACAGCAGCGTGGAAGATCTGTGTTTTTATCCTGCAAACTTCACATGGCAATTACAATTATTTTAGAATGCTTTGGCAGTGAGATGGCTTTTTCTGCAAACCTAAAGTCTGACAGAGTAAGGACAATGAATGTATCAGTGACACTTGAGCAGCAAAGAGGTACAATGCAAAGAAAAGAATGCAACTATGTACATGTAGCCTTCTTCATACATATAGATCCAGCAGTTAGTGAAAGTAGCATGTGTGACAGTGTGTCCACAGGAGTGTATAGATAGGTGTGTTGAAGAAACCTTTGAAAATATTGCAGCAGATTAAATATAAATACAGTAAATTTGAAAGGGAGGAGAGAAAGAGAGAGAGGGAGAGAGAGAGGGAGAGAGAGAGGGAGAGAGAGAGAGAGAGAGAGAGAGAGAGAGAGAGAGAGAGAGAGAGAGAGAGAGAATATGCTAACACCTGGGCAGTGGAATAAGATTAAGTTGTACTAAGGGAAAATTCATCATATCTTTTGCAGGGAAGACTCTGGATATAACATACTTAATGCAGAGCAATTAAACTTCAGTTTGGAGAAAGTTACTTTCGAATAGGGGGAAGGGCAGTGATGTTACAAGAATGTTGATAGCTTGCACAAAGTGAAAGCCAACATGTTTTGGAACCAATGGGAACAATGTAAAGATATTTCTTCTTCATTCGCTTGTGTTTCCTTCTTATATTTGTTTAATTTTTTGTTTGTTTGTTTTGGCATACATGCTCAACAGATAGGTCTTTACAATCTTTGCCTGGCATCAGTCTGTAAATCATTAAGAGTGTCATAGTAAATGTGAATTCTTCAAGATGTCACAAAGGTTTAAAACCCAGTCATTCAACTGTGTGAAACACTTAAAGTCCTACTCCAGGTGCTCGTTGAAGTTCTCTGGAAAGAGTCCTTTGTAAGCAGCCAAATCTATGTGCTGAAGCCAATGTGATTCCTTTACTCCCATGAGCCAGCCCGCATCCTGGTCAGCTTCTGAATCTGAGGGTACCAGCAGCCCCACGTTCCCACTTTGGAGGGTAAGTTCATCAGAATTTGGGGCCTCAAAATCATGTAGTGCTTCTACATTTTAAAGAAAGCCAGTAGAAAGATCTTGGGAGGACTGGATTGCATTAGATTCTGCCTGGGTGTCCTCCCCTGGCTTCTGCTTTGTGACCAGCTCCAGTTTATTGTTCACAGGTTCTGCAGGACCCACATCCTCAGAGCCTTCTTTGCTTTCTGCACTCTGGGCAATTTGGTGATATTCATCCCCTTCATGGATAGAAGCAGGTTTGATGATCACAGTAGGTGTTGACGTTATCCTGGTTTCCACCTCCTTCTGTGTCTGCTGCTGACTGAGGTCTGTCACTGTCTATAAGCTCGGTGGTTGCAGTGAATACTGTGGCCTTCTCTGGATTTACTATTTTTTTTGTTAGGCCTTAACGAAATTTGTTTTTATTTTTATTTTTTCCATAATTTTATTGATAACAAATAGCAATGAGACAGTTTCAAATCAAATCGGTAGGACAGTTTCAATAATTAACACACTGCATACATTCTTCTTAGTGGTTAATTGCTGTACAAGATGCAGACTGGAGATCCTAAGTTGTTTGATAATAACAATAAGCTTATCTTCTGGATGGTTAACAACCTAAGTTTGCAGACCAAAATTAGAGAAAAAGGAGGGCTGCAAGGAAAGCCAACATTTTGACCCTAACCTTCTAAGGTCAATTAAGACTCAGGACATATGAGAACTTGCACTGTAACGTCATGTAACTCGGTAGTGTCCCAAAATTTTCTGGATCTAGTCTTTCTCAGGCAGGAATAAATGCTTTCTCAGCCTCTGATTGTTTCACAGATAGCCCCTGGCTGTCACTGTGGTTGCCACAGCCACTTCAGCATCCAGTTCAGGTCCAAACAATTCCTCCTCTGCTGTTTCTTCAGCGTGTGCTTCCTGCCCAAGGTCCATCCCAACAGCAGGCATGGTGGCAGCATGTAGCTCCTCTGATGTAGGCTTTGTGGCATCATCCAGTTTAGAATCAGCCAAGTTCCAGATCACACTCTGATCTGCCTGCATTGTGAATAATGAAGTGTTTTGGGGCTGGGTGAATCCATTGAATGTAACGCCAGAGGCCAGTTGTACCAAATCATTGCTTGTTGTCCATAGGTCCCAATGCAATGCTTTAGACATGGCTGAGTGGGTCTCTCCACCAGAGACTGCCAGTGTCACTTCCGGCTTGAAAGGATCAACATCGAGATCCAGCAGAGTCTCCTCCTTGTTCACTTCAGTGACTTCATTCTGGGAAGGTTATGTCACACTGATTTCTCCTGCTGCAGCCCCTTGTTGTGGTGACTTTTGGCAGAAGTGGGACAGGTGGCCTTTGTCTGTAATGGTGACCTAGGCTGCGCTGGGGTTGTACATGCAGGTGCTAGTGTGTGATTGATAATGGCTGTCTGGCTTGGCAAGGGTGAAGGCTCCTCAGGAGGTGGTGTTGTCCTTGCAATGCCCACAGGAACTTAATCATGGGGGCACCTTGGGTGATGATTGCCTTTTTGACATCCTGATCACAAAATTTTTTCATAACTTCATAAAGCTTGTTTCAAAGTGACGCAATTTCCTTATGAAACTTGGCCTCCGAGCTGGAAACATTATTGAAAGCGTTAACATGAAATCCAATGGGTCTTGACCAAAGTGAAGATAACTCTTCTTGCTAGTAGATATTAAACTCTTTAAGCACTTTCCGTGCTTTATTAAATTCTTCTACCTTAGAGCTCTGACTTTTGTCCTTCCTCTTGGAGCTCTGCAGTGCTTCCAGATGGTGGCAGACACTGGCATATTCCACCAGCTTCCTGCTGTGTTTGACAATGCGATTTTTTATGTCAGGAAATTGGCCAAGTTAAGTAACCAGTATCATCAAGGACCCATCCACTAGGTTTTTATGGAAGTATTCCCATTATACATCATATTTCGCACCAACCATTTGCACATCATCCCACACGTAGCAGTCTGGCACATAGAATTCATGGAGGAACTCAGTGAGCATCATGGAGGTCCTTGAATGCCTTTGATCACTGATAAATACCATCAGAGCTGTCGCTGAAGCCTGGTACCCTCTGTCTCTTTCCTTTTGAAGTTATGAACATGTGCCTCAAATTGCTCATACTTATCTCACCAGCTTTCACCAGCTTCGGGAAGACCATCTCATGCACGCAGTTGAGCCACATTTTACATTCTCGGTGAAGATGTCAGTCTTGATGTCAGCCATGGTTGTGGTGACACCTCTTTTTAATACTTAAAATGCACTTTTTGCATCAACATAATTTATAATTATTTATGTGCTATCTTCTCCTGACAAGATTAACAAGCTCATATAGGAACCTGGAAACATTTTCTTTTAAATTTAGTTTTGCATGTTTAACAAAATGATGCCAGTTTTTTACAATGAACATTCTTTTCCAGGTAGAATTATTTAATTAAATTTTACATGTATATACCTTGCCAGGTTTTTGTGATATCTCCTGAGAATCACATCATAAAATTACATCATTTTAACCTACATACATGTCATTTATAACTCAGGAAATGAATAATAAATTATAGCAAAAAAATGATAAACAATTTTAAGAAACCAACCTTTTGAAATTTCAAGTAGCTGATGAGGAAGATGAAATGACTTTTAAAGCTTTAGTCAGCTTTTCTTTAGAAAATAGAAACAATATATTTTACGATAACAATGAGGAAGATGAAATATCTTGGAGTTCATTTAACTAATGAAGTTAAAGATGTTTTCAAAGAAAATTACAGTACTGCTAAAAAAGTGATCTTAGAGAATTTCGTAAAATGGAAAACTATTCCATGCTAATGGATAGGAAGAAACCATATTGAGAAGATGACCATACTCCCAAAATTGCTGTACAGATTAATGTATTCCCTATCAAATTATGACCAACAAAATTCACACAGCTAGACAAGTCTTGCCTTAAATTTATCTGGAACTAGAAAATACCCATAATAGTAAAGGCGATCCTGGGCAATAAAGGCAAGGCAAGAGGTATTACAATTCCTGACTTCAAATTATACTACAAGACTACTGTGATAAAATCAGCATGGTAATGGCAAGAAAATAGACCTTGAGGATCAAAGGAAAATATTATAAGATCCTGAAGCACCTATGAACACACTCAGGCAATGTATCTTTGACAAATTGGCCAAACTTACTCACTGGAAGTAAGATATCCTCTTTAACAAATGGTGCTGGAAAAACTGGCTCTCTGTATGGCAAAAACTAAAACTTGATGCAGGGTTATCACTATGCACTAAGCTAAAGTCAAATTGGATTGAAGATCTGAACATTAAAACAGAAACAATAAAGCTCCTGGAAGAGAATTTAGGTGAAAATCTTGAAGACATAGGGTTAGGTAAAGCATTCATGAACAAAAATCAAATCACACAGGAAACACTTGAATGAAATAACAACTTTGACCTGCTCTTAGTGATAAGTTTTTGCACTTCAAAAGAAATTACCAACAAAGAGAAAGGAAATCCCACAAATTTGGAAAAAAAAAACATGACAATTAAGTACTCAGACAATGATCTGCTCTTTAAAATTTATGAAGAAATGAAAAACACTAGAGCCCAAAATTTAAAGACCCAGTCCATAAATGAGCACCCCAGAAGAACACACATTTCTCCGAGGATAAACTTACAAAACCAATAAATATGTGAACACAGGCTCCACATAACTAGCCATCTGTAAATTGCAAATTAAAACAGCACTGAGATATCATCTCACCTTAGAAAGGATGGCTATCATAAATAAATCTACCAACAACAAATGTTGGAGATGATATGGGAAAAAAGGTACTCTTCTCCATTGCTAGTGTGAAAGTAGACTGATGCAACCATTATGGAAATCAGTGTGGGGACTCGTTAAAATCTTGGACTGGAAATCCCATTTAATGCATCTCTTCCTCTAGTGAGAATTTTCCCAGAGTATCTGAAAACATCATATTATAGTGATATATGTGAAACTATGTTTATAGCAACACAATTTGTGATAACCAAATCTTGGAAACAACAATAATGCACATCACTTGAGGAATGGATGAAAACAATGTGGTATTTTTATACAATGGAATATTACAGGGCTACCAAGCAATGGCTGTGAGGCATCCATATGCTAGACACTGATAAAGGATCTATAATCTGAGGTAAAGGATCTCAGAATAAATCTTGAGGGGATTTCACTGACCTTTTCAGACCCAAAAGCTATGATTCTTATTGCATAGGTCTTGCTTTATCTTGGTCTTATCCATCCAGGGGAAAAGTATAATAATGAAATATAATAAGTAAAGCTAAACTGTTATCTTGAGCTGTAGAGGACTCAGGTTAAAAATTTCTGACATTACCAGTGAAGTGGAAGCCCCAATACTATGGTGATCTACTAGACTGTTTTAGAAAATTTTGCTGAGCTAACACACATATAATATTCAAACGAGGGAACTAAACAAAAAGGGGATGTATAAATTAATGTCTGTTTTGTATCTGTGTATTCAAAATGGTTAGGATGGATGTATAGTTACATTCTCTAAATAGAGGGATTTGTTCTAATAGCGTTTGTATATATGATATCATGTCCACATTCTGTACAGCAAATAACCACTAGGAAGAATATATATAATGTGTTAACTATTGAAACTGTCCTGCCAATTTGGTTTGAAACTGTCTCATTGTGATTTATTTCTCAATAAAATTATTGGAGAAAAGTTTCTGACACTGCTAGTCTAGTGGGAGACCCAATAGTACTATGGATTACTTTACTTTTTGGAAATTTTGCTTAGTTAACACACCTATAATATTCAAATGACAGTACTAAACAAAAACAGGGGACATATGAATGAGTGTCCAGTTTGTGTCTGTTTTTTTTTCAAAATAGTTAGGATTGATATATATTTACATTATTTAATGACTAGAAATATTTGTTGTAATAGTGTTTGTAAATAGGATATCATGTCTGCATCTTGTACAGCAAATAATAAGTAGGAAGACAGTTTGCAATGTGTTCATTATTGAAAGTGTCCTACCAATTTAATTTGAAACTAGCTCATTGATATTTGTCTGTCAATAATATTATATATGCACATTATATTATCAGAACTAATCCTTCTATTTGTAAATGTTATATCAGCATTAATATTAACAGTTTTCATCTTTTAAAGTTTTATAAAAGCTTTGTTTGCATGAAGACATATATATATGTTCTTTCCATGGAAATCTGAAAAATAAAAGAAAAAGTAAAAGAAATTGTTCAACTCAGAAGCATATGTTTCTAATGTGAAAAACCTATATTGTGAACATTTTGGCCCTAGCCATTCCAAGTAAACACTAAGAACATGAGAAAATCTGTACTGTAACATCCTATAATTCAGTGATGTCCAAATTTTCTGACCAACCAGATTATGAGGGCACAGTGCAATGTGATCAAGGCTGTAAAGTGTGCCTAAGGAGAGTCAAATGGATAGAAAACATTCTCTCAGACTGTCACAGAAAGCATATATGTCAAGCAATGGCTGTGATTCACCCACACAGCTGAAACTGACAAAGAATCTATAAACTGCAGTATAGGTTTTCAGGGCAAACCCTGACTGGATTTGACTGAACTTGTCAGTTATAAAGTTACATTAGTTGTTACATAAGTCTTGTTTTATATTGGTATTAACCATCCAACCAAAAAGTATAATAACGAGGTATGAAAAATAAAACCATATAAATATGCTGAGCTGTGAAAGGTTCAAGCCAACAACTTTTGACATTGCCAGTACGATGGATAACCCATTATTACTATAGACTAATGGAATATAGTGGAATATTTCTCTGAATTCAAGCACATTCAATATTTAAATGCCAGTGGAATACCCATTTCAAACAAAACTAAAAAAAAGAGCGATATATTATTT
>NW_004524679.1:7919430-7934855 GCF_000260255.1 Octodon degus
TTAGACCACTGAGCCATCTCTCCAGCCCCAATGAGACACTTTCAAAAGAGTTTAGTAGAACAATTGCAATAATTAATATATTGCATATTGTTGTCTTCTTAGCAGTTATTCATAGTACAAATTCAGGTATGATATCCTGTTCAAACACTGTTAGCAAAAATCTTTCTTTTCATTGAATTAAGAGAAAGTATATGGATATTTATTCTATTCTGCATATACACATAAATATATCAATTTTTGGCTACAAAATGGTCCTTAATTTTTATTCAGTTTTTTTTACTTTGTTTTGCCAGTGATTTGTGCTCAGCTGCCAGAAAAGTAGAGTAGGTGCTGAATTCAGTAAAATAACACAATATCTTCCAATATTGCATAATATTAGAGTTTATTCAGCAGAACTGGCAATGTCAGAAGTTGTTGACTTGAGCCTTTACAGCTCAGCATATTAATATGACTGTATTTTTTACACAAGGATTTCAAACTTTTCTGCTGGATTATTAAGACCGAGTTAGAGCAAGAATTATAAGTATAAATATAGCTTTTTTATGTGACAAGTCAGTCAAATCCCCTCCGGATTTACAATGAAACTATGTACAGCATTATGTAGCTCTTTTGACAGTGTCAGCTATCTGCTTGAATCACAGCCATTGCTTGACCAATTTGCTCTCCATGAAAACCTGAGAGAAAGTTTTCTCCCCATGTGACTCACCTTATGCATACTCTACATCATTGATCACTTTCCTCTGTAGCCCCATGATCTACTTGAACACAAAATTTTGGATATCACTGAATTACATTATGTTACTTTACAGGTTCATTTATTTCCTGAGTTCTCACAAAACTTGAATGGTTAGGGCTAAAATGTTGGCTATTCTAGTAGCCTTTAATTTTCTCTCATATTTGGTCTGCATACTTAAGATATTAAGCACTCAGAAGAGAAGCTTAGGGATGCTCTTACCCTATATAACAGGGAGTTGAACTTAACATCACTATCTGTGTGAATATCAAATGCTTTAGAAACATCATGGCACAGGTATTTTCCAACAATGATTGATTTTATAAACTCTATATTCCTATAGAGTGTGAAAGAAAGAATCACACATTTTTACCCTGAAATTGAGAAATCTTTCCATTTACAACATTGTAGCAGAGATATCCTATGACTTTCTTGTCTCTTGTTTTGCTTTATTACTTGTTTTTAAAGGAACATATACTTGACTGAGAGTATTGCAAAAATTAATGCAGCATTTGAAGCAGTACGCACATAAAAGATAAGAATGATACGTATTCCAGGCATGGTTTTCAAATGTCCAATCTTGCATAACTCTATCTTTTAATCTGAGCAACAGTTTTGATGAAAAAATAGATAATATATTGTTCATTGTTAATCAGCAATTCTTGTATTGAAAATATGTTATATATGTATTGTATGTCTTTCTTTTAGTTTTCTTGCTTTTGTTTTTACTCTTCAACACAAAATAAAATTATATATATATAATTTTATTATATATATGCAGATTTAGCAGCCTTGAATGGTTTTCAATTCACACTGAAGATTGAAATGGGCAAACGTACTCAAGACAATTGCTTTGAAAGTACAGAGCACTCTCAACTTGAATATGCTTAGGTGAACTCCCATAATCATTGTAGAATTTTCAATTTTTAAATATAAATCGACTACTCAGAACTTCTGACAGGGAAATTAACAGAGACCTCATCCAATAAGAATCAGAAGGTAAAACATAGGAATTAAATTCAGTGTTACAGTGGGTGCCTGGCAATTTGAAAGCCCTGAGTTTGATTTCTAGCACAAAAGACCTAAATTCAGAAAGAAAATATCCCTTTTATACCTGCGATAAAAACAACTATTTCTCAACATGGCCTACATTTCAGGTTTTTCTTAATTACGAGCTATACAGGTTTGTCATGGTTGCTTCCAGAGCATAGTTTTTTGATAGACATAACAGTGTTAGCATAAGCTCCTGCTTTGATAGCCACATGTAATAGATACTCTTAGAGGGAAAGACTGTTAAAGATTTCAACTCTGTGGACTGGGTACTGATGATAGATTTGGTTGTCACAAGGGCCTACGTTTCACACTAGGTGGAAGAAGGGGAGAGAAGTTACCCTAGGTTATTCCCTCTTGCTCTGCATCACATGTGAGGCATCCGTCAGACATAAATATGTCTAACATCCACTGAGGCATGCTAGATAGGTGAGAAAAATCTCCAAAAAAGGTGAACTACTCATATCAAGATCTTTAGCGCCATACTTCTTGATGCTGTGAATCTTGTTCAGTACTCCGCTATAGAATTTCCTTTTATAAACCAAAAAGTTTGCATTTCTCTAACAACAGTGTATGCTTGTCAAGAAGTTCTCGAAAAATTTATGACAAGATAAAGCCACAGAGAATGCTTTATGGGTACTGAGTATGTGCCTAACCTTAATGCATGCTTCCACTTAAAGCTGTTATTAAATTTGTGAACATTCCTAGAAATGTTTTTGTTGTTCTTTTCGAAATGAAATTACCTGCGGTCTACAAATTTGTCAGTCTACCTTATAGTGCAGAATTCTTTAGGAGAGGTGAAAGTGAAGGGAATGAATTTTTAGTTCGGCCTAATGGCAAAATGACTTATCAATTTGGACAAAAATATTTCCTTTTATTCTTCAAAAATTTGAGAATTACATCTAGATTACATTATTAAAATATATCCCAAAATCCAGCAGCCAAAGTAAATTTGACTGCTTTGAACAAATACTGTCGTAAGTAGTGATATTTCATTTGATTAGGCATTTGAGAAGGTATAGAAGAGGGATTGTATGCATGGCAGAAGAACTAAATGTTATTCATTTCCAAGGCAGGAAGACAATCAATATCAATCTTTCCAGTGGAAGACACATCTTCTTTAGACAAACACGCCTCCAAAGAAAAAGCAAAGAATGATTCCGTGTGTATTGCTAAGCAGAAAATTAAGACAATAATCAAAGAACCTGAATGCTTGTTTTTAAATCTTTTGACAAAATACAAAGGCTGACTAGAAGTACTCCAACCATATTGTTTAAGGACTTCTTTCTTTTTTGCTGGTTTAAAGAATGCAATTAAACTTATCATATGCACTTTCAAATTCTTATGTATTTATTAATATATTTCACATGTAGAAACAAATTCAGGTCCTTGAACATGCCAGATATTCACTTATGCCAGTGCTTATGCTGTTGAGCTATCTCCCCAACCCCTGTTTAAGGATTACTGTCTAAATTTATTTCAAGACTCTGAACTCTGATATTCTAAAGTCCCAGCCTACTAAAGATGTATGTCAGGGCCTGCCCCTTAGCTCAGTTCTTTAAGTGCCTGCTTAAATAATCAGTCAGCTCAGCTTGGTGTGTTTCGATCCCCAGAACTCAAGCCAGGCATACCTTCCCTGAAGGCATTCTGAGGGAGCCAAAAAAAACAAAACAAAACAAAACATTATTCTGCCATTTTTTCTCAATAAAATTGTATAAAAACTTTTTTTAAAAAAGATGCATACCATCTCAGGCTATAGACAGAGGAACTGAATGATGCAGAATTCTCCTGCCTATAGTACATAGGGTAAAAAATTATAAGCCATTTGTTAGGTAACTACATTATTGCTCAGGCTCCGCTGAACATCAGGTCACAGGTAGATTTTACTCAAAATTCACTTGTAAGCCTTTACTCATTGTCCACAGCTTACACATTTCTGAGAATCCATGTCTCAGTTTTTAAACTATGCAACAAATGTGAGTGATGAAAATTAGATTTATTAGGAGAAAAAGCAGGGTGGTGATGTTTGTGAGTGGGGAAGTGGCAGATCGAGGAAGAAACAAAACTTGGGTCACCTTGGTTCGTGTTTGTTGCTGTTTTTGGTCTTACAGTGGGAAACAAAACAAGGCATGCAATAGATAAGATTACACTTTAGGTCTGGGAGTATAGTTATTGGGACAAACACCTGCCTGGAAAGTACAACTTTCTGAGCCTGATTTTGCATACCAAAAAAGGAAACAAAAAGAAAACCTTAAAATAGTCACCCAAAACACCATATTAAGGAGAGTGTGTGAAATATGTTCACAAACTCGAGAATAAAAAATACAGTTGAGGGCACTAATCGCTCCGCAAAATGTTCTGCTTTAGAACTAGAACCTATTTTCAGCCTCTTAACACTGGAATTACAGAAGATGACAACCACACAGTGTGGGTGGCTGGCTCAGCATGTTCAGGGATAGGGCAGGCACATCATGTAATAGCTGGATTTGAACAATGGTCCCTGAGATTACTTATGTAGTTGATTAGTCTGCTCAATATGAGTCCAACTTGTGTAGTGTGACCCTATGTCAAATACGTTT
Source organism: Octodon degus (assembly GCF_000260255.1). Lineage (NCBI taxonomy): Eukaryota > Metazoa > Chordata > Mammalia > Rodentia > Octodontidae > Octodon > Octodon degus. The sequence goes on from NW_004524679.1 coordinate 7,923,793, forward strand.
TAAAAGATAAAAAAAGAACTACAGCCTAAACCAATGTCATCCACAAGTACAGCTGGATTCCAAGAACACATAACATTGTCTCATGTAGGCCTGTTTCAAAAATCTCCATTGGGAAAGTACAAAGATCAAAGAAGAAACAAGAAATTCTGTGCCCGTGTGATGGAGGATCTGTGCTAGGCTGGCTGAACGATCTGCAGTGGTGCCAGTTATCAATCTTCAGTGTTTAAACTAGTGTGCAAGGGATCATAGCTCAGTAGCACATCACCTTCATGGTCATCACAAGTTCCTGAGTTTGATTCCAAGTATAAACATCAAAAACAGAAAGGTATAGAAACATAAGGATGAGAGCACAGCATCACCAAAGTTCCAAGTTCCATCGTCAGCAACAGCATGCTCCTGAAAACCTGTAAATATATGAACAGACAAGACTACATCAGGATATGCAGGAAGACAAGTTTGAAGACATTAAGTAATTAATGATCTTTTATTCCAGAGGCAGGAACAGATGGTCAAAGAAGCAGAGCCTCCCCCACCAAAATGTACCACCATCATTTTCAGAGATAAGGTTCCAAACACCTCTGATGATGACATCAACTGCATTCATGTCAGGAAAGCTTTTGTGAGGAGGCCCTCCAGGAGAACCTTATTTTGCACAAGAACCAAGAGGTCTCAACAGCACAAATAGCTCCTAACAGCTTCTAAACTGATTCTCCTCAACCTCTGCCTCTTGTGCTACCAGTAACAATCATCAAGTGACCCCCTCAAATCCAGCACCACGCTTCTTCATTTCAGCTGTGTGTTAAAGTTGATCACCAGTTCTCAAACCAAAGACTTTACCAAATCTGTTAGCTCTTCTCAGTGATCACACTATGTGCCAAATTTATCTCTACACCTTGAAACATAAAACCAATTACCTATAAGAGTTGAGCCATGTTATCAAGAAGACTGAGTTTATGCCCTTAAATTTTGAAAGAAAATTTAAATAGCTACATTGAAATGTTCTCTTGATCTAATTGTGTTTAGCATCTAACAAGGGTTTCACTTATGGAAATATATCCCTCTGGCATCACCCATAGATAGGTGCTTTACACTGGGTCTTGAGTCATCTTTCCCACAACTTCTGGAACATGAAAAGTGCCTAGGACAATGGGAAGCATCTTTGCCTATATGTGTTCCATTCTGGATGAGTGAAATTCCAATATCTCGTGACCTGGAGATGTTTCACTTTCCTTATCTGTTGTAATTTTTGATTCTTCATTTTTGTAGACAAATGCTCATTTTTATATGCTCTAGAGTTCTAGTTGTCACAAAATAAAGACATTAAAATATTGTGGTTCCCTCTCTCTTCCTTTCTGAATCTCATTCTCTGTCTCTCTCTCTCACTCTCTCTCATTCTCTCTCTCTCTCTCTCTCTCTCTCTCTCTCTCTCTCTCTCTCACACACACACACACACACACACACACACACAATTTTGTCTTTGTCTCTCTTCTTTAGAAGAAATATGCCTCTGAAACTAGGAAGTACAATCTTAATGAAAACTTTGGAATAAGAATTATACAAAACTGTTTTCTCTTCTTACAAGTAACCTTACACTTAACAAGATGGTTGGTCATGACATATCACACTCAGACTATGAAGGTGAGAGAAAAAAATCTCAAAAAGTAATACTGTCTTCCAACCAGTAGAGGATCTAACCAGAAAAGAAACTGAGGAAATATAGACTTCTCAATCTCCTGCATAAATGCATACTGCAAACTTTGTTATACTGTACCAATGGAACTTATCCTCAAATACATTAACAAAGGAAGCCACATTAATCTTTTAAATGTGTACTATTTTTTAACAGGATATTTTATTTCCTACATAGACTAGATTCTATCTAAAGTGAATTTCTCCACACACTACAAGTTCCTATTTTGTTTAAATACTGAATTCCAATACAGGAGCTCCACAATTAAATTTCCTCTCTTCCACTGTCTAAAATAAAATAAGTTATCTCATAGTGGGCAAATAAGTCACAAAATAAATAAAAGGCTTCTGCGCTGTCCTGAGCACACTGGACCAAGTCGAGGCCCACTACATGAGAGAAACTATTTGCTGCATTCTCTGGACCTCCCCACCCCTCCATAGCCAGCCCAATAATGACCCAGCCAGGCCAATCACACCCTGTGAGTGAGAATTTCCATCGAGTTCTCCCGACCACACCAGTTCCGACTAATCCCAGGCCCTTTATGTGTTTTGGAGAGCTTCTGCACTGTCCTGCACCCCTCGGACGAAGCCCAGGCCCGCCTTTCAAGAGAGACATTTCCCCGCTTTCTCTGGACTACAACCCTCCAGAGCCAGTCCAACCCCGCCCTGTGAGTGAGAAATTCCACCTCGCCCTTGGGAGACCTCCAGACCAGCCACAGTCCCAGCCTCATGAGTATGGGATAGCTTTTGTGCTCTCCTGCCCCCCTCTCATGATACACGTCCAGCCAAAGTCCAGGCCTGTTATACAGGCCTGGGGTGAAAATCTGCAGCTGAATTCCCTTCTGCGAGATGAGGATAAAAGCCACACAGCTAATCCTGGAGGACAACATCTTGCCAGAGGGACACAGCAGGATCACCTCCAAGGGCAGCAGCAAGATCGAAGTAAGCACAGTAGCGATAACGAAGCCAGGAATGAATGGATGAAATAGAACTTGGTATATTCGTACCTAAATTTTAGTACGTGATGAGGTTGCAACTTCATCAAAGCTTTACAGCAAAGGTCAGGGAACAGTGCTATACAAAATGGCAGAGAAGGAGAAAAATGCAATCTCAGATCCAGCGCTAAACCAAAACATGTGCAGAACACAATAACATACATAAAATGTCGAAATTATAGCTTTTGAAGAAAAGAAACAACAAAAGAAAAGTATAGAGGAACTCAGACCAGCATTTATCTCTAAAATAAAAAAAGAAATGTATGAACTAATAGCGTCTGATGAAAAGAAACAACAGCACAAATGTATAGAGGAGTCAAGATGAGAATTAATCTCTGAACTGAAAAAAAAATCTCTGAATTAAGAGCATTTGAAACAAAGAAACAAATGAAGGCACATGTAAAAGGAAATTAGATCAGAAATAAATTCGGAAGTAAAACAATTAACAACTACTTCTCAAGAAGACACTGATAGGGGCTGGTGAGATGGCTCAGTGGTCTAAAGCACCTACTTAGAACAAGCTTAGCAAAGCACAGGGACCTCGGTTCAATCCCCCAGCACCACATGCCAGCCAGCCCCGCCCCCTGGTGGGCTGAGCTGGCCACACACACACACACACACACACACAAATAAATAAATAAATAAAATTAAAAAAAGAAGACACTGATAAAAACAAGATGAGATTCAAAAAGCGATGAATTCCTTGAATGAATAACACAAAAACACAGAAAAGAAATAATTTGCATGAAGCAGACACAAAGCGATATAGAGGAATTCATAATTTCAATCACAATCTTGCAAAAACTTTTGAATGAAAGTGAAGATGGAGTTTCAGATTTTAAAGATGCTTTATTAGCTAATGAAAAAGTAACACAGTATCTCTCAAAAACAAATTGGATGCTGGAAACAGTAACTCCCCACCTGAAAGACCATGCAGATGTGAATAACGTGATTAGAATAGACATCAATGAGAAAGAAGGAGTCAATACAATTGGTATAAAAAGATTATGGGCAGAAGTAATAGCAGAATACTTCCCAAATATGAGGAAACAGCCTGACATTCAGGTAATCAAAGCATACAGAACGTGAAATGATTTTAACCCATTTAACAATACAGCAAGACATATAATAGTGAAGATCACAGAAATCCAGCATTAAAACAATGTACTAAAATCTGCTAGAAAAGAGCAACAGATCACATGTAAAGGAAACCCAACAGAATAATGGCTGACTTCTCACAAATCATGAAGTCAAGATGAGCATGGAGCAGAGTACTTCAAGTCCTATATGAAAAAAAAATTCCAGCCCAAACAACTGAACCCTGCAAAACTCACTTTCTAGTTTGAAGAAGAAGTGAAATACTTTCATGGCAAGAACAAATAATTTCATGATCTCAAAACCAACCCAAAACATACACAGGAAACATGTTCTAGAGAAGGACCAAATTATCAGCACACCACGAATGAGAACAAAAGAAATCCACTAAATATGGCAAACAATTAAACACAGGACCAAAAGGAATAAACAACAGCAGGTAAATACCATGTCAATTATAATTCAATACATCTCAATTGTAACCATTATTGTAAGTGAAATCAATTCACAAATTAAAATAAATACATTGGCACAGTGAATTTGGAAACAAAATCCAAAAATATTCTGTATACAAGAAAAACACTCAACTCATAAATAAACCTATAGGATGAAAGTGAATGGATGGAAAAGAATATGACACAACCCAGCACCTCAGAAAATAGCAGGGGTCACAATCCTGATCTCAGACAGTCTCAACTTCAAGAGTGAAAAAATGAAATAAAGAAGGAAAGTTGAACTTTTTCCCTAACCAGTATATAACACTCATAAATATAATATATAACACTAATAAATGTATATTCATCAAACACAGTAGCATCCACCTATACAAGACAAATCTTACTGGACATGAAAAATGTAATGTCCAATAGCACAATTTTAACAGGAGACATTAACATCCCCTTATCCCAAGAAGAAAGGTGAACCAGACGAAAATTAGCAAAGAAGTAGCGTAAATGATCCACAACTTGAAAGAAATGATCTCAGGGGACATACAAAGAAAATTTCACCCAACCAAAGCTCGATATACATGTTTTTTCAGTTGCACATGGTTCATTTTCTAAACTAGCCCACATACTGTTTCATAGGTCATGCTTAAAGAATGCAGAAATTGTCCCATGCATATTATCTGAAGTGCAATAAAACTTGAAAAAAAGAGGAAAGAAAACATAAAAATCCCCTCAATACAGGAAAATAAAACAACACCCTACTCATCAACCAATAGGTCACAGGTGAAATTAAACAAGAAATTCAAAAATATCTACATGTGAATGAAAATACAATTCAGAACATTTTGGAATTTATGCAGTGCGATGAAAACAGTCCTCAGAGGTAAGTTTATAGCTGTAAATTCACAAGTTACGAAATCACAACGGGAACAAATAAACACCCAAATTTGAACATCCAATATCTAGAAAAGGAAAAGCAAACCAAACAAAAGGGACAAAGATGGAAAGAAATCATAAAAATTAGAGTAGAAATTAATTCGTTCGAGACAAAGGAAAGAGTTCATACATTAAAGAATCACAGAGCGGGATTTTGAAAGATGAAATAAAATTGATAAGCTACTGTCAAATATGATGAAAAACAGGAAAAAATACAAATACGAGCAATAAGCAATGAAAAGGTTGTATCTACCACAGATCCAGCACAAATCCAGAAGATTGTCAGTCGTTACTTTAGAAACATTTATTCTCACAGAGTAGAAGACACAAAAGAAATGGACAGATTCCTAGAAAGGTACAAATTACCAAAACTTAATCAAAAGAATATAGCAAATCCCAATAACGGAATAATAGCCGATGAATTATGAAACGTAACATAAACCCTATTGAAAAAATAAGGCTAAGGTCTGATGGATTCACAGCTGAACTCTGTAAGAAACTTAAGAGATAATATAATGCCTATATTCCTCAAATTCTTCAATGAAATTGAAAAGGAATCAATCTTACAAAAATCATTCAAGGAAAAAAGTATTATACTGACACTCAAACCAGAAATGAAGGATCTAAAAAAGAGAACTACAGGCCAATCTCGCTCATGAACATACATGAAAATATCCTCAATCAAATCCTATCAAATAGAATACAGCAAGTCATCAAGAAGACTACACATGATAACCAGGTAGGATTCATCCCAGGGATGCACGGATCATTTAATACATGCAAATCTATAAATGTAAGACAACATATCAATAAAGCAAAGTCTAAAATATATAGGATTATCTCAATTAATGCAGAAAATTTTTTGACAATGTCCAAAACTCAATCATGTTCAAAGTCCTACAAAAATTGGAATAGATTTCCTGTACTTCAATTTGATAAAAGCCATCTATGCCACCCCAATAGCTAATATAATTCTAATTGGGGAATTAGTATAAAATCATATAGTATCACATCTAGTACAAGACAATGATATCCTCTATCACCTCTGTTATTCAATAAAGTTCTGGAAACATTAGCTAGATCCATTAAGCAATAGAAAGTAATAAAAGGAGTAAGAATTGGTAAAGAAGAGGTTAAATTATCATTATTTGGAGGGAACAAGATACTTTAATTGGAAGACACAAAAAACTCCATCAAACAGCTTCTGGAGCTGATACATAAATTCAGTAACATAGCAGGATACAAGTCAATACCCAAAATTCAGTAGCATTCCTCTACACAGATTTAAAACACACTGAGATGGAAATTAGGGAAACAATATCACCACGGAAAATGAAATAACATGGATTTCATCTAACTAAAGAAGTCAAAGATCTTCTCAAGGAAAACTACAGTACTCTTAAAAAAAGTGATGGTACAAGATTTCAGAAATTGGAAAAAAGTTCCCTGCTCCTCCATAGGAAGAAGAAACATCGTGAAGAATGCCATACTCCCAAAATTGCTGTACAGATTTAAGGAAATACTTATAAACCTACCATCAACATACATCAGAGACCTAGAGAAAAAGTTCATAAAATTTTTTGGAATGAGAAAAGACCAAGAATTGAAAAGCCAGTTCTGGTAAGCAAAGGCAAGGCAGGAGGCATTTCAGGTCCTGACTTGAAAGTGTACTACATAGCTAACTGTGACAATATAAGCAAGGTACTGTTAATGAAATACACCAGAGGATCAATGGAAAGAAGTAGAAGTTGCAGAAACCTCTATGAACACACTCAGGCATGTGATTTTTTTTTCGTAATTTTATTTATAAACAAATAGCAATGAGACAGTTTCAAATCTAATCTCTAGGACAGTTTCAATAACTAAAACACTGCATACATTCTTCTTAGTGGTTAATTGCTGTACAAGATGTGGACTTGAGATCCTATTTACAAACACCATTAGAACATATAATTCTATTCATTAACAGAATGTAACTATATATCTATCCTAACCACTTTGAATACACAGATACAAAATGGACATTCATCTATATACCCTTTTTTTAAGTTCCGTTATTTGAATATTATTGGTGAGTATACTCAGCAAAATATTCTAAAAGAGTCCAGTAGCACATAATAACATTGTGTTTTCTGTTTAACTGACAGTGTCAGAAATTGTTGACCTGAGTCCACCACAGATCAACATAACAACATGGCTTTACTTCCTATATTTCATCTTCATACTTTCCTACTGGATGGTTAAGACCAAGGTAAAGCAGGACCTATGCAACAAGAGTTGTAGCTTTCAGGTCTGATAAGGTCAGTGAAATCCCCTCAGGATTTATGCTGAGATCCTGTATCTCAGATTGTAGAACCTTTGTCAGTGTCAGCCATGTGGATGAGTCACAGCCCTTGCTTGGCCATTGTGCTCTCTGTGAAAGCCTGAGAGAATGTTTTCTCTCCATGTAACTCTCCCTAGGCACACTCTACATCATCGATCCCTTTCCTCTTTGGCCCCATAATCTCCTTGATCACAAAATTTGGGGCACTACCGAGTTACATGATGTTACAGTACAAGTTCTCATAAGTCCTGAGTCTTAATTGACCTTAGAAGTTTAGGAGCACAATGTTGGCTTTCCTTGTAGCCCTTCTTTTTCTCTAATTTTGGACTGCCAATTTAGGTTGTTAAGCATCCAGAAAACAAATTTATTGTTATTATCAAACAACTTAGATTGTTAAGCTTAACCTCACTATCTGTCTACCTATGAAACATCTTAGGCATACTATGGAACAGGTATTTTTCATCAAGTATTGCTATCTTGAACTTTATGTCCCTAGAGAATATGATAAAAACTTTTAAAAACTAGAATATATTTTAAAAATAGTCATAAAGAACTATATACTTCTCATGTTTGCACATAAGTCCAAAAATCTCACCATATACAACCTTCAAGCAGGACAGTCCCACAATATTCCTTTTACTGTCTCTTGCTTTCATTCACCACTCCCTTCTTCTTGAACATCCACCTACTCAAGAGATATCATAGCAACAACTGGCATGTAATGACAAGCAGCCTATTGGCAAAAGACCAGAATAACAGGCACTCCAAGCATGAAACTACTATTGAAAATTACCATCTGCAGTGCAGTAGCTTAGTTCACAGGTATCAGTATATATAGTTAGTCAGGGTGAGAATCTTTCCAATTAACTGCTAGATTAAAAAATCTTCTGAAGATTCTCAGGATCATTGCCTTGCTCATCTTCTACTTAAAACATTTTCCTAGCTTTTCTCCTTTCCATGTCTTGCTTAGTTATTCCTTGAGATCCTGCTTTCCTTTATTTGTATTATATCTTTCTATTTGTATTTCTTTTTTTTTTTTGAGTTCTTAGACTAGGGAGACTATATGATATTTACACATGTGTGTCTGGCTTATTTCACTTATGAGTATATGTTTAAGTGGCATCAATTTCAATATAAAGGTTTGGAGTTTATCATTCTTAATAGCTGAGTACTACTCCATTGTGTAAAAATGCCACATCTTTTTCAACCATTACTCAGATGATGGGCATCTTGGTTGTTTCCAAGATTTGGCTATCACAAATTGTGCTGCTATAAACATAGGCATGTGATCTTTGACAAAGGGGCCAAACACCCTTACTGGAAGAATGATAGCCATTTTAACAAATGGTGCTGGAATAACTGGCTCTCTACATGCCAAAAACTAATACTTGATCAGATTTATCACCAAGCATTAAGCTAAAGTCAAAGTGGATTAATGATTTACACCTTATAACAGAAACAGTTAATCTGGTGAAACACAAAGTATGATGAACTCTTGAAGACATAAGGGTAGGCAAAGACTTCATGAACCAAAATCAACTAGCACAAGTAACAATTGAAAGATTTAATAGCTTGTACCTACTCTTATTGAGAAAGCGTTCACATTAAAATAGTTTATCAGAAAAATCAAAATGCAGGCCACAAATATAGAAAAAATACTTGACAAATAAGCAGTAGATTTAATGTCTTCTCTCTAGCATGTATATAGAACAAAAAAAAAATTATTTAACGACCCAAACCTGAAATGGGTATGAAACATGAGCACATACTTCTCAGTGGATACAATTAAAGAAGCAAACATACATATATGAAACAATGCTCCACAACAGTAGCCATCCGTGAAATGCAAAGTAAAACAACACTGAGATACTATCTCAAAGCAGAAAGAATGGCTGTCATAACAATTTCAATAACAAGAAATGCTAGAGAGGCTATGGGAAAAAAAGAATCCCTTCTCCACTGCTGGTGGAAAAGTGGACTTATGCAGTCATTATGGAAATCTGTGTGGAGTCTCCTTAAAAATGTAGGAGTGGAAATCGTGTTCAAGCCACTTATCCTACTTCTGGGAATTTTGCCGGAAGATATGAAAATGCCATATCATAGAGATGTATGTGTTCCTATGATTTTATTACCACAATTTGTGGTTCCTTAATCTAGAAAACTACCAAAATGCCTGTCACCTGAAGAATTGATGAAAAATATGTGGTGTTTTTATACAATGGAGTATTACTCAGCGATGAAGAATGATAAACACGATGTGTTCTTCTTTAAGTGGATGCCACTTGATGATACACTGATAAGTGAAATAAGCCAGACCCACATGTGTAAATATTGTATCGTCTCCCTAACATAAGAATTCAAAAGTAGAAATACAAATAGAAAGGTATAACACAATTAAAAAGCAAGTGAGAACTTGAGGAGTAGACAATAAAAATAGTTCAAGGAGAAAAGCTGAGAAACATGACAGGGAAAAGCCATATATTTATATGTAGAATATAGGTAAGGCAAAGATCCTGAGAACACTCATCACGTTGTTGAATCTAGCAGATACTGGCTGAAATTCTCACTCTGACTAACTATATATGCTGATACATGTAAACTGAGAGACTGCAATGAAGATAGCAGTGATTTATAGTAGGGTCATGCTTGGAATGCCTGTCATTCTGGACTTCTAAATACGTACTTCTTGTCATGACATACTACTTATGGCCAGACTCTATCTGAAGTATTTTTTTTAAAGACATTCCATCTCATGCCTGAGGTTTTTGCTATTCTGACAGACAGTTCAGATAAACCCACCTGCATATGTAGTAGTGCAATAATAAGCTTCTCTTCTGGAGGGTTAGCAATCTAAGTTTGCAGACCAAAAATTAGAAAAAAAGAGGGGCTGCAAGGACAGCCAACATTTTGACCGTATGATTTCAATTTCAGTGATGACTGAAGACATGGGAGTACCAGTAGTGCAAGATCATGGGACTCAATTTTGCTCTAAATTTTCTCATCAAGGAGATTATGGGGCCTCAGAGGACTGTGATTGATGACATAGTGTGTGCCTAGAGAGAGTCACATGGAGGGAAACATTCTCTCAGGATTTCACAGAGCACAAATTGGTCAAACAATGTCAGTTAATCCTCCAGGTTGCTGACACTGAAAGAATCTACAAAGTGCAGTGCAGGGTTTTGGGATAAGTCCTGAGGCGATTTGACTCAGCGTGTCAGCCACAAAAGTTTCAATTTTTTGTTATATAGATCTTGGTTTACCTTGATCTTGTTCGTCCAGCACAAAAGTGTAGAGACAAAGTATGAAAATTGAAACCATGTTAATATACTGAGCTCTGGAAGGCTCAAGTCATCGGATAGAGACGTTGCCAGTCTGGTGGATAACCCACTACTATTGTGAAATAATGGAATCTACTGGAATATATGCTGAACAGGATATCATGTCTACATTTTGTGCAATATATGACTACTACAAAGACAACTACATGGAATGTATTAATTGTTATTAATCTCCTACCAACATGATTTGATGCTGTTAAATTGGAATTTTTTTCTCATTATAATTTGATATATATATATA
>NW_004524679.1:7947535-7952767 GCF_000260255.1 Octodon degus
AGTGCCTATTAGTCAAGATTTTTTGCAATTTTTCGGTTTCCTTTTCACTTTGTTGGAAATTATTATTATTAATTATGTATTTATTCATTTTTGCATAACCGGTGATTGAACTGAGGCCCTCACTCTTGCCATGAAAGCAATTACTCTACGGATCCATCTCCCTGGACGCTGTAATTTCATTTGACTTCCAATAACTTCTTAATTAGAGGAGGTCCAAGTTGTTAATTCTTTGAAGTGATACCTGTGAGAATTGATTTTTCTTCATGAGAATTTTGCTTATCCCTATGTTTTCAATGGTTTTTCATACTTTCACTTCTGGGAGTTTTAGTTTTTCTGTTTTAATGTGTAGATCTTTAATCCATATTGAGTTTAGCTTAGTGCTTCATGATAGACCTGGGTCAACTTTTAGTTTTTGGCATGTAGAGAGCCAGTCATTGATAGGGATTGCATTAAATCTGTAGGGCAACTTTGGGAGTATGTTCGTCTTCACAATGTTGGTTCTTCCTATTCAGGAACAGGGAATAACTTTCCATTTTCTGAAATCCTCTATGACCTTTTTTTTCAGATTATTACAAATTTCCTTGAAAAGATCATTAACTTTCTTAGTTAGATTAACTCCAAGATATTTTGTTTTCTATCGTGCTGCTGGAAAAGGTAATGATTCTCTGATTTTCCTTTCAATGTATTTGTTGTCTATGTAAAGAAATAGGATTGACTTTTGTGCATTGACTCTGCATCCTGCTATGCTACTAATGTTATGTATCAATTCTAGTGTCTTCTTGATGCAGTGTTTTGGGTCTCCCAAGTGAAGAATTATGTCATCTGAAAATAATGATAGTTTAACTTCTTTACCTATTGTGATGCATTTTATTTTCCTCTCTTGTCTCATGGCTCTAGCTAGTGATTCCAGAAGCACAATGAATAGGAGAGGTAATAGAGGACATCCTTGTCTTGTACCAGATATAAGAAAAAATATTTCAATTTTTTCCCATTTAGAATTATGTTAGCTATTGTGTTGTGATTGATAGCTTTTATCTTATTGAAGTAGAGGACACTTACTCCAATTTTCTGTAGGACTTTGAGCATGAATGAGTGTTGGATTTGGTCAAATCCTTGTACTGCATCATTTGAGATGAACTTGTGGTATTTAGTTTTGTTATATTGATATAATATATTACATTTATAGATTTACATATATTAGATGATCATTGCATGCCTTGGATGAATCCTCCCTGGTCATGGCATATAATCTTCATGATTATTTGCTGTATTGTATTTGCTAGGATTTTATTGAGGATTTTTGCATCTAAGCTCACGAGAGGATTGGCCTGTAGTTCTCTAATTTAGGTGCATCTTTCCCTGGTTTTGTTATCAGTATGGTACTTGCCTCCAGTATTGATTTTTAGAAGATAGCTTCCTTTTCAATTTCATTGAAGTATTGAGGTGTATAGGGAATATAACATCCACATCCATAAATTTCTTATAGAATTCATCTGTGAATCTCCAAACATCTGGTCTTTTTTTGTTGGCATGAATTTTTTTGTTACATTTTGTATTATATTGGTTGTTATGGGTTTATTGAATCTTGTAATATGTTCTTGACTCTAGTTTGGTAATTTGTTTCATTCCAGGAATCAGTTTATTTCTTCTGTGTCTTCTATTGTCTGAGAGTAAAGATTCTCAAAGTAGTTATTCATAATCTTTTGAATTTCCACTGGGTCTCCTGTAATTACACCATTTTCATTCCTCATTGCTTGTATCTGAATTTTTTGTTTCATCTTTTTGATGAGGGTATTTAGGGCTTATCAATATTATTTCATCTTTCAAAGAACCAGGTTTTAGATTAGTTAATTCATTTTACTGCTTTCTTTGTCTCAATTGAATTAATTTTGGCTCTAATCTTTATGATTTCATCCTTCTATGGACTCTGGGTTTGGTTTCCTATTCCTTTTCTTAATTAGGGTGTGTATTTTTCCCACTTCTGTTTTCCTAATGTGTGTGTTCATAGCCATAATCTTTTCTCTTTGAACTGCTTTCATCACATCTCTTAAGTTCAGCCATGCTGTGCTTGAAATTTCAAAGAATTGCAGATATTTTTGAAATTCTTGTATATTTTCATTTATGACACATTGGTTGCTGAGTAGAGTATTTTTAATTTCAATGTATTTATGGTATTTTTTTGTTTTTTTGCCTCATTCATTTCCAGTTTTATTGCACTGTGTTCAGATATTATGCATGGGATAATTTCTATTTTCTTGCACATACTTAAGCATGACATATGGACCAGTATGTGGTCTATTTTAGAAAATGATCCCTATGCAGCTGAAAGTAATGTATATTCAGCTATCATTGGATGGAACTTTGTATATGTTCACTAAGTCCATTTGTTCAAAGCTCTGGTTCTGTTCAGCCACTATTTTTGCCAAATTTTTGTCTGCTTGATCTGTTTCTTTTCGGACACAGTGCTGTTTCAGTCTCATATTAGATTTTGGTGTGTGATATTAGATTTTTCATGTCCATTAAGGTTTGTCATATATAATTGGGTGCTCTTGTATGTGGTGTGTAAATATTTATTACTGTTACCTCTTCCTCCTGAATCTTTCCCCTAATAAGTGTATAGTGACCTTCTTTACTTCTTTTGATCATTCTTGCTTTCATGTTGAGACTTTCCAAGAGCAGGATTGTTACCCCTGCTTTTTTCTGAGGTGCTGGGTCATTTAGTATTCTTTCCCATTACTTGACTTTCAGTCTATAATTTTTTATGAATTAAATGTGCTTCTTGTATACAGTATATTGTTGGATTTTGCTTCCTAATGCACTGTATCAGTCTGTTTCTTTTAACTGCTGCTTTGAGTCCATTTATATTAATGGTTAGAAGTAACACGTATTGAATTATCTATATGTTATTTTCCTGCTGTTGTTTAATCCTTATTTCTTTTTCTCCCGTTTTTAAATGTTTGTCCTACTTAGTGGTTTCCTTCTGTTTTCCTTCGTGGAGTTCTAGTCTTTTTGGTCCATCTTTATAACATCTTTCAGTCATCTTTGTAGAGTTGGCTTTGCCATCATAAAGTTCTTGTTCTTTGTCATGGGAGTAATGCACTGTCCTATCAAACTACAAAGAAAGTTTTTCAGGGCATAACACTCTGGCCTAAAATTTGTTTCATTGAGAACTTGAAATACTCTGATCCATGTTTTACTTGCCTTCATGGACTGTGAAGAGAAAATGTCCGTAATTCTGTTTCTTTTGTTCTGCAAACTTCGGTTGTTAAACCTGCATAAGAGAAGCTTATTATTATTATTAGCAAAAAATGTAGGCTGTTGAGGTTAACCTCACTGTCTGATTTTCAAACATCTTAGGCATAGAATGGACTCGATATTTTTTATAAAGTATTGATATGTTTAACTTTAAGTCCCTACAGAATGTGACAAAAATTTAAAAAAAATAAAAACATATTTTAAAAATAAGAATAAAGTATTATATATGTTTACACATAAGTGCTGAAATCTAACCATATACAACATTATTGCAGGACAGTCCCACAACACTCATTTTCCTGTCTCCTGCCTTCATTCACCCCCATCTTCCTTTTAAAACAATCATCTACCTGAGAAATAGCATGGCAGCAAGTAGTGTGTCATGACAAGCATCATGTATACGGAGGACCAGAATGACAGGCACTCCAAGGAGGAATCTACTATTACAAATTGCTATTTTCAGTGCAGTTGCTCAGCTCACAGCTGTCAGTATTATAGTTAGAGTGAGAAAACTGCCAATTAAATGCTAGATTTGAAAATCTTATGAAAATTCTCTTGATCATTGCCTTGCCCATTTTTTACATATAATTGTATGGTTTATGTCTCTCATGTCTTCTAGCTCTTCTGCTAGTTCACTCTGCATTGCCTAATCCTCACCTTCTTGCTTCCTTTTTAACTGTAGTATAAATTACTTTTTTCATAAAACTTTCTTTTCAATGAACGAAGAAAAACTAGTAATGTAAATGAAATCAATATATGTTGAAATATTTTTAAAACAAGGCATTATGTACTTTGTGGAATTTCTTGAAGTTCCTGATTTCATGCTTTATCATTTCTTTTTTTTTCCATAATTTTATTGGAAACAAATAGCAATGAGACAGTTTCAAATCAAATTGGTAGGACAGGGGCCTGTAAGATGGCTCAGTGGAATAAGCACTTCCCTGGAAAGCCCAAGGACCTGAGTTCAGACCCCAGTTCCACAAAAAAAAATGCAAAAGAAAAAAAATTGGTAGGACAGTTTCAATAATTAACACATTGCATACATTCTTCCTAGTGGTTAATTTCTGTACAAGATGAGGACATGATATCCTATTTACAAACACCATTAGAACAAATACCTCTATTCATTAACAATGTAACTATATGCATATCCTAATCACTTTGAATACACAGATACAAAAGGAAATTCATCTGCATACCATTTTTTGTTAAGTTTAGTTATTTGAGTATTATAGTTGTGAATACTCAGCAAAATATTCTAAAAGAGTCTGGTAGCCCATAATAGTATTGGGTCTTCCACTTGACTGGCAATGTCAGAAAACTGTTGACCTCAGTCCCCTACAGCTCCACCTAAAAGCATGAATTTACTTCTTATATTTTGTTTTTATCCTTTTCTGTTAGATGGTTAAGACCAAGGTAAAGCAGGAATTTGCAACAAGAGTGGTAGCTTTTGGGTCTGATAAGGTCAGTGAAATCCCCTCAGGATTTATCCGAAGATCATGTACCTCAGATTGTAGAACATTTGTCAGTGTCAGTCATGTGGATGAGTCACAGCCATTGCTTGGCCATTGTGCTTTCTGTGAAAGCCTGAGAGAATGTTTTCACTCCATGTGATTCTCCTTAGACACACTCTACATCATCGATCACTTTCGTCTTTGGCCCCATAAACACCATGATCAGAAAATGTGGGACACTACCAAATTACATGACATTACAGTACAAGTTCTCATATGTTCTGAGTCTTAATTGACCTTGGAAGGCTAGGCCAAAATGTTGGCTGTCCTTGCAGCTCTCCTTTTTCTCTAAAGTTAGTCTGCAAACTTAGGCTGCTAACCGTCCAGAAGAGAATCTTATTGTTATTATGATACAAATTAGGCTGTTAAATTTAACCTCACTATCTGTCAGAATATCAAACATCTTATGCAAAACATGTAACAGGTATTTTTCATCAAGTATTGATATGTTGAACTTTAAGTC
>NW_004524679.1:7952867-7959590 GCF_000260255.1 Octodon degus
TAAGGGAAAAAAGAAATTAATAAAAGTAGATTTGGTGACTACTAGGTTGAAAGTATTCTGTACAAAACAGTAATATAGAGAAAAAGATGTTAAGAAGAATGATAAAGGGAAAATAGTACTCCCAAAATATTAGATGCCCAAGAACTGGATTTTGTTTTTTACCATCACACAATGACTTCTGGAAATAGTGGGGCATAAGACTAGAAATAATTTTTAAATTAAAAAAACCTTCTTTCTGAGAGTGTCCTAATGAGTTCTCACTTCTCATCAGTGTTCTTTTTTTTAACTGAGTACAAGTTACAATTAAACGGAAAAACTTAGAAGTTATACATAATTTTACTTAGCAAAGTAATGAGTATTTCTCATTGGTTGTAACACATATTGTTGTCTTCCAACGAGTAATACGTATTACCAGATACGTGCATGTTAAAATGAACAAAGAAAGAATAAAAGATACATATGAGTAAAATATTAAAAAGAGAGAGAACTCTGTAGCAGAGAGGCCATTTATGTTTGGGACCTGGTGACATAGAAGTTAAGCAGAGAAGCCTGTTCAGTTTTGGACCCAGCAGAACAGAAATTCATCGAAGAGGCTTGGTTTGGAAAACAGCAGTGGAACTCCCTGCAGAGAAGATAGGTGCTAGACCCAGTGATCTAAACCAGGAACAGGACATCTACCCAGCAAGGCACAGAGGGTTCAATTCCAACAGACATAGCAGGAAGAATCTGAGAACAGTAGCCAGATTCAAGCCATGCCCAGCTGGTTGAGTTTGAATTCAGTAGGTTTTAACTGGATGAGCTGAGGCATACTGCTAGCCCCAGCGAGATACAAACCTAGACCTACAACTATAGTAGCATTCATCTAAAGTAGAATAGCAACAGATTACTAGAGTGAACTAATTTTCCTGGATGACCCAAGATAAATCAAGGGGAAATGACCAGATAGCACATAGGGGAACAAATGTAAATATAAATTATTATCTGGTTAGCAACACTGTCATAATATTTGCTGTTATGGTCTAAAATACTAACCCATTAGATACAAAAGTTTATCAATTGTTACTACCCATTATCAGTGTTGCTAATTGTATTACTGTAAACTGAATATCATAGCTGCCTTATCCACATGTTCTCTCTTGGATAATAATGCCAGGAGGTGCTGGGGTAATAAAATCACCAAAAGAGTACAATGAAGGACAGAGGACAGTGTTGAATACAAAACATAATCTCGCTCTCAATTGAGTGGGCAATATCATGGAACACATACATAATGAGGATCTCTGACATAGAAAAGACTCCTAGAGAACAGACTCTTTACACAGATGCTCTGATCACAGCGATAGAGATAACTGCTAAAAAAATTTCATGAAAATGTATCACAGAAATCAAAATAAAGAATTGGCCCTGAAATATAAAATGAAAAATAGAAGAACAAATCACATTCACAGGCCCCAGTTCTACTCAGAACAAGAGAAACTAACATAGAAGACATGGAAAATTGCACACCCAAAAACTCTGATATAATAGTGTCTGAAGTAGAGAAACAAGTGCAAAATGATCCCATCAGGTTCAATATGATCAGAAACAATCTTCTCATTAAAAAAGAAATAATAACTGTAATGAAATAATTACTAAATCCTTCTAAACAAGACATTTATAAAAAGAATTAAGGAGAACAGAACAATGATGGAAAGTTTTAATGAGCAACATAAAAAATACAATGAAACATGCATCTGCCCAAATAAAACCACATCCATAGGCTGGCGAGATAGCTCAGTGCAATAAGTGCTTGCCTGACAAGCACGATGACTTGAGGTCAATCCTTGGCACTGCACAAAAAAAAAAAAAAGATAAATAAAACAAGCAGGCATATAATAATCAAAATCTCAGAAATTCAGCACAAGAACAACATACTAAATATTGCTAAGTACAGGAAGCAGGTCATATTTAAAGGAAAACCCGTAAGAAATATTACAAATTTTTCCTCACAAAATATCGAGTCAAGAAGAGCATGGAGCGAAGGATTTCAAAACCTTAAAAATATTGCAATCCAGAATGGTATACTCTACAAAAATCTCTCCCAAATTCCATGGAGAAATGAAATAATTCCATGACTAATAAATACTAAAGAATTTCATGGCGACCAAGCCAACTGTATACAGAGTACTGAAAGATACTCTAGAAAGTGATAAGCATGAGAATGGAAGAAACCAATTAGAAAGGGCAAATGATTAAACACGAAAAAAAAATAGCTAACCAACCACAGGAAAATAACAGGACAAAAATCAATACCTATAAAGTATAATGATCAATGTAATGAAATCAATTTACCAATTAAAAGAATAGACACATGGGATTGAGAAACAAATTCCAACAATGTACTATATATATGAAACACGTTTAACTTATAAAGAAATTAATTGGCTGAAAGTCAAAGGATGAAAAGCAATACTACCTGCTCCAGGACCTCAGAAAAAAAGCAGGGATATCAATTCCATTAACAGACAATCTCAATTTCACACCAAGAATTATCAAATGAAATAAAGATGGCCACTATATAATGGTTAAAGGAGAAATACAAGAGGAACAGCTAACAGTATTAAATATGTATGCACCAAATAGAGCAACACCCAACTATATAACACAAACTTTATGCATGAATAATCTACTGTCCAATAAGACAATCACAACATTTGACATAAACATCCTGTTATCTCAAAAACTAGGTCCAGTAAACAAATATTAGAAAGTGGTAACAGAATTAAATGAGACCTTTAAACAAATAGACTTATTGGACATGTACAGAGTGTTGAGCCCTACAACTTCTGAATATAAATTCATTTCACCTTCAAGTGGAATGTTTTCTGAAATAAACCAAATGCTAGTCCATCGGTCATGCTTAAGTATACACAAGAAAATAACAATTATCCCATATATATTACCTGACCACAGTGCAATGAAATTAGAAATCAGTGACTAAAGTAACCCCAAGAACTCCATAAACATATAGAAACTAAATAACACCCTCTTCTGCAACAAGTGTGATACAGATGAAATTGAACAAAAAATTAAACAATATCTACAATGCAACAAAAATGTAAATATATTGTATCAGAACTTGTGGAATGCAAGGAAAGCAATTCTATTAGGGATATTTATAGAATTGAACTCATACTTGAGAAAAACAAGTAAGAAAAAGTAAATGTACTAATTCTGTTCCTCAATCTTTTAGAAAAAGAAGACCAAAGCAATATAAAAGACAGGAAAAAAGTATAAAGACTAGAGCAGAAATTAATGCATTTAAGACAAAGAAGACATTATAAACAATTAATGAATCAAAAAGCTGGTTCTTTGAGAGAATAAATAAAATCAATGATTTCCTTGATAACCTTTTAAAAAACAGGGAATTCAAAATTCAAGTTCAAAAAACGAGGAATGAAAAGTGTAAAATTACTAAACAATTTGTGGAAATTCATAAGATCATCAAGTTACTTTGACAATCTTACAGAATCAAAGACACAGAAGAAATGGACAGATCTCTAGACAGGTGTAAATTGCCAACACTCAATCAAGAAAATATAAAATCCCTGAATAACTCAATATCAGCTAATGAAATTGAAAATGCAATAAAAAATATTATGGACAAAATATTACTGGCCTAGATGGATTTTTGTTTGCAGAAATATGTCTTTTTATTTTTTACTTTATAACACATTTTTTGAAATTTAAAAAATAAAAAAAATCATTATTCAGTTATTTTATATAAAAATCATGCTTCTTGTGGATATCTGAATATAGTAATTAAAAATCATCAAAACTGATATTACATTGGAATATATAAGATTATCAAAAGCATACCTCAATATTTAATAAGTTACCATCAAAATCACATAGAAGTATGAAAATACATTTTCCAAATAGTGTATGAAGTTATGAAAAATAATGCGAATATACAGAATGTGGATATAATATAACAAGCAAGTGTGTGCTCAAGTTGAGTTTTTCTTCCATTGTTATTGTGTGTATCGTGTCTATTGTATACCTTTGTTCATAAAATGACAAATATAATCAGATTAGCATCTTGAATTTGGGAGTAACCTACAGAGAACAAGAGAGCCTGAATCTACATCAAGTACATACACAAATTCATTGCATGTTATGCCTAAGATGTTTGAAATTCAGACAGATAGTGAGGTTAAGCTTAACAGCATAAGTTGTAAAGCAATAACAATAAGCTTTTATTCAGCATGGTTAACGACCTAAGTTTGCAGACAAAAATTAGAGAAAAAGGAGGGCTGCAAGGAAAGTCAACATTTTGGCCCTAGCCTTCCAAGGTCAATTAAGACTCAGGGCATATGAAAACATGTAATGTATTGTTATGTAACTCGGTAGTGTCCCTTATTTTCTGATAAAGGTGATTATGGGGCCAAAGAGGAAAGTGATCGATGATGTAGAGTGTGCCTAAGGATAGTTCATGGAGAGAAAACATTCTCTCAGGCTTTCACAAATAGCACAATGGCCAAGCAAAGGCCGTGATTATCCCCATGGCTGACACTGACAAAGGTTCTACACTCTGAGGTACAATATCTCAGGATAAATACTGAGGGGATCTCACTGACCTTATGAGGCCCTAAAGCTACAACTCTTGTTGCATAGGTCCTGCTTTACCTTAGTCTTAAGCATCCAGCAGAAAAACATAAAAAAAAGAATTAAATTCATGCTGTTATGTTGAGCTGTAGGGAAAACAGGTGAAAAATTTTTCACATTGCCATTCAAGCAGAAGAATCAATACTATTATGGGCTACTGTCCTCTTTTGGAATATTTTGCCGAGTTTACACACCTATAATATTCAAATAATGGAACATAACAAAAAATGGGATACAGATGATTGTCCCATTTTATGTGTATTCAAAGAGTTTGGGACAGATATAAAGTTATATTCTCTTAATGAATAGAGGGATTTGTTATAATGGTGTTTGTAAATAGGATATCATGTCCGCATCTTGTACAGCAAATAACCACTAGCAATAATGTATGCAATGTGTTAATTGCTGCAACTTTCCTACAAATTTGATTTGAAACTGTCTCATTGCTATTTGTTTCTCAATAAAATTATAGAAAAAAGTCATGTGGGCACAGGAATCCTAACACACGTGGCTTTCTTCCCTTCTCAGATGCTTAGAAGCTTCCTTTTTCCAGTTTGACATGTTATTTAATTTTTAAAATTATTTTTATTGAGAAAGAAATAGCAGTGAGAAAGTTTCACAACCGATTACTAGTACATTTTCAATAACTAATGTATTGCATATTTTTGTCTTAGTGATTATTCAATTTACAAGATGCAGACATGATATCCTGTCTCAAACATTAGAACAAACCTCTCTATTCACTGAATTAAGAGAATGGAGCTGTGTATCCATTCTAACTATTTTGAGTGTACAGATACAAAATGGTCATTATTTTATATCCCCTGTTTTTGTACGTTTGTCAGAGAAAGGCATTCCATTGCCATTGAAAAACTGTAGGTGCATGAATTAAGCAAAATGTCCCAACATAGTCCAACAGTACATAATAGTAGTCGGTTTTCCATAAGATTGTCAATATCCGAAGTTGTTGACTTGAGCATTTTACAGCTCATAATATTAATATAGCTTTATTTTTATACTTCATTTTCATACTTTGTGCTATATAATTAAGAACACGAAAGATCAAGAACTATATAACAAGAAATGTAACTCTGGTACCTAATAAAGGTCATTCAAATACCCTCAGGATTTAATCTGAAACCTTGTACATCAGTTTGTAAATCCTTTTGTCAGTGTCAGCTATATGAATGAGTCATGGCCATTGTTTGCCTAATTTGCTCTCTGTGAAAGCTTGAGAGAAAGTTTTCTCTCCATGTGATTCTCATTAAGCACACTCTACATCATCAATCACTTTCGTTTGGGCCCCAAAATTTCCTTAATCAGAAAATTTGGGACACAATTGAGATACAGGATGTTACAATACAGGATCTACTATTTCCTGAGTCCTTACTGACCTTGAAATGCTAGGGCCAATATGTTGGCTGTCCCTGTGGCCCTTATTTTTATTTAAATTTTGGTCAAAAAATTTAAGTTGTTAACCCTCCAGAAGAGAAGCTTAATGATATTATTACCTTATAACACAAGCAGCTGAGCTTAAACTACCTTTCTGAATATCAAACATCTTAGACATAACAGGGAACAGGCATTCTCCATCAAGTATTTATATGTTAACCTTTCAGTCCCTCCAGAATATGAAGAAGTAGACAAAAAAGACTAAAAAATATTAAAACGTAACAATAAGCATTTACATATTTTTACATTGACTTATAGAAATCTAACAATTTCTAGCCTTGTAGCCTGAAAGTTTGGTGAGTTTTTTTGTCTCATGTTTTCATTTCTTCTATTTTTTAAACAAACATTTACTTGGGAGAGAGTGTGGCTGTAATTGGTATGCATGAGGAGCACTAGGTCATTAGAAGACCAGAATGACAGGCATTCCAAGCATGACATACCATTAGGCATTGCTTTCTTCAATGCAGTTGCTTCATTCACAGCTATCAGCACATATAATCAGGGTGAGAAACCTACCAATTAATTGCCATTTTCATAAACATGCTGAAGTTTCTCAGGGCCATTGCTTTCCCATCTTGTGCATATGAATGTATTATTTTGCCCATGTCATATTTTCGAGATTTT
>NW_004524679.1:7959690-7966033 GCF_000260255.1 Octodon degus
TTGACATTGTCATATTTCCTAGCTCTTCTCCTTTCCCTGTCTTCATTAGTCAGTACTTGAGTTCCTGCTTTAATTTTACTTCTATTATACCTTTCTATTTGTATTTCTTCTTTTGAGTACTTATACTAGGGAAAATGTATGATATTTGCACATGTGTGTCTGGTTTATTTCACTTGTAAATATATGTTCAAGTGGCATCCATTTCAATATAAAGGCTTAGAGTTTATCATTCTTTATAGCTGAGAAACACTCCATTGTGTAAGAATACCACATCTTTTTCAACCATTTCTCAGGTGATGGGCATCTTGGTTGCTTCCAAGATTCGGCTATCACAAATTGTGCTACTATAAACATAGGTACACATATATCACTATTATATGATGTTTTTAGATCCTCCGGTAAAATTCCCAGTAAAGGAATAGCTGGTTTAAATGGGATTTCCAGTCCAACTTTTCTAAGGAGTCTCCACACTGACTTCCATAACAGTTGCACAAGCCTACATTCCAACCAGCAGTGGAGAAGGGTTCCTTTTAAGAGTGGTGATAGAGGACATCCTTGTTTTTTACCGCATCTCAAAGGTTTCAGTATTTCCCCTTTTAGAACCTTTTAGAATTATGTTAGGGATTGGACATTCATTAATGCCTTTTACCAGATTGAAGTAGAGGCCATCTATTCCAATTTCCGGTAGGGCTTTGAACATGAATGAGTGTTGGACTTTTTCAAATGCCTTTTCTGCATCAATTGAGATCATGTTATGTTTCTTTTTTTTAAATTTTATTTATTTGTGTGTGTGTGTGTGTGTGTGTGTGTGTGTGGCCAGCTCAGCCCACCAGGGGGCGGGGCTGGCTGGCATGTGGTGCTGGGGGATTGAACCGCGGTCCCTGTGCTTTGCTAAGCTTGTTCTAAGTAGGTGCTTTAGACCACTGAGCCATCTCACCAGCCCATGTTATGGTTCTTAGGTTTCAATCTATTTATATAGTGTATTACCTTTATTGATTTTCGAATATTGAACCATCTTTACCTCCCTGGGTTGTATAATACATGGCCATGATGTATGATCTTCCTCATGATTTGCTATATTCTACATGTTGTTAGGTTTTTATCGAGAATTTTTGCATCTATGTTCATGAGGGAAATTGGCCTGTAGTTCTCTTTTTTATTTGCATACTTCCCTGGTTTTGTTATAAGTATAGTACTTGCCCCTAGGTTTGATTTTGGTAGAAATTTTTCCTTTTTTATTTCATTGAAAAGTGTGAGGAATATAGGAAATACATGTTCTTCACATTTCTTGTAGAATTCAGCTGTGATTCCATCCAGACCTGGATTTCTTTGTCTGTATTTTTTATTATATCTCATATTTCATTGACTGATATTGGAATATTGCAAGTGGTTATATCTTGTTGATTCAGTTTGTGGAATTTGTAACTTTCTAGGAATCTGTCCATTTCTTCTGCATCTTCTAATCTATGAGAGTAAAGATTCTCACAGTAGCTGTCAATAATCTTATGAATTTCCGTTGGGTCTGTGATAATTACACACTTTTCATTTCTTATTACTAGTATTTCAATTATTTCTGGCCTCTTTTTAATAAGGCTACTTAGGAGGTTATTTATTTTATTTAATTTTTCAAAGAATAGGCTATTTTTGTCGTTAATTCTTTGAACTATTTTCTTCATTTCTATTTAATTAATTTCTGCTGTAAGCTTTATGATTTTTTCCCATCTTTGGGCTCTAATTTTAGTTTGCGCTTCCTTTTCTTATTACTGGAAGTGCAGCATAAAGGTGTTTGTTTGTTCTGATTCTGTTTTCCTAATGTGTGAGTTCACCGCTATAAATTTCCCTCTGAGTACTGCTTTCATTGTGTCCCATAAATTATGGTAAGATGTGCTTGAATTTTCATTGAAATGTAAATATGGTTAAATTTCTGGTTTAGATTCTTCTGTGACCCATTGGTTGCTGAGTAGGGTGTTGTTCCATTTCCATGTATTTAGGGTTATTTTCTGGTTTCTTTTGTCATTTATTTCCAGTTTCATTACACTGTCATCAGATAATATGCATGGGATAGTTTCTCTTTTCTTACATATACGTAAACATGACCTATGTACGAGCATGTTTTCTACTTTAGAAAACGACCATTGTGCAGCTAAGAAAAATTTGCATTCAGCTGTTTGAGTGGAGTACTCTGTATATGTCCATCACCTTCATTTGTTTCCATCTCTGGTTCATTTCTGCATTTTCTTTGCTAATTTTTTCTGTTTGACCTATCTTTTTGGGATAAGGTGTGTTAAGTTCTCCTGTCAAGAGTTTGGTATTGGATATTGGATTTTTCATGTCCATTAAAATTTACTTTATGTATTTGGCTGCTCCCGTGTTTGATGCATACATATTTATGACTGTTACCTCTTGCTCTTGTATTTTTGCCTTAACCACTATATAATAGCCTTCTTTATCTCGCTCACTCATTCTTGACTTGAAGTTGAACTTGTCTGAGAATATGATTGCTACCGCAGCATTTTTTACGTCCTGAGTTGTGTAGTATTTTTTTCCTTCCTTTGACTTTCAGACTATTAAATTCTTTATGAGTTAAACATTTATCTTGTACACAGCATATTTTTGAATTTTGTTTCCTAATCCACTGTGCCAGTGTATTTCTCTTAATTGTTGAATTGAGTCCATTTACATTGAGGGTTACTATTGAGATCTACTGTCTTAAAATTGACATGTTATTTTCCTGTTGTTCACTCCTTCTTCTCCTGTATTTAATTGTTTGCCTTACTTCATGTGTCCCTTCTGTTCTTGTTCATAGATTTCTGATCATATTAATCCCTCTCTAGAACATCTTTCATGAGCCTGTGTTGGGTTGGCTCTGTCATCTTGAAATTCTTTTTTTGTACTTTGTCATGGAAGTATTTCACTTCTCCACCAAACTTGAAAGAGAGTTTTGGAGGATACAGTATTTCGTGTTGGAATATGTATTCATGGGGGCTTGAAGTACGCTGCTCCATATTCTTCTTGCCTTCATGTTTTGTGAAGTTAAGTAGTCTGTAATTCTGATGGATTTTCCTTTGAATGTGATCTGTTTCTTTTCTCTAGCAGCTTTCAGTACATGATTCTTGGGCTGGATTTTACGAATCTGGACTGTTATATGTTTAAGTGTTTCTAATTGGGTTGAGGTTACTTGTCGCAATTTATGCTTCATTTACCTGAATGTCAGATAGGTTCCTCATATTTAGGAAGTTTTTTGCTATTACTTCTCCCTCTATGTTTTTTCATGTCATTTGTATTGACTCCTTCTTTCTCATTGATACCTAGTAGTCTCACCTTTTTCATCTTTGAATCGTCTTGCAATTGATGAATTATTTTTCCTGCATCCTAGCTATTTTGAAGAGAGAATTTCTTAACTTTTTCAATAGCTGCACCAGTATCATCAAGATATGAAACTCTGTCTATACTTTCAGTTAAACTTTTTCACAACCTTGTGATTGAGATTCTAAGTTGCTCTTTGTGTCTTTCACTCTGCTTCATGTGATCTATTTCTTTCCTGTATTGTTCTTTTATGGAATCTGTCAATTTTCTAATCTCCTCTTTTTTTATTATCAATGTCTTCTTTACAAGCAGTTGTTAAATCTCTTACTGCGGAATATTTTTCAGATTGACTTTCCTCCCTATGTTTTTGTATTTGAGTATTTACTTCAGACCCTAGGAGTTCAGGGATTTTTTTTTCTTTGTTTCAGAATATAATTCCGCTTTAAGCTCCTCTATAACTTTCTGCTATTGCTTATTTACTTTCGACGCTATTAATTCATACATTTCAGGTTAGCTTGTGTTTTCTTCCCTTGTTTTGGGTGGGCATTGGGTTTCCTCCATATGTTTCTGCATTTGATTCTTCACTGCAGACACTACTAATACAGGGATATCTTTTTTGCTTTCCAGTTTGAGTTCCTCTCTACCTTTCTGCAGCTGATTACTTATTTCAGAAGCTGTTCATTCATTTATTTCAGCTGTGTGATGCTCAGTTTGTTCTGTGTTAGTGTGCTCTGCACTTGTTATGGATGCGCTTGGGGACTGAGATTGCATTTTGCTCCTTCTCATTGTCATTTTGTGTAGCATTGTCTTCTGACTTTTGTTGTAGAGCTTTTGTGCAGTTGTACAATTCTTACCATCTGAAAATCAGGTGCAAATCTTCAAAGTTTGAATTTTTTTCAGCTGTGCAGTCTTGAGTATGGCGACTGTGCTCAGATCCTTCTTACTGCCTCCCTTGGGAGTGAACCTGTTGTGCTCTTCTGGCAAGATGTTCTTCTGCTGGATAAAGAGTGTGGTTCTGTCCCCTACTCTCTATGCAGGGACTGTAGCTGCAGATTTTCAACATAGGGCTTTATTCCAGTGCTGAGCTGAGTCTGAAGCGGACAAGGTGTAGTAAGACAGAGCTCAAGCACTCCCACACACTCATTGGGCCTGGGCTAGGGCTGAATCTGGGTGTCCCATGAACGTGAAAACAGCTGACATTCTCTAGGTAGGAATCCAGAAGATTTCAGCATAGTGGGGCCATCTCAGCGTGATTTAAGAGTATGTCACCCATGGTGCACTTGGGCTTGGACTGGACACGTCCCAAAAGTGCAGGGTAGCTGGAACATCACCTACACACTCACCAGGCCTGGGCTAGGGCTGGATCTCGGGTCCCATGAACACAGCAGAAGTTGTCACTCAATGGGCAGGACTGTGAGAGTCTGCGTCGTGTTGATGATGGGTCCCAAGTGGGTGGAAGAGGGTCTCAGCCACGCTGCGCCTGGGCTTGGACCAGACTGATGCCCCAGGCGCAGGGTAGCAGGAAGCTCTCCAAAACACTCCCAGGGTTTGGCTAGGGCTGGATCTGGGGGCCCCAAGAAGGTGAAAGATGTTCTCACTTGTTGGGCATGTGTGGGTTATTGTGGAGTGGTGTGGAGCTCCCAAGGTGGTGGAAGAGGTTCTCACGCCTGCTGCGCTTGAGCTTGGACTGGAAAAGTGCCTTCATCACAGAAAATGTGGAAGCTCTCCCACACACTCAGCAGGTCTGGGCTAGGGCTGTCATCAGACATTTTGTATAGCACTATCCTCTGACCTTGTAGAACTTTTTTGCAGGTATAAGCTTAGCACATAATGAAATTCTGATACCAATTTGCAAAGTTTGACATTATTCAGTTGTGCTTGGCTAGGGTCTGGCTGCTGTGCTCGGCTTGGGTCTGGCTGCTGTGCTCAGCTCCTTTCTGTTGCAGCCCTTAGGAGTGAACCTATTGTGCCCCTCTGGCAAGATATTCTCCTCCTGGACTAGCTAGTGTGTTCTGTCTCCTCCTCTTTGCAGGGCCCGCAGCTGCAGAGTTTTACCCCTGGCCCTTATGTGAATCCTGAGCTGGGCCAGCAGAGGACAAAGGGGTATAGGGAAGGGTTTGGTTTCATTGATTCCTAGGTATTAACCACACACTCACCAGACTAGGGCTTGGGTTAGATCTGCTAGTCCCAGTGACATGGCAGAAGTTCTCACCCACTTGACGGACATTTGGGCTGCTCCAGAGAAGTGGGCATGTCCCAATCGCAAGAAAGAGGATCTCACTCATGTTGTGTACCTGGGTTTGGGCTGCAGAGGTCCCGCTGGACCAGGGTAGCTGGAATCTCTCCCAAACACTTGCAGCGCCCTGACTTGGGCTGATCTGGGGTTTCAGAGAACGCAACAGAATTTCTCAGTCACACGAAGGGCATCAGAGTGGCGCTCTGGAGTGTTGGGGGGGTGTCTCAATGGCCCCCTATGGTTCCCACTCATGCGGCATGCTTGAATTTTGATTGAAGAAGTCCCAAGGGATTGTCCAGATGGATTTACAGTTGAATGTTACAAGAAATATACAGAAGATTTAGGCAGAATACTCATCATCCTCAATGAATTTTCAAAGTAAGAAATAATCTCAATAAAATTACTGGTTTCAAGTATTATGCTGATAACATAACCAGAGAAATATCCAACCATTAAAGAAAATTGTAGGCCAAACACCGTAAAGAACATAAATGCAAGAATTCTCAATAAGATCCTAGCAAATAGAACATGACAAATCATCAAGAAGATTACACAATATGACCAGATATGATTCGTGCCACAGATGCAAGAATGATTCAACATATGCAAATCTATAAATGTAGTATACTACATTAATAGAACCAAAACCAAAATCTCATGATCACCACATTCAGTGCAAAAATTGCTTTTGAAAATTCCAACCATCCATCATGTACCTCGGTAGTGTCCCAAATTTTCTGATCAAGAAGATTATGGGGCCAAAGAGGAAAGTGATCGATGACGTAGAGTGTGCCTAAGGAG
>NW_004524679.1:7967258-7998708 GCF_000260255.1 Octodon degus
AAAGCAAATATTTACTGAGTATTCTACTAGAGGCTTCTCAGATACACTACAAACATTCTTAAAAATTCTCTAGATGGTCATTATCCTGTGTCTATTTTTAAAAATGAAGAATGTGAAGCTTAGAAAGTTAAGCAACCTTGCATTTGATGGTTTCATTCTTAGAAATTTCTGGGTTAGCTTATACATGTTTGATGGTTGGTATAGAAGATATGAAACTTTGAAGTTGGAGAAGAAAGACATTGTTACTCATGGTATATGAAGGCATTAAATGGATCTGCATTTACACTAAAAAAAAAAAGAAAATTCCAACCATCATTCGTGATTAAAGCCCTAAATAACATTGGAATAAATTCTTTATACCGCACTCTGATAAAAGACATCCATGACAGACTCACAGCCAACATAATTCTAAATGGGGAAAAGTGAAATCTTTTACGCTCCAATCTGGTATAAAAAAAAGATGTCCTCTAACACCACCCCAATTCAGTATGTTCCTGGAATCATTATCTAAAGCCATTAGAAACAAGGGATAGATAAAATTAAGACAAGGTAAGGTAGAAATAAAGCTGTCATTATGTGAAGATGACATGATACTCTACATGGAAGATGTAAAAACTACACCAAGAAACTCCTAGAATTAATAAGCAAATTCAGCTTCATAACAGGTTACAAACTTAATAGCAAAGTTCAATAGCATTTCTCTACACAGATATGAAACACACTAAAAGAGAAATTTGAGAAAAAATATCCTTCACAGTAGAATGCAAAAAAGTGAAATACATAGGAATTAATGAAAACAAAGAAGAAAAAGAACCTATATTGTGAATGTTGCCATACTCTCAAAATTTCTGTACCAGTTTAATGCAATCCCGATTAAAATTCCCCCAAAAATACTGCACAGACCTAGATAAAACATTCCTAAAATGTATTTGGAACAAAATAGACCTAAAGTAGCAAACACAATATGGGGAAACAAATGCAAGGCAGAAGGCAATATAACCCCTGTCTTGAAATTGTAGTACAGAGCTGCTGTGAAAAATTTAGCATGGTAATCAGAAAAAGAAATTAAATCAATGGAAAACTGAAAATGCATAAAGAATTGCATACAAAATCAGTCATTTTTTGTTAATTGTATTGAGAAATAGCAATGAGACAGTTTCAAAATTAATTATGGCATACATTCAATAATTAATACATTGCATATTGTTGCCTTTGCAGTGGTTATTCATAGTAAAATTGCAGACATCATATCCTGTCCAAACGCTATCAGTACAAATCTTTCTTCTCACTGAATTAAGCGAAAGTAGTGGTATATCTATGCCAACTATATTGTATATACAGATACAAAATGATACTTCATTTGTATCCCCGTTTTATTTAAGATTTGTTACAGATGTGTATTCCATTGCTATATAAATATTGTAGGTGTGTGAATTAATCAAAATAATCCAATATAGTCCAGTAGTCCAAAACAGTGATGAGTTATCTGTAGTACTGGCAATGTCAGAATCTTTGACAAAGGTGTCAAACATGTTCAAAGGAAGAAAGATAACCTCCTTGTCAAACGATGCTGGAAAAACTGGTGTTCTAGTTGCAGGAAACTAAAATTAGACACCTGTCTATCGCTATGTCCCTTCATAAATTAAAAATGGATTAAATATCTGACTATTAAAACAGAAACACTAAATCACCTTGCAGATAAAGTAGTTGGAAAACTTTAAGATGTAGAGGTAGGCACATATTTTATTTTCAAAAGACAATCTGCATGGGAAATACTTCAGTGAATAAACTACCGGGAACTCCTACTAATGGGAAGTTTCTGCACATCAAAAGACATCGGCCAGAATGCAAACAGATAACACAGAGACATTGAAAAAATCCTAATAAATAATCACTCCTACAAAGGTCTTCTATCTGGAATAACCAAAAAACAAAAACAAACAAAAAAAAAACCTAAGGATCCCAAGATTTATTTCATTTTTCCCACTGTATTTTAGTGTAGGGTCTACAGAGTGCTCAGGGTCTTGCTACTATATTGGACTCATAAATGATTCTCATGTTTACAGCCTCCCAAGGGCTGGGATTACAGGCGTGCATCACAATGCCTATTCTCAATCACCATCTAAGTGTGCCCCAAGATCGGGCCTGGTAAGGCAGGCCTGGGGTGAAACACTCAGCTCCAGCACCTTCTTGCAGGTGCTTTAATCTGATAAGATATTTGGCAGGTCCTAGGGCCTAAAAATTTAAAGACCCAATCCAGAGATGGTGAACTGAGATCCTACCCTTACCATGATGAGGTGAATGAGAAACCACGAACAAGATATAAAAAATGAACTTTTGAATTATGAGGAAGATGAAGAGAACCAGGCTCTGGCTGAGAGTACTGCTGCACTCCTTAGAAAGATGTGCAGGTCTCCTATGTCTCCATCCACAACTCAGGCTTTTGGGTCTTCATACTGAATACAGAGCTCTTGAGAGCTGGTTAGGACTGTGGCTTCTTGGACCACTCAGAGGTCCAGCATGAGTGCATCCCCAGATCATCCTGGTCATGGTTATCCTGTGTCAGGCCAAGTCTGGAATGGGCAGGATAGCAATCTTCGTGATGGCCACCCAACATCAAATTGAGCATGTCAGCAGGCAGATGGCAGTTGTGTTCATCTGTCAAACAAGAGAGCTGGACTTGCAGTCAACAAGTTGTATGAGTGCTTCTCAGAGTACATGCCCAATCTCAAGTTGTCCGTGTATTTTGGAGGTCTTTCCATCAAGAAAGATGAAGGATTATGAAGCAAAACTGTAATGACATTGTAGGAAGAACCCCCGGCTACATCCTGGCACTCATGAGAAACAGCACCCTCAACCTGAAGAACTTGGAGCACTTTTTGGTTGACATATGTGAAAAGATGCTGGAGCAGCTAATCATGAGGTCAGATGTACAGCAAATAATTCACCAGACACCCCATGAGAAGCAGTGCATGATGTTTAGCGCCACTGTGAGGAAGGAGATCTCGACACTTTGCAGGTTTTTCATGCAGAAAGTTATGGATGGGATTGTACATCATGAAACCAAGCTCATGCTGCATGGCCTGCAGCAGTACTACGTGAATTTTAAGGACAATGAGAAGAACTCAAGATGTTCGACCTCCTAGATATATTAGAATTTAACCAGGTGGTGATTTTCGTGAAGTTGTTACAGAATTGCAACGCCCTGGCCCAGCTACTGGTGTAGCGGAACTTCTTGCCCATTGCCATACCACTTGGTATGGTACAGCAGGAGGACATATCATAACACCAGCAGCTCAAAGACTTCCAGCTATGCATCCTGGTGGCAACTAACCTATTTGGACAAGGGATGGACATTGAATGTGTCAACATCGTCTGCAGGTATTATATGCCTGAAGCCTCAGACATTTACTTGCACTGGGTTGCCTTGCAGGACCCTTTGCTACCAAAGGCCTGGTCGTCACTTTGCTGTGCAATAAGAATGATGCCAAATTCTTAATGATGTTCAATACTGGTTTGATGTTAATGTGGCTGAGCTTCTAGAAGAGATTGACATCTCCACAAATATTGAGCAGAGCCTATAAAAAAGATCCAGGAAGGTCATCACCATCAGGGCCTGTCTGCATCATTAGCCACAAACAAGTCTCTTTACTGTTTAAAAGGTGTAGTTTGTGTAAAAATATATTTTTATAGTGGAAAAATGGTAAGCATTTGAGATGAATACACACTTTGCAGGAGAGGAAATATAAGAGGCAAATATATATATCTCAAAAATGCTCCACTTCACTGACAATTTGATAAGTGCAATCTAAAATATTGAGATGCCATATATACGCAGAAAGAATGGCTGTCATAAGGAAATCAACTGCGCAGAGAGATAGAACAGCATTCTAAAGAACCTGCTTCAGCAAATGTAGGATGGTCCAGGGAACCAAAGCTTGATCCCAACCAACACATAACAGGCCAGACCCACACTAATGGTGGGATCAGAAAGTGAAGAAATTAAAAAATAAGAAATCAACTAACAACAAGTGCTGGATAGGCTGCTGAGGAAAACAAAACCTTCTCCACTGTTGGTGGGAATGTAAACTGATACAACGACTATGGGTATCAGTGTGGAGACTCCCCAAAAACTAGGATTGCAAATCCCACTCACCCCAGCTCTTTGGTCATTGGATATTTTTTCAAAAATACTAAAAATATCATTCCACAATGATGTATGTGCAACCATGATTATAACACAATTTGTCTTAGTCATATCTTCGAAGCAAGCAAAATGCCTGTCACCTGAGGATCTGGTGGAAAAAAAGTACTATTTTTATACAATAGAGTATTACTCAGGTACAAAGAAAGACAAACTGGAAGTCTTCACAGGTAATTGGATTCAACTAGAGGCTATACTCTTAAGTGAAATAAACCAGACCTATGTGTGTAAATATCATTTTGTCACCCTAGTGTAATAAAACAAAGGAAGAAATGAAAACTGAACAGTATAACAGATACAATAAATAAGAAAGAAATGGTTTTTAATACTTTAAAAAGGAAGAGAAGTGAAAGGAGATAAAATAGGAAAAAAGGAAGGGAAAAAAAACCCGCAAATATATATATATGGCTGAGGTGGTTGTAATAAGAATTTCCATCAGTTTTTGAAAATAATAGTTAATATGTAGAGATTTTATCTTGACTAACTGTATGCTGACATCTGGGAACTAAACGTCTACATTGAGAACAGCAACCTGCAATTCAAAATCTTGCTTAAAACACCTATCGTTTTGTATTCTAAATGATGGTGTTTCTAATGTCATATCTAACATTACTCTACTCTATTTAAAATAGTTGTGAAAATTTTATTAAGAAAATAACAAAAACTTAAATTTCTTGAAAGCAAGTGGTAGTATTCAATCACATATACAGCTTCAGAGCGCCAGCCACCAAGACCGCAAAGTGAGTGAAAACTTCTGCAATGCTGTCAGGATCTCCATATCCAGCCCAACCCATGCCTGGAGAGTGTGTGGGAGAGAATCTGGCTTCCTTGCACCCAAGGGATGACTCTGGATGAAAACTCAGGTACTCCACGTGAGTGGGACCTTCTACCACACACCGTGGACCGCTCCACATTTCCAGAGCCTATAACCCAACCCCTCTGTGTGAGTGAGCCACCATATCAGGTAGCACAGATGCTGCCCAGGCCCAGATCTCCATAGTGGGTGGTAGAGATTCTGCACTCCCTCATACCCCCAGGGCCATCAGAAAAACAGCAGGGAAACAAAGGTTCAAAATTGTGACAAAAGGACATAACAGGCTCACTTCCAAGGGCTGCAGCAGGAAGGAGCTGAACACAACAGCTAGACCCAAGTCAGGCAAAATGGTATAAACTCAAACTTAATTGATCTGAACCCGAATTTCCAAAGTTGCTAAGGTTATAAATGCACCAAAGCTCTTCACCCCAGGTCTGAGGTCAGTGCTATATGAAATAAGAAAGAGAAGGATTGCAAATAGAATACAAAATGCAATCTAAGGCCTTGAGAACAACCAGAACAAGTGCAGAGGACACTATCTCACCTGAAATGTATGAATTAATAGGGTCTGAAGTAAACAAACAAAAGCAGAAAGGTATACAGGAATTCAGAGCAGAGTTTATTTCTGAAACAAATACAGAAATCTCTAAATTTGTATCATCTGAAGTAAAGAATCTAATGCAAAAAACATGTTAAAGAAACTAAGGCCTAAGCAGAACAGTTGCAGAGAACACTAGTTCAGCTGAAGTGTAACAATCCATAGTGTCAGAAGTAAAGAAGCAATGGAAGAAAGATATAGAGGAACACAGAGAAGTATTAATTTCTAAAATAAAAAAAGAAATATTTGAATTCATTGCATCTGAAGTAAGGAAGCAAATACAGAAAAACAGAGAAAACACAATCTGAAAATAAAAACTGCAGTAAAAAAATAAAAAAAACTTCTTATAAAGAAGACATTGATAAAAAATAGAGGAGATCAGAAAAATGATGGATTCCTTGAATGAGTAATACAGGAAAGAAATAGCATGAAGCAGAGTCAAAAAGATATAGAGAAATTTAAAATCTCAGTCACAAGCTTGCAAAAAAATTTGAATGGAAGTGAAGAGAGTTTCATATCTTGCAGACACTTGTTCAGATAGTGAAAAGGTAAGAAAGGATCTCTTAAACATAACTAGGATGCAGGGAAAATAATTCACCACTTGCAAGATGGGTCAAAGATGAACAATGTTAGACTAATATGCATCAATGAGAAAGAAGGAGTGAATACCAATGATATAAAAGGTATATAGGCAAAAGTAATATCAGAAAACTTCCCAATTATGAGGAAACAATCTGACTTTAAGGTAACTGAAGCACATAGAATGCCAAATAACTTCACACAAATTAAAACGCAAGGAGACAATTAATTGTTAAGACTCAGAAAACAATGAAAGGAAAACCTACCAAAATTATGGGCAACTTCTCTTCACAAACAATGAGGGTAACAAAAAAATTTAGCATAATACTTCAAGTCTTCTATGAAAACAAATTTCAGCCAAGATTAGTTTTCCTGCAAAATTCACCTTCACGTTTTGTGGACAAGTGAAATATTTGCATGGCAAAGAACAACTAAAGAATTTCATGATGACAAAGCCAACACTACACAGATTGATGGAAGTTTTTCTAGAGAGTGACAAAAATGATTAGAACACCAGAACTAGAACCGAAGGAACCACTAAATAGGGTAAATAATTAAACACAGGGCAAAAAGGACTAAACAACAGCAGCTAAATAACATGTCAATCATAAGTCAACACATCGCAATTATAACCATCAACATAAATGGACTCAAATCACCAATTAAGAGAAACTGACTGGCACAGTGGATTAGGAGAGAAAATCCAACAATATGCTAT
The DNA here is from genome assembly GCF_000260255.1 of Octodon degus. Taxonomy (NCBI): domain Eukaryota; kingdom Metazoa; phylum Chordata; class Mammalia; order Rodentia; family Octodontidae; genus Octodon; species Octodon degus. The sequence goes on from NW_004524679.1 coordinate 7,974,172, forward strand.
ATACAAGAAACACACTTAAGTCGTAAAGAAATTCATGGCCTGAAAATCAAAGGATGGAAAACAATACTACATATCCCAGAACCTCAGAAATAGCAGGGGCAACAATGCTGTTCTCAGACAGTCTCCCTTTCAAATAAAGAATCATCTAATGAAATAGAGAGGGCAACAAAATACTGGTTAGTGGAGAATTTCTAGATGATAACAATCATAAATACCTACGTGTCAAACAGGGAAGCAAAAACTAAATAAGACAAACCTTAATGGACATGAAAAATCTAATATCCCATAAAACAATCTTCATAGGAAACATTAAAACCCACGTATCCCCAAAATATAGGTCAATCAGACAAAAAATTAGCAAATAAATAGCAGAGGTGTACCAGACATTGAAACAAAAGGACCCACATATATAGTGTGTTCCAACCAACCACAGTTCCATATACATTTTTTTCAGGTGCAAATGGGTCACTTTCTACAATGAAAAACATACTGGTCTGCAGGTTATGCTTAAGTATATGCAAGAAAATAGAAATTATTCCATGCATATTATCTGACCATAGGGCAATGAAACTGGAAATATGGGACAAAAGAAACAAAAAAAGCTCCCTGAATACATGGAAATTAAAAAGCACACTGCTCAACAATGAATGGGTCACAAATGAAATTAAACAAGAAACTCAGCAATTTCTAAAATTCCTTGAAAATACAACCACAATTTATTGGAATATTTTGAGATTCAATGAAAGCATTTCTCTGAGGAAAATTCATACGTCTGAACTCACAGATTGGAAACACAGAATGGGAAAAAATAAACACATTATTGCTGCACATCTATTGTCTAAAAAAGGAAAAGCAAAGCAAATCCAGAGCCCAAAGATGGAAAGAAATCATAAGGTTTAGAACAGAAATTCATTTGAGATGAAGAAAACAGTTCAAAGAAATAACGAATCAAAAAGGTGGTTTTTTGAAAGATTAACTAAGGTCCATAAACCCCTAGCTGACATCATCAAAAAGAGGAAAGAAAATATTCAAATACCAGCAATAAGGAATGCAAAGGGTGTAAACACAACAGACAAGTGGTAAATCAGAAGATTATCGAAAGCTACATTGAGAATCTTTACATTCACAGATTAGAAGACACAGAGGAAATGGACAGGTTTCTATAAAGTTATAAATTACTAAAAGAGAAAAAAGAAGATATAAGAGCTCTCAATTAGCCAATAACAGTCAATGAAAAACAAAATGTAATAAAAAGCCTGCCAATAAATAAGGTCCAGGTTCTGATGGATTCACAGCTGAATTCTACAAGAAATTTTAAGAAGACATAATCCCTACACGCCTCAAATCATCAGTGAAATTGAAAAGGAAACAGTTCTTCCAAAATCATTCCTTCAGGCAAGATTCATACTGATACCAAAACCAGGGATAGAAGCAACTAAAAAAGAGAACTAGTGGCCAATATCCCTCATGAATATAGATAAAAAAATCCTCAATAAAATCCTAGTAAACGGAATACAGCAAATCATCAAGAAGATCATAAACCATGACCAAGTAAGATTCATTCCCGGGCTGCAAGGATGGTTCAAAATTCAAAAATCTATAAATGTCATAAACTATATCAATAGACCAAAATCTAAAAACTACATGATCATCTGAATTATTGCAACAAAAGATTTTGACAAAATTCAACACTCATTCTTTTTCAAAGTTCTACAGAACATTGGAGTAGAGGGCCTCTATTTCAATCTGATGAAAGCCATCAGTGACAACACAATGGCTAATGTAATTCTAACGGGAGAAAACTGAAATCTTTTACTCTCTGATCTGGTAGAAGACAAGGATGTCCTCTCCCTCTCCTCCTATTCAATTTTGTTCTGGTATCATTACCTAAGGCCATTAGAGAAGAGGGAATAAATTAATAAGAATACATAAACAAGTTAAATTATCATTATTTGGAAATGACGTGATACTTTATTTGGAAGACCCAAAAAACTTCACCAAGTGGCTACTAGCATGGACACACAAACTCAGTTCAATAGCAGGAAACAAAGTCAATGCCTAAATGTCAATAGCATTTCTCTACACAGATAACAAAAATATTGAGAAGAAAATGAGAGAAACAATAATTTTTACAATAGCACCGAGGAACATGAAATACCTTGGAATTCGTGCAACTAAAGTAGCCAAAGATCATTTCATGGAAAATTACAGTGCTCTGAGAAAAAGAATCTTAGAGGATTTAAGAAAATGGAAATATATTCCCTGCTCCTGAATTGTAAGAACTAAAATTGTAAAGATGGCATACTTCTAAAATTGCTGCACAGATTTAATACGATCTTTTATTTTTTTTGGCGGAACCAGGGATTGAACTCAGGCCCTTGCACTTGCCAGAGGAGCGCTTATTCCACTGAGCCATCTCCCCGGCCCCTAATACAATCTTAATCAAACTACCACCAACATTCCTCACAGACCTAGAGAAATCATTCTTAAAATTTATTTGTAACCATCAAAGTCATAAAATTACAAAGGCAATGCTGGTCAACAAAGCCAAGGTAGGAGGCACTACAATACCTGACTTGAAATTATACAAAGCTACTGTGTTGAAATCAGCATGGAAATGGCAACAAAATAAAAGTGAAGATCAACGGAATAGATTAGAAAATGCAGAGGCCTCTACCAGCACACGGTCTCTTGATTTTGGCAAAGGGTCATAACATGCTTACTGGAAAACGATAGCTTCTTTAACAAAACTTGCGGGAAAAGTTGGCTCTCTACATGCCAAAACCTGACATTTGACCCAGGTGTATCTCCATGCACTAAGGTAAAGTCAAAATGGATTAAAGATTTAAATATTAAAACAGAAACACTAAATTTATTGGATGAGAAAATAAGAGAAACTCTTAACTACATAGGAGTAGACAAACATTTCATCAAGAAAAATCAGTTCACACAGGAAATACTTAAAGAACTAACAACTGGGACCAACTCTTATTGAAAAGCTTTGCACATCAAAAGAAATCTCGAAGAAAATGGAAAGAAAACCCATATTTAAAAAAAAAAAAACAATAAACCCCCAAAAAATGTCTTCTCTCTAGAATTTATAAAGAAGTAAAAAATATTATGTACCTTATATTTAAAGACCCAATCCAGAAATGGCATTTGAGATGAACACACACTTCTCAAAAAACGAAAGTAAAGAAGCAAATAAACATATGAAAAAAAATTCTCCACATCAATAGCCATTGTAAAGTGCAAATTAAAAGAACCCTGTGATACAATCTTACCCCAGAAAGAATGGGTATCATAAAGAAATCAACCAACGACAAATGTTGGAGAGGCTGTGGGGAAAAGGGTACACTCCTCCACTGGTGATCTGAATACAGAATGGTGCAATCATTACGGTAATCAGTAAGGAGACTCCTTAAGAAACTAGGATTGGAAATTCCATTCAAAGCAGCTATCCCACTAGTGGGAATTTGGCCAGAGGAAGTGAAAATATCATAGAATATTGATATATGTGTACCTATCTTTATAGCAGCACAATTTGAGATAACGAAATCTTGGAAATAACAAAGATACCTGTCATCTGAAGAATGGATGAAAAAGATGTGTTTTTCTATACAATGGAATATTACTCCTCTAGAGAGAATGATAAACTCAAAACTTTTATATTTAAATGGATGTCATTTGAAGATATACTCATAAGTGAAATAAACCAGACCCTCATGTGTAAATATTGTATAGTTTCCCTAGTAGAAGAACTCCAAAGAAGAAGTAGAAGAAGAAATGTATAACATAATTAAAAGAAAAGTGATAACTTAAAGATTAGACGATGAAGAGAAGGTAAGGAGAAAAGCTACAAAACATGACAGGGGCAAAGCCAAACATGTGTGTGCACAAGATGTTTAAGCCATTGATCCTGAGAATCTTCAACAGATTTTAGAGACTAGCAGTTAATTTTTAGGATTCTCTCACTGATTATATGTGCTGATATTGTGAACTCAGCAACTTCCCTGAAGATAGCAATGTGTAATACTATGAAAATGATTGAAATGCCAGTCATTATGGTCTTCTAGGTACATCCTGCTCCTCATATTATACCAATTACTGCCAAACTGTCTCTCTAGTACATGTTTGTTTATTATAAACTTTAATAAATGAAAACAAAAGACAACAAAAAATGTCACAGAACTATCCTGCTACTATGCTATATATGGTTAGAATTCTAAATTTCTGTGAAAAATAGGTAATAGTTTATTCCTATATTCTAAGATATTTCTAATTATTTTTCTTCATATACTATAGCTATTTAAAATTTAAAATTTCCATACTTGATGGAAAGTACCTGTTCCCTATTATGTCTATGATGACTGAGAGTCAGACCACGAGCTTAAGCTCAACTTTCTATGTAGTAGGGTTATAAAGATAAACTTCTTTTCTGTAGGATTAACAACCGAAATTTGCAGACCAAAAATTGAAGAAAAAGAAGAGCTTCAAGAAGAGTCAACATTTTGTCTCTATTGTTTCTTTTTTTACATTAATTTTATTGAGAAAGTGATAGAAAAGTCATAGTTTGAAAACCAGTTAATAGGACAATTTCAATAATGATTACGTGGCATATTTTTTTATTTTTTTGTATACTTTTTCAGTTGCATTTTTTAAGGGTAGGATTATTTTTTGTTTTTCTTGCCAAGGACCAAACCTAGGGCTTCCAGCTTGTTAGGCAAACATTCTACCTCTTAGCCAAATACCCAGCCACTACACTGAATATTGTCAACTTCTTAGAGGTTATTCACCTTACAAGATGCAGAGATGATATCCTTTCCAAATATTGTTCATACAAATCTATCTTCTCGCTGAATTAAGAGAAATTACCTGTACATCTATCCTATTTTTAAGTACAGATAAAAAATGGTCCTTCCTTTCTATTTCCTTCTTTGTTTAATTTGGTTAGAGATCGATATTCCATTGAAATTTAAATATTGTAGATGCATGAGTTTTGCAAAATAATCTAATATAGTCCAGTAGTCCATAAGAGTAGTGAGCTATCCATAGAACTGGCAATATCAGAAGTTGTTGACTTGAGCCTTTCACAGTTCAGCATATTAAAATGGACTTACTTTCTTCACCCTGTTTTTATACTTTTCTGGTGGATTGTTAAGACCAAGTTAAAGTAAGACTTACGTAACAAGAAATGTATCTTTTGTAACTGATAACTTCAGTCAGTTCCCCTCAGGATTTATTCTGTCACCTTGTACATAAGTCTGCAGATATTTTGTGTGTGTCATCCATGTGGATGAAACAAGGCCAGTGTTTGTGCAATTTGTTCTCTGTGAAAGCCTGAAAGAATGTTTTCTCTCCTTGTGAGTCTCCTTTGGCACACTCTTCCACGTCTGTGACTTTTCTCTTTGGCCCATAATCTCCTTCATCAGAAAATTTGGGACACTACTGAGTTACATGACATTATATTACAAGTTCTCATATGTCTTGAGTCTTAACTGACCTTGGAAGGCTAGGGCCAAAACGTTGGGTTTCTTTGAGGCTTCCTTTTTCTCTAATTTTTGTCATCTAACTTAGATTTTTAACACTCCAGAAGATAAGCTTATTGTTATTACCATACAACTTAGGCTGTTAAGCTTAACCTCACTATGAGTCTGAATATCAATCGTTATAGGCATAACAGGGATCAGGTATTTTTCATCAAGTATTGATCTATTGAATTTTAAGTCCCATCAGAATATGATGAAAGAACTTTAAAAAATTAGAATATATTTTTAAAATAGGCATAAAGAATTATATAATTCTTATGCTTGCGCATGATTCCAAAAATCTAACCTTATACAACTTTGAAGCAGGAGAATCCCATAGCATTCTTTTAGTCTCTCCTGCCTCCATTCCACACCCCCTTATTTTTGAACGATCCTTTACCTGAGAGACAGCAGAGCGGCAACTGGCATGTCATGAAAACCAGCCCACAATCAGAAGACCATAATGGCAGGCACTCCAAGCATGAAACTACTATTGCAGATTACCAACTTCAGTGCAGTTGCTTCATTCACAGGTATTAGTATACATAATTAGTCAAGATGAGAAACTTTCCCATTAACTTCTAGATTCAAAAATGATCTGGATATTCTGAGGATAATTGCCTTGCCCATCTTCTACATATAACTGTATGGCTTGTCACTGTCATGATTACTAGCTCTTATCCTTTCCCTCTCTTAATTAGACAGTCCTTGAGTTCCTGCTTTCCTTTTACTTGTATTATATCTTTCTATTTGTATTTCTTCTTTTGAGTACTTATACTAGGCAAACTATATGATATTTACACATGTGTGTCTGGATTATTTCACTGATGAGTATTTCATCACGTGGCACCCATTTGAATATAAAGGCTTTGAGTTCATCATTCTTTATAGCTGAGTAATGCTCCATTGTGTAAATATACCAAAAGTTTTTCAACCATTCCTCAGGTGATGGGCATCTTGGTTGTCTCCACGATTTGCCTAACACAAATTGTGCTGCTATAAACAAAGGCATACATATGTCCCTATGACATGATATTTTCAGATCCTCCTGGAAAATTCCCAGTAGAGTAATTGCTGGTTTAATTAGGATTTCCAGTCCAACTTTTCAAAGGAGCCTGAACACTGATTTCCATAATGGTTGCACCAGTCTACATTCCCATTAGCAGTGGAAAATGGTTCCTCTTTTACCACAGCCTCTCCAACATTTGCTATTCGTTGATTTCTTTGATAGCCATTCTTTCTGCGGTGAGATGATATCTCAATGTTGTTTTACTTTGCTTTTCTTGGGTGAATGATGTGGAGAATTTGTTTATATATTTATTAGCTTCTTTAATTTTATCCTATGTGAAGTGTGTATTCATCACAGATGCCCATATCTGGGCTTGGTCTTTAAATTTTTGGGCCCTAGTGGTTTTTAGTTCTTTATAAATTCTAGAGAGCAGACCTTTGTCTGAGTCCTTATTTTTCATGATGTTTTCCAATTTTGCACATTGCCTTTGCACTGTGTTTGTAATTTCTTTTGAAAGGCAAAAATTCTCAGTAAGAGAAGTTCCCAGTTGTTAATTGTTTCAACTGTTTCCCGGGCGATTTGATTTTTGTTCATGAAGTCTTTGCCTACCCCTATGTCTTCATGATTTCTAACTACTTTCTCTTCCAGGAGATTTAGGGTCTCTGTTTTAATGTTTAGATCTTTGTTCCATTTTGACTGTGCTTAGTGTACGCTGATAGACCTTTGTCAAGTTTTAGTTTTCGGCATGTAGAGAGCCAGGTTTTCCAGCACTATTTGTTGAACAGGCTATCTTTCTTCCAGTGAGTATATTTGGCCCCTTTGTCAAAGATAAGTTACCTAGTGTGTTTGTAGCATCTTCAGCATCTTCTAATCTATTACATTGATCCTTAGGTCTATTTTGTTGCCAGTATCATGCTGATCTTATCACATTATCCCTATACTATAAATTTCAAGACAGTGACTGTAATGCCTCCTTCCTAGTCTCTCTTGCTCAGGATTGCCTTTGCAGTTCTACTTCTTTCCTGGTTCCAAATAATATATAGGATTTATTTCTCTAGCTCTACAATGTATGTTCGTGGTAGTTTGATAGAAAGTGCATTAAATATATTCCGCAATTTTAGTAGTATGGCCATCTTCACAGTGTTGGTTCTTCCTATCCAGGAACATGGAATATCTTTCCATTTTCTGAAATCCTCTATGCTCTCTTCTTGAAATCACTGTGACTTTCAGTGAAAAGATCTTTGACTTCTTTAGTTAGATGAATTCCAAGGTATTTCTTTTTTCTAAGTGCTATTGTAAAGGATATTGTTTAAACAATTTCCAGATCAGTGTGTTTGTTATCTGTGTAGAAGAATGCTATTGACTTCTGCGTATTGACTTTGTAACATGCTGTCCTACTGAATTTGTGTATGAGTTCTAGTAGCTTCTTGGTGGAAATTTTTGGGTATTCCAAGTAAAGTATCATGTCATTACCAAATAATGACAATTTAACTTCTTCTTTGCCTATTATTATTCATTTATTTATTTTTCTTGTCTAATGGTGGTAAGTATTGATTCCAGAAGTATATTAAATAGGAGTGTTGATAGGGGACATCGTTGTATTGTGCCAGATATAAGAGTAAAAGATTTCAGGTTTTCCCCATTTTGAATTATGTAAGCCATTGTGTTTTCATAAATGGCTTTTACCAGATTGAAGTAGAGGCCATCTATTGCAATTTTCTGTAGAATTTTGAACATGAATGAGTGTTGCTCTTTGTCAATATTCTTTTTTGCCTCAATTGAGATGGTCATGTGGATTTTAGTTTTGGTTTTATTGAAATAGTCTGTAACCTTTACAGGTTTTCGAATATTGAACCTTTCTTGCATCCCTGGAATGAATCCTACTTGGTCATTTTGTATGATCTTCTTGATGAATTGCTGCATTCTATTTGCTAGAATTTCATTGATGACTTTTGAATCTATGTTCATGAGTGAGAATGGCCTGTAATTCTCTTTCTTAGTTGCGTATTTCCTTGGTTTTGTTATCAGTATAGTTCTTGCCTGCAAGCATGATTTTAGGAGGATTGACTCCTTTTCAATTTTGTTGAAGAGTTCATGGATTATAGGTATTACATCTTGTTTAAATTTCTCATAGAATTCAGCTATAAATCTATCCAGACCTGGACATTTCATGTTTTTAGGTTTTTTATTTTATCTTGTATTTCACTGGCTGTTATTAGACAATTCAGAATGGTTATATCTTGCATATTCAGTTTTGGTATTTTCTATCTTTCTTGGAATATGTCCATTTCTGCTGTGTCTTCTTTCTTTGACCGTAAAAATTCTCAAAGTGGCTATTTATAATCTTCAGCATTTCCAATGGGTCTGTGGTAATTTTCCCCCTTTCATTCCTCATTGCTTGTATTTGAATTCTTTCTTTCCTCTTTTTCATGTGTTTAGCTAGAGGCTTATCGATTTTATTTAATCTTTCAAAGAACCAGCTTTTTCTTTCATTAATTTTTTGAACTGTATTCTTTGTCTCAATTGAATTAATTTCTGCCCCAATCTTTATGATTTCTTCCCATCTTTTGGCTATGGGCTTGGTTTGCTCTTCCTTTTCGAGTTGTTGAAGGTGCAGCATTAGGGTATTTATTTGTTCCCATTCTGTTTTCCTAATATGTGAGTTCAGAGCTATGAATTTTTGTCAGAGAACTGCTTTCATGTTATCCCATAAATTCCGATCAGTTGTGGTTGAATTTTCATTGAATTGTAGATATTGTTGAATATCTTGTTTAATTTCTCCTGTGACCCATTGGTTGCTGAGTTGGGTTTCATTGAATTTCCATGTATTTATTGTTTTTTCTCATTATTTTTGTTATTTATTTCCAGTTTCACTTCACTCTGTTCAGATAATATGATTGAGATAATTTGTTTTCCTGTATATACTTAAGCATCACCTTTGGACTTGTATGTTGTCTATTTTAGAAAAGGACCCATGTGCTGCTGATTAATATGTGTATTCATCTTTGTTTGGGTGGAAAACTCTATATGTCCACCATGTCCTTTTGTTTCAAGCTCTGATTCAGGTCTGTTATTTCATTGGTACTACTTTTCTGGTTGACTTATCTTTTTTTCGGTAAGGGTTGTTAAGTTCCCCTGTTAAGATTGTGGTATTGGGGGGCAGGGGATATGGCTCAGTGGAATAAGTGCTTTCCCTGGCAAGCACAAGGCCTTAGTTCAATCCCCAGTTCCACCAAAAAATATTGTGGTATTGGATATTAGATTTTTCATGTGCATTAAGATTTGTTTATAGAGCTGTGTGCTCCCATGTTTGGCGAATATATATTTATAAGTGTTACCACTTCTTCTTGAATTGTTCTCCAATCATTGTAGAGTGGCCTTTATTTCGCTTGATAATTCTTGAAGTTCAGATTGTCTGAGAATAGCATTGCTATCCCTGTTTTTTCTTAGGAGCTGGGGCATCTAATATTTTTTTCTAAACTTTGACTAACAGCTCATGAATGTCTTTATGAATTAAATGTGTTTCTTGTATACATCATACTTTTGGACTTTGTTTCCTAATCCAATCTACCAGTCTATTTCTCTTAACTGTTGAATTGATTCCATTTCCATTGATGGTTATAACTGAGATGTATTGACTTATGTTTGAGAAGTTATTTACCTGTAGTCCTTTACTCCTTTTTCTCCTGTGTGTAATTGCTTGCCCTATTTATTTTGTTGCTCTCATTTGTGGGGTTCTAATCATTCTGGTCCCTCCCTAGTACATCTTTCAGGAGCCTGTGTTGGGTTGGCTTTGTCATCATGAAACTCTTTAGTTGCTCTCTGTCATGGAAGTATTTTACTTCTCCATAAAACTTGAAAGACAGTTTTTCAGGGTATAGAAGTCTGGGCTGGTATTTGTTTTCATAGAAGACATGAAGTACTCTGCTCCATGCTCTTCTTGCCTTCATGTTATGTGAAGATAAGTCGTCTATAATTCTGATGGGTTTACATTTGAATGTGACCTGCTTCTTTACTCTAGTGTCTTTCCTTATATTCTTGTGCTGAATTTGTGTGATTTTAACTATCATATCTCGTGTTTTAAGTTCGGTTGAAGTAACTTGGAATTATGTATGCTTCAGTTACCCAAATGTAAGATTTTTTCCTCATATTTGGGAACTTTTCTGCTATTACTTCTGCCCATATTTTATTAATGTCATTTGTATTGACTCCTTCTTTCTCGTTGATACCTATTTGTCTTACATTGTTCATCCTTGGATCATCTTGCAAATTGTGAATTATTCTTCCTTCATCGTAGTTGTTTTTAAGAGATCCGTTCTTACGTTTACACTAGCTGCACCAGCATCTTCAAGATCTGAAACTCTGTCTTCACTTTCACTCAAATGCTTTTGCAAGCTTCTGACTGAGATTTTAAGTTCCTCTATATATCCTAGACTCTATTTCATGTGATCTATTTTTTCCTGTATTGCTCATTGAAGGAATTCGTCATTTTTCTAATCTCCTCTATTTTTTTATCAATATCTTTTTTAGATGTAATTATTAATTCTTTTACTGCAGTGTTTTCTTTGGATTATGTTTCCTCCCTATGTTTCTGTAGTTGATTCTTTACTTCAGATGCTATGAGCTCAGAGATTTATTTTCTTTATTTCAGAAAAAAAAAATCCACTGAGGATTCGTCTATAACTGTCTGCTGTTGTGTATTTTCTATCAATGCTATTAATTCATACATTTGATCTGAGCTAGTAGAAAAGAATTCAGCTGTGAGTTTCTCTATAAATTTCTGCTGTTGATTATTTTCTATTGATGCTATTAATTCCTACATTTAAGCTGAGCTAGTGTCCTCTGCACTTTTTCTTAGTGGGCATTGGCTTTCCTCCATATGTTTCTGCATTGGAGTCTTTACTACAGCTGATATTAATTCAGGGATTCCTTATTTCACTTTCAAACTGAGTTCCACTATACATTTGTGCAGTTGTTTCTTTTTTTCAGAAGTCATTGATTCACTGATTTTAGCTGTGTGCTTCACAATTTGTTCAGTGTTATTGTCCTCTGTAGTTGTTATGGGTGGGCTTGGGGTTTGAGATTACATCTTGCTCCTTCTATTTGCCATTTTGTGTAGCACTGTTCTGACCCTTGTTGTAGACCTTTGATGCAGTTACAACCTACTGAAATTCAGGTGCAGATCTACAATGTTTGGATTTATTCAGCTGGGCCTGGCTTGGTTCAGGTTGCTGTGCTCAGGTCCTTCCTGCTGCTGCACTTAGGATTGAACCTGTTGTTCTCCTCTGGGTATGTTTACTCCTCTTGGTCTAGATTGGTGGCTTGGTCCCCTGCTCTCTCTGCAGGAAATGCAGCTGAAGGGTTTCATTCGAGGCCTGTATGCTAGGCCTGTGCTGAGACTAGAGGGAACAAGTTGGAGTAGTGCAGAGAGGAAGGTTTCCTTCATACTCACCAGGCATGTCTTAGGACTGGAACTGGGGGTCAATGGAATGTGGCCAAAATTCATACTCAGGGGGTGGGGTGGGGGGTTGCTGTAGGGTGGTAGGTGGGGTTCCAAGGGGTTGGAAGTGTGTCTCACCCTTGCTGTGCCTGGGCTTGTACCGGCAAGTCTTGTGGGCACACTGTAGCCAGAAGCTCTCCCATACACTCACTGAGGCCTCGGTTTGGACTGGAACTGGGGTTCCCTACAATCTGACAGAAATTTTCACAAGGCAGTCAGTTTGTGTTGGGGCAGCTACGGAGTGGTCTGTGGGTGTTACAATGGTGTGGAATAGCGTCTCATCCACTCTGTGCCAGGGCATGTACCGGCCGATTCTGTCAGCGCAGTGTAGCAGACCAAGCTAGAAGGAAGCTGTAACACATTCACCGGCATGGACTAAGACTGGGTCTGGGGGTACCCGAAATGTGGCAGAAATTCCTACCAGGCAGGTGGAGTATGGGTGTCCCAAGGGGTTAGAAGAGTGTCTCACCCAGCTGTGTCTGCCCTTACACAGGCAGGTCCCGCCAGTGCAGGGTAGCTGGAAGATCTCCTCAATTCTTCTTTTTTCCTACTCCACTTTGTACTCTTTTACCCTTCTTCCCCTTCTTATTTACAAAAGCACTGATCCATTACTTTCCTTCTTATTTTCTTTACTTCTTTAGCTCCCCATTCTCCCTAGTTTGCCTTTCTATTTGAAAAGTTTCTTCTGGTTTCCCAATATCTATTATCCATTTTGGGAGTGAGTGAGACTACCCAGGCTGCAGGATCTTGAATAGACCCAGAGGTCAGGCCTGGGGAGTTAGTAAGAGGACCAGGGCTTCAGGATCCTGAATAGACTCAGAGCGCAGGCCTGCGGAGTGAGTGAGATGACACAGGATCCTCAATAGACCCAGAGCACAGGCCCGGTGAGTGGGAGAGATGACCCAGGACACAGGATACTGGATAGACCCAGAGCAAAGTCCAGCAAGTGAGTGAGATGACCCTGGGCCCTCCATATCCTGAAAAGACCCAGAGCGCAGGCCTGGCGAGTGAGTGAGATGTCCCAGGGCCTGGCAGGATCCTAAAAAGACCCAGAACCCTGGCCTGTAGAGTGAGTGGGACGACCTTGGTCCAGCAGATCCTCATTCGACCCAGAGTGCTGGCCCAGAGAGGAACCCTTCAGCAGAACTCCCTGCAAAGAGGCTAGAGGCAAGACCCACCCCGCTGATTCAGGAGCAGAACATCTTGCCAGAGATACACAAAGGGTTGAACTCTAACGCCTGCCATAGAAAGAAGTGGAGCACAGCAGCCAGATCCAAACAACCCCCACCGGGAGGAAACTGAACGTCATAGATCTGGGCCTGGTGAAAAGGTAATAACTCTATCTAAGCTCTACACCAAAGGTCAGAAGACAGTGGTATACAAAATGACAAACAGAAGGAAAGAAATGCAGTCTCAGGCCCTGAGTCCACCCAGTACAAATGAAGACGACACTAGCACTGAGGAAACTGGAAATCATACACCAGATATCTCAGAAACAATAGCGTTGACAGTAAATAATCAACTGCAGAAAGGTATAGAAGAAATCAGATCACAAATAATTTCGGAATTAAAAAATGTAGTGGTAACTATAATCAAAGAAGTACTAAGTACTTCTAAAAAATACACTGATTTAAAAAATAGAGGAGAATATAAAAATGATGGAACCCCTGAATAAACAATTTAGGAAAGAAATAGAATCTATGAAACAGGTTCAAAGTGATATACAGGAAATTAAAATCTCAATGACAAGCTGGCAAAACCGTTTGTGTGAAAGTGAAAATAAATTTTCTCACCTGAAAGACACATTTGCAGCTAGTGAGAAAGTAAGAAAAGATCTCTTTAAAACAACTAGGATTTAGGAAAAAATAAGTCAATACCTGCAAGATGATGCAAAGATGAACAATGTGAGACTATTAGGCATCAATGAGAAGGAAGGAGTCAGTACACATGATATAAAAATAATATGGGCAGAAGTAATAACAGAAAACTTACTAAACATGGGGGGAAAATCTGATATTCCTGTAACTGAAGCATATAGAACTCCAAGTAATATCAATCCAATGAAAACCACTCCCAGACACATAATAGTCAAGATCCCAGAAATTCATAGGAACAGTATACTAAAAGCTTCTAAAGAAAAGAAACAGATGACATTTAAAGGAAAACCCATCAGAATAGTGGCAGATTTTTCTTCACAAACCATCAAGTCAAGAAGAGCTTGGAGCAAATTACTTCAAGTTTTGCCAGAAAGAAAATTCCAACCCAGACTGATCTATCTTGCAAAACTCTTTTTCAAATATAATGGAGAAGTGAAATATTTCCAGGACAAGGAACAACTAAAGAATTTCATGATGGCAAAGCGAAGCCTACACAGACTAATAAATGATAGTCTAGAGAGGGAGCAAATTGATCTTAGCCCCATGATTGAGAATGAAAAGAACCCACCAAATATGGCAAACAATTAAACAGAGGAGAATAAGAGGTATACAATAGTAGTCGTTCAGTTATTCTTTTGTGTTCAGCAGCAGAATATTTTCATCAGCACACTCTATAAATGGACTTCTCTTCCACCCTATGGGTCATGATTCCACCTGAATCTACAGGGTGGATTTCAAGGAAATAGCTTTAACTCAGTTCCACAAGTGATGCCTAGCCACCAGTAACTGTCACGGTCATTATACATGTCCACAACACACTAGAACTTTGTGCGATATCCTATCCTCAAACTGTTAGAAGTGTTGGTCTTTTACTTGTCATTTCAGTATTTAATTTATGTTTTACTCTTAATACTTCTTTGCTATCATGAAAACTTTTTCTTAGTTCAATTGTCTTCAAACATTTAATTTTCTGAATACTGCTTAATCTTAATTTTTGTTCTAAGATTTATACTGTATCTTTGACTTACAATTTATTTAAAAGACATTGTATGATATCTTCTCTTAGTATTAGAACTTTGAAAAGTATATTTCAATTTTCTGTTGACTTTATGGGGAAAAAATTTTGTGCATAACCCAACATAAGATTGGTACTGTTTCATAGAAATCTGGAATGATCTTAAATAAGGGTTCATCTAATATATTTTTATATAGTCCTGCATAACTGTCATATTGAGAGCTCTTTATTGTTCATCCAGGAGCATACTGCAACTTCTCTTGCCTTTAGAATTATGCTCTTTGTTATTTCCTATATTATGCATTTTGGTCCTTATAAACATATTCAGTTCCTTCCACCAGGTAATGCAATATTTATATATGCTTCTTATTTATTTCAGTTAAGATTAGGATATTTACATGTAATAATTTCCCATGAAAAATATTTAGTTTATGTTTTTCTATGCTTGAGTAATTCTCCAGTATGTCGAATTTTCACATCATTTTTATCCTTCATCACTTGACAGACATTTGTGTTGCTTCCAAGCTTTAGCTATTACACACTTTGCTGTTATAATCACTGATGTGCATATAACTGTGGTATGATGCTTTAAATCCTCTCAAAAATAAGCAATAAAGAATAGCTGGGTTAAACAAAACTGCTGAATGTTAATGTAATGAAGAATCTTCACACTGATTTCCACATTGGTTGCACAAATCTATGCTTGGAAGAACTGTGAAGAATTGTTCCTTTTCTCCACAGCCCTGACAGTATTTGTTTATTTCTTGATAGTAATTGTTTTTTTTTTTCAAATGAGATTTAATTTCAGTGTTGTTTTAATTTGCATCTATCAATTGACCAATGATAATTAAAATATTTTTATATATGTATTTGCCAGTGGGGAATGGCTGAAACTGGAGTCAATTTAAAAGTGAAGGAGCGCAGCATGCCTAACCCAAAGAACAAAGAGTACTTAGGGTGGGAGACATGAATACGATGTGACCACTCCACAAATGTATGGTACCCAAGTCTAACATGAGGGAATGTTTCCAAGTGGTAGGATGCCATTGTGATATCAACTGGCAAAATTCATAAATAAGTGCACTAACCTAGTTGATGAGTTTTTTTTCCTCCCATCTGGAGAAATGCCACCACCTGCCATTAACTTTATCTATTCTGACACACTTACCTTTATTTTTTCATCCTTCCATTTCTCTTCTGAGGAACTTTGAACGCTTCATTTGATGTAGCTCATTGGCATCTGAACATGGGACATTGCTATGAAGACCGAGCAGGTGAGAGGGCACTTGTCATTGTATATACAAAAGGTGGAGAGGTGCACTGATAGCATCAATGTTGATGACAGTGATGTGTTCACATCATTGGTGGAAAAACATGGGGCAAATAGATGCTTAAGAGACACAGATATATTTGGAAATATATTGGTTATTATTGATACCTTCATTTTGAACATGTAGTAGAGAAGGTCTTATTCGCCATATGCTTCTTTGGACAACTACAGAGGATTGCTTCAAAGCACAATTTCAATATCAAATGCCAAGAGGGAAAAATATAGCATAACATCAGCAAACACTATGCAACATAAGCCCCTTATTTTTGCTCAATTAAGTAAACAATGAGTGGGAATGCAAAAGAGACCCTTCCCCACTAGAGGAATATTTTTTTGTGAATTCCATTTCACAAAAGCAATTACTTCAAAATACCCAGTTTCATGTAACCAATACAACAATGACAAACTTATGAAAGCTTGTGGAAATTCAACCTTTAGATTTAGCAAGCCGGTATGACTTTATAGTAAGTCTTGATATCTGGTAGTGTGAATGATTAATCTCTGTTGTGTTTTAAATTTGTTGTTTCTATTCTAATTCTTTTATCTGTTCACATAAAATTTATAATTAAGATGCTATTTCCTGTAAAAATTTCTCTGGATTTGTTGAATAAAATTAAATAAAATAAATAAGATTAAATTCATTCTGTTAGGTACATTAGCAATATTTGACATTTTCATTAAAATTATTTTGGATTTCACAAAAACATAACAGCATTTATTTAGGCCTTTGTGGCTTCTTATATCAAGTGTTAATATTCAATATACACTGCATATATATATTATAGTTATATATTACTGTTGTATTATGCTTTGGCTGTTACAAATATTTATAACTTTGCTGGTAAACAAATGACAGACATGGCTGCAGAGGCTGTCAGGGCCATTTCCTCTGCAGAATGAGATGCCAGAGATGGATCCTATACCAGTAACATGGCAGAAATAACCTGATGTGGGAAGCTTCCAAATGCAGGATAGAGGGTTTATCTTAGCAACAAAAGACTAATCTACAGGCTGTTATACAAGCCTTAGAAGATTATTTTTTCACTCTAATTTACGTCTTTTTAGACAGTGCTCATAAATGTCACATGATGCACCATATTAAAACTTGCACTACAGACACTGGTCAAGAAATATTTTTCATTTATTTCACACTCGCTAATTTACAGGTTTGTCACACCATGTACCCTGTTTTATTGATCACTTACATTCTCATTTCCAATAACAGAGCCTCTAAGGGAAATGGTGCAGCAGACAGATTACTGGCTACTTACATGGCTACTCTTTCAGAAACTTCAACAGACTTCTCCTAATAAGACCTTCTATTAAAATACTTCTGCCTAGTTAAAAAAGTTTCCTTTAAACCTGGAACAGGCTGGAAAATTTCTTATGCAATGTTCTCTTGCATAATAAAATATTTCTCACTCTCTATGAGGTTTAAACTTGAAAGTTTATATCCCTATGATCTCTGTCAAGTGGATGTAACTCACATTCCTGAATTTGGTATTCTTCCTGGGTGTACATTTCTGTAGATAATTCCTCAAGAATGATTTTGTTTCTTCACACTGTTCAGGTAACTAAAGATGTCATTGGTCATTGCTTGGAAATTTCTCCTATTTGCTTTGCAATAGGGATTTCTTTTAGCCCTCAAGGTCAAGCAATTGCTAAGCATAATCACTGCATATTGAAAATTGAACTCCAAAGGCAAAAGGTTGAGTTCTTCCCTACAAAACTGTCCCCTCATAATATACTTCAATTAGCAGTATGTACTATTATTTTTTTAAATCCTATTAGGAATGGGACTACAGAGGAGAAAGGGCATTTAATTAGGCAATGAAAAGAGACTGTGAAGGGTCATTTGGAATGATATGTATACTGGACAATGGAAGAGAATCAGGCCTGCTTGCCACTTTGTTTAGTTTGTATGCTTGTGTTTCCTCAGACAATGCTCAATGGCCTCTCTGGGTGCCAGAGCATGTTGTTAAGCTGTATCATTTACTCAAGCCCATAGAAGTAGTTCATTCTATCCTTCAAGAAAATGATGCTCACTTCTATGTTGGTGATGCCTGAGAGACCATGACATACTCAGTAGAGAAAGTTGGGTCCAGATCTCCCCAGGGGCCAATTAAAGTATTTATGCACAGGTTGCACTGGAGATAGTAATCAAAATGAGAATCATAAAGGACAGGCTAGATAGCTCAGTGGACTAAAGTGCCTCCTTCGGAAGAGCATAGCAGCAGGAGTTTGATCACTGGCTTGCCATTCCATCCCGCCCCTTGGGAATGCTGATTCAGCAATTGAGACAGGGCTTGGTGATGCGTGCCTGTAATCCCAGTACTTGGGACGCTAAAAACAGGAGAATCACTATGAGCCCCATCCATGTAGTGAGACACTGTACACACGGGAGACCCTGTACAGAATTAAAAAAAGAACACGGAAAAAAATAAATAAAACAATGAGGGAAGTAAAGGTCTGAGAAGATTATAACATGACTACTCATAATGGAGCTGAAATTTACATGAAAATAAGGGACACAAAACTATTCTTAAAGAAAATATAATAAAAATGTTAGTACTACCTATAGCTAAAAGATTTTATACTTTTGAAATTATTCCATTCGTCAAAGTATATATCAGTACACTTTTTTTGGTAAGATGTTTGCCTGTTTGGTCAATTTGTTAAATTGTGTATTTGTTTGTCTATTTTTAAAATCATTTACCATATTTTTAAAAAATGATATCAAGATTTATTTTTTTTCCATTTCTTTGCTTTGAATTTTTCTATCATTTTCCAAAATTTAATTTATGTTCAATACTTAAAAGCATGGTCTGCACTGGTCTTACCAGGTGGCAAATTTGATTTCAAAATTGTTTCTCTGGGAGGTCAAGGAAATTTGTTAATATAACTAAATTAGCTCATATCAGTCTTTGAAAATTATCAGTCAGGGCTCTATTTGGTAAATAAATAATGAGCTACCTGGGATATTATCACAGCCTTGGTTCATTGATAGGAAACTCCAATGATGTGCATAGCTTTATAGGTGATATCCCAATAATGTTATTGAAACTGAATTATTGTGATATGTTTGTAATGATCTTCATGAAAAGATTAAGTTTACATATGGCAAGATAGCTTTGAGGATTAAGTGCCTGTTTAGGTGTGCACAAGGATGAATGTTCGATTCCCAATACTTCATGCCAAGCTAGAATCCCCTGGGTGGGTTGAGCTGACCACCAAGATGAGGTATTGTTGTGCATGACTATAATTCTGGATTTGGGGAGGAGGAAAACAGGACAATAGGATGACTAAAGTCCAAGCTATGTATTAAGACCCTGTAACAGATACATTAAAAAATATTTTTTCTAGACATTAAGAATTTCTTTTAAAGAGGCTCTGGTATGAAGTTTGCATGTGACTGTAAAAATTGACTGTTGTTAACATTGTGCTGTATTAAATATTTTCATTTCTTCAGATGTACAGGTATTCCAAATTGTAATTCTTTATGCCTAATTTTTTAAAATATTTTCTAATATTTAAATGCTTTTTCATCATATTCTATAGAGACTTAAAGTTCAACATATCAATACTTGATGAAAAATACCTTTTCCATGTTATGCCTAAGATATTTGATATTCAGACAGATAGTGATGTTAAGCTTAACAGCCTAGGTAGTATGGTAATAACAAAAAGCTTTTCTTCTGGATGGTTAACAACATGTTTGCAGTCCAAATTTAGAGAAAAAGGTGGGCCACAAGGAAAGCCGACATTTTGGCCCTAACTTTCCAAGGTCACTTAAGAATCAGGACATATGACAACTTGTACTGTAACATCAGATAACTCTGTAGTTTCCCAAATTTTCTCATAAAGGAGATTATGAGGCCAAAGATCGATGATGTAGAGTGTGCCTAAGGTGAGTCACATGGAGAGAATATATTCGCTAAGGCCTTCAGAGACTGCAAATTGGCCAAACAATGGCTGTTGCTCATCCACATGGCTGACATTGGAAAAGGTTCCACAATTTGAAATAGAGGATCTCAGGATAAATCCTGAGGGGATTTCACTGACCTTATCAGACCCAAAAGCTACAACTCTTGTTGCATAGGTCCTGTTTTAACTTGGTCTTAACCATCCAGCAGAAAAGTATAAAACCGAAATGTAAGAAGTAAAGCCATGCTGTTATGTTGAGCTGTAGCAGACTCAGGTGACAAATTTCTGACATTGCCAGTGAAGCGGAAGACCCAATATATTATGGTCTACTGAACACTTTTAGAATATTTTGCTGAGTTTACACACCTGTAATATTTAAATGATGGAACTTAACAAAAAGAGGGGATACAGATGAATGGCCATTTTGTATCTGTGTATTCAAAGTGATTAGGATAGAACTATATTTACATTCTCTTAATGAATAGAGGAATTTGTTCTAATGGTGTTTGTAAATAGGATATCAAGTCCGCATCTTGTACAGCAATTAACCACTAGGAAGAATGTATGCAATGTGTTAATTATTAAAACTGTCCTACATATTTTGTTTGAAACTGTCGCATTGCTATTTGTTTCTCAATAAAATTATGGAAAAAAATCAATGTGTAAACAAGAGATTTTTATGATAATAAATTTTTGGTTCAAAATGCAGTATATGCCTTCATAACACCTCATATGATGTATATGTGGTGTATGCCTTTTTTCCTAGATATGCCTAGAATTTACACAGTAAAGACTATATCACAAATTATTTATTTCTTTATACCCTTTTACCACCTTATCTACATTGGATCATGACTATTCTTGTGTGCTGAGCAATACGTTGGAATTAATGATTAGTGAATCTTCAACGTGAACAGAAAGGCATTCTTATTTCTACTGTGGAGTCTTGTGTAGGGATCCATTGGTCTTTTGGTAGTCCTCAGCAAAAGTAGTGAGATGCTTCAGAACTTAAAAACAAAAGATAATAGGTGAAGTCAGGTGGTGGACCAAGTCTGATGGGGAAAGACTCACAATAAAACAATAGTGGTGATTATTTATATCTTTGTAAAGTAACCAACACAATGTTGCCTAGTGAATAATAGTCCACAATGACCAGGCAGTATGTTTTCTTAAAGACTTAGGCAGCTTGAGTGCTTTAAATAATCAGACCTCATCTTGCCCTCCCACATATGATCCATTTCCACCTCCAGTGGCTCCCAATAGTCTTGGTTTTTCTCCTAGAAAGAAGTCATGAGAGAACATGGCTAGCATTTAAAATTTGGAAAATTAATCAGAGGGTTCCTAAGCAATAAATTCTGTTATTTTTTTTAAAAGACAAAATTTATTGGAATATAAAACACACTTTTAAAATGACAGAAAGCATGTAATTTTGACTGCTATAAAATTTATTGGGAATATGTTATTCACTATCTAGTGTCACCTAAATCATAATATAGACAATGATTTATATTCTAAAACAAACGCTACAATGATTCTCAGCAATGATTGGTTCATTAACCATTAGTTTAAGATTATATGATCAAATCTAAATTCTGGAATGTCCATTCACTTTCTTGTATTGTATTGTAGTGAAATTTTGAGTATAACTGCACATAAAACTTACAGTAAAAACATTCATTAGAAAATAATTTTGTATATTTCAGTCAGCTAATCATCCTGTCTGAAAATTATAGCTGAAGCTATCTTCTACAACATAACTCCAGGATTCTTATTGCAGTAATGTGTATGTCTTTGTACCTATCTGTACACCCATGGAAAAGTTGAAGTGTATCATTAGTAAGCATGTACATTACTGTTCACTATTCTGCAAATTTAAATAGCCTACTTATATGTATACAAACGAAAACCCCCCAAAAGTACTGTTAGTTCTATTGTTTTCTATGGAAACAGTTTTTATTTCAATATCAGAAGAAGTAGCATTCCTTCAAAATGGCAATTTTCACAAGAATGCAAATGAGCTACTGTATTGTGACACGAAGTTTCCCAGGGTGCTGCAGCATGAGCTAGCAGAAGTGGCTTCTCCATCCCTATTGGTCATTTTTCCATAATTTTATTGATAAACAAATTGCAATGAGACCGTTTCAAATCAAATTGGTTGGACAGTTTCAAAAATTAACACATTGCATATGTTCCTCCCAGTGGTTAATTGTTGTAGAAGATGCGGACATGGTATCCTATCTACAAACACCATTAGAACAAATCCCTCTATTCATGAAGAAAATGTAACTGTATATGTATACTATCCATTTTGAATGCACAGATACAAAATTGACATTCATCTGTATACCTTTTTTTGTTAAGTTCTATTATTTGAATATTAAAGGTGTGTTAACTCAGCAAAATGATCTAAAAGAGTTCATCAGTCCATGATAGTTTTGGGTCTCCTGCTTCACTGGTAATGTCAGAAATTGTTGGCCTGAGTCTGCTCCATCTCAACATAGCAGCATGGCTTTACTTCTTCTATTTTGTTTTTATAGCTTTCTGCTGGATGGTTAAGACCAAGGTAAAGCAGGACCTATGCAACAACAGTTGTAGCTTTTGGGTCTGATACAGGAAACAACGTAAAATAGGTTAGGAGGTTTAGATTTTTTTCCTCTGGTAATATGTATTTATAGGCAAATTATGTTCTTTTTCAACTTTTAGTAAATATTCCCATTGAAAAATTTTTAACGACCTAGTTCTAAGCAGCCTAGCAAAGATGAACACTTAGCCTGTGAATCTTGTTCAATAAACATTTTACTTCAAAGCATGTGTAATATTCCCCCAAAGTTTTGTATCTTCACTTACAATACAGAGAGATTTGAGCCTCATATTTCTTTGATACTTGAAATAGATGAAGCTAGAATCCTTCCTGTGCAATCTTTTCAACCTTTGTTTCCTTTTGAATGATGCTAAACACCTAGTCTTACAGTAACAAACCTGAAGCTAATTACTTTGCAAACATTGTGTTAAAGAACTACAGGAAGCATTTACTAAGGCATCAGCCCTTAACACTGAGTGTGCAAAGTCTGCGGCAACAGAAATTCTGCAGCACAGAAAACTATATGGTATCCTAGTTTTCAAGTGAGCTGAGCTTCAGAAATCTTAATTCCACAAAAATCCTCAAACAATTAAATGAAAAAAAAAAACCTACTGCACAGGAGCATTATTTGCAAAAGTCACAGACTTGATCCCACTCTGACAGCCAGCCCAGCTCCTTAGAGCGAGGAACTTTCTGCCTTTTTGGAGGCACAACACACTCTCAGCTTATACAATAACCTAACCTGGACCTTAACGTGTTCAGTAAAGAGTATGAATATGTTAAGGTCTTCCCGCTTCCTTAAAAACAAAACAAAAAAAAATAATCTTATTAAAATCATAAGAAATATACCCTGCTTTAAGACATCAGAATCTCTCAAATTGACCTAATGATATGGTTTTCAGAATCATATTGAAAGTGTGGAGTCAATATGTTCATTTTGATAATGTAAATACTTAAAACTATAAAAGTTGAATTGGAAATGTGATAGTCCCTCTTGTCAAGTTAGCGCCATTAAAGTGCTAAGGTATTTAACGTGAACCAAATGTAATTATTGTCATGCAGATAATTTTGAAAGAATTATAAGATCGAAGGTCTGTTATATTTATATAAGGAAGCTTACTCTTAAAAATGGGGATAAACTGCAGCTGATTAGTAGTGCATCTTCAAAACCTGAGGTTTCCTAGAAATGATGTATTTTATGAGATGGCATCCTCAAGGCTTGCAAATATGTCTACTTACTAGCCTGCCCTCCTGATTTAGATAACTTTAATAACATAAGCCCATTCCTAAAAGTTTTTTTCTCTAATTTTATAATGTGTGCATGCTTATGCATACAGTCAAATTTAATATACAACTCTATTGTACATATTAAGTATTTAAAATGTACTGGGTTTCATACAGGACATATTTTGACATAAAATATTTTCATAAAACTAGTAATTTTCTACTCAAAGCTTAATACAGAACTTGTGGATGCCGATGGCCCCATAACATTCTACCATTTCCAGCCCAAACAATTGCTTGGGAATCTGTTTTTTGTTACACCCTGCCTTCAAATGATTAAAGATTAATAATTAAGGACTGCATATATATTGATATGATAGAAAATCACATCACATATTTCAATTCATAATAGAGACTAACATGACTACAGTTGTACAAGATTATAATTTTTGTAAAATATATGTATTTTCCAGATTGAGTATACCATAGTAATTATCAGAAGGAAAAAAATACCTAATGAAATTCCTGACATGAGAACTTGTACTGAAA
>NW_004524679.1:7999619-8005813 GCF_000260255.1 Octodon degus
GACAATACGTTAAAATTTATAATGACAACATGACTAATTAGTGCTTTGATATGCATGTCAATGTCTTTTGATCATAGTTTTTATTTATATTTGAGACATAGATTTGTTTCACAGTTCAGCTGGGCTTGGTCACCCTTTTCGACCCAGGCTGTTCTCAAACTTACAGCAAAATTCCTGCCTCAGCCTCCCAAGAGCTGGGATTACAAAAGTGTGTCACCATGTGAGACTTAGCATATATAGCTTAAAGTGTACTACCAGTGATTTAAAAAGGTCTTCAGTTTAATTTACTACATAATATTGCACTGAAAGTACCCACATATCTGTGGCCTTTACCTTTTATACTAATCAATTCACTTTTTTCACAAAATAAGTCACAGCTTAATCTCTTGTGAAGTATTAGACATTCATGGTATGTATTTAATATGTACATCATAAGGCTCAAGTGCTAAAAGGTAGGCCTTTTGAAAGTGATTACATTATAAAAGTATAATTCATCAGTGGATTAATATATTGATGAATTCACAACTTGATTGTGTTATTAGGAAGAAATACAGACTTAGGCGGTAGAGTTTAATTGAATAAAGAATATCACTTTCTCATGGTATTTCTGTACTCTACCATGTTCTGGACCCGTACTACTTGCTTTCTCTCTCTCTCAGTCTGTCTCTCTTTCTTTCTCTGTTTCTCTGTCTCTGTCTTTCTCTCTCTTTCTCTGAAAACCATGAGGTGCACAGGCTTGTTGAATGAAACAACATGAATGTAAGTTAAGCAACCAAAAAATCCTGTATAAATATAGAGTTCCAGGACAGACTATGGGAACATTCATTCTCTTTCAATTTCATTGGAGTTTGAGCAGTACTGATATTTTATTTCCCTCAACATCCTCTAGAAAGCTTCAGTGAATCCATCAAAACCTGAAATTACTTAGGATCACAGGGCTGAGTTCCAGTGGTATAGAGAAACTAAGGTGTTGAGCCCTAAAGGAGATTGATTGAGTCTGGTGACAGGGTTCTTGGAGGGGGACAAAGAGCAGATTCTGGCCACAATGAGCTGAGGTATGCTGTTAAGCCGAGCACCATCCAAACTGAGCCACAGACTTATAGGAAGTTTCTTGCAGTACAAAGACAGCAAGTGGTATCTTAGGTGAATTAGTCTGCATGGATGACTTCAGAAACCTGAAGGGGTGGTGCCAGTACAGATTTCAAGGGAACTAGTTAAAATACAGGTTGCCAATTTATAATCTGCTTCATCATATAGCTATAATGTTTGCTCCCATAACCTAAAAAAGAATCATTAGTGAGCAAAATACGTCAATATCTGTATGTCACTTGCTGTTTTTAAGACAGCTAATTGTATTACTGTTACTAGAACACCATATCTCTTTAAAACACATGTTCTCCCTTGGGGAATAAAATTGTAGGCTGCTTTTATAACAAATCCTCCAAAGCCCCATTCCAAAGGACAGAGGGATGTGTCAAAAAAAAAAAAAAAAACCTATATCCCATTCTCAATAGAGAAATCAAGTCTTTGAGGTAAACAAAACAAGAATCCATGACACTTAAGTGACAGTTGAAGAATATTATCATTACAGAGATATCCTCATTGCAGTGTACAGCTACCTACTAAAGAAGTAGCAAAGAAACCAAACTAAGGAGTTCTCGCAGAAATAGAACCTGACCAAAAAAGTACGGAGCAAAATACAACCTCAGGGCACAAAACACACCAAAGAAATTCTGAAGACAGTAACATAGAAGAAATAAGCAGTGACAAAGCATGAATTCACTGAAATAACACCAGAAGTGAAAGAAAAAAAATGCAGAAGGGTATAGTAAATACAAGAATAGAAAGAATCTCCCCAGTATAAGAATGAAATGATAAATGTAATGAAAAAAATTAAAGCCTTTTCAAGAAAAAACTGAAAAACTGATTACAAAATAGAGAAAAATGATGGAACCCTTGAATGAGCATTGTAGGAAAATAATAAAATGTATGATGCAAATTCAAAGAAATACACAGAAAATTAAAAACTCGTTTAAAAGTTGGTAAAACAGTTTGAATAAAAGTGATGATCGAATTTCAGTCCTTGAAGACAGCATTAGAGCTAGTGACTAGAAAACTAAAGATCTCTGAAAAACTTCAAGTAAATAGGGTGGATTAATTCAACAACCAAAATACAATGTGAAGAGGAACAACAGAAGACTAACATGCATCAATGAGAAAGAAGGAGCCAACACAAATAACCAAACAATAATATGAACAAACGTAATAACAGAAATCTTCACAAATATAGGAAAGTATTGGAAATTCAGGTAAATGAAGTTATGGAACTCCAAATAATATTACCTCGATTAAGTCTACAATCAGACATATAATAATTAAGATCCTAGAAATTCAACCCAAGAACAACATACTAAAAGCTACTAGAGATAACAAACATATCCCATTGAAAGAAAAACTCATGAGAATAACAGCAGAGATCTCTGCATATACCATCATGTCAAGAAGAGAAAGGGGAAAAGTGTTTCAAGTCATACAAGAAAAGAAATTCCACCCCAGAGTGAAATACCCTGCAAAACACTCTTTCAAGTTTAATGGAGAAGTAAAACACTTCCACTACAAAGAAAACTTAAAGAAATTTATGACCACCAAATGAATACTACACAGAGGACCAAGAGCATTCTAGAAAGGGATCCAAATGACTGCAACTCCAAGAATGACAACAGAAATAATCCAGGAATCAAAGCAAACAAACGGAGGAGAAAAGTAGGAAACCAACAACAGGAAAATAACATAACAAACAGATTCAGATACTTTTCTCTCATTGCTAGAAGAAATACACAACACTGAAAATGAAAGAACGAAAGGTTAAGTGAGATCATACTTACTGAAACTTTCATTCCGCACTCAACTGACTCCAAAGAAGACTGACACTAGCCAGAGAGTAACCCTTCATGATGGTGGCAAAGAGCAAAGGACAAAGGGAAGGAGCATTTGCAAAAATGGCTACAGAGAGCAAGTCTATCTCCCTTAAGTCACATTCAGGCTATCTGCCCCAGGCTAGGTGTTATAGTCACACCCATAATCTCAACAGCACTCAAACAAAAAATCACAGTGGATCATCAGTTAATCACAAACTCTAGAATTCCACTCCATGACTGCGTGAGGATTTTGGTGGACAACTAGCCACAAATCACAGTTCAAATATGATTCATAGCATATCACATCATAGCCACTGATGAAAATAGATTCAATTCACCAATTAAAAGAAATAGATTGGGAAAGTAGATTAACAAATAAAATCCTACTTCATGCAGAGCATCAGAAACATATTTAACCCATAAAGAAATATATAGCCTTAAAATCAAAGAATGAAAAACACTATTCCATAATCATGGAGCTAAGAAAGTGTTTGAGGTAACAATGCTTTTAGCCTACAATATGAAATTTAAACCAAAAATTGTGAAATAAGATAAAGAAGGTCACTGAATACATGTTATGGGAAATTTCAAAAGGAAGATATAAGTCATACATATGTATGCAACAAATATGGGAACACCCTAGTGGATAAGACAAATTTATTGGATATGAAATTAGAAACATGACCTTAACAGGGAAATTTAAAATGCCCTTATTTCAAAAAGAGATCAAGCAGAAAAAATTGGCAAAGAGAAACCAAAGAGAACTATCTTTGATTTTTTAAAAAATTACAATATGTTTTAAAAATAGGCATAACAAATCATAAAATTTTTATGTTTCCATATAGCTCGAAAAATCAAACCAGGATTTCCGGGAACCCCCAGACACAGACCTAGGCCAGGTAAGCTGAGTGTGCGGAGAGCTTTCTGCTAGCCTTCGCTGGCGGGACCAGTCCCAGCCCAGGTGCAGCGTGGGCCTGATCCTCTCCCACCCCCTTGGGCCGCCACCTCCCCCACACCGAAGTATCTCCCCCACACAGCCCACCGAGTAGGAATTTCTGCCGCATCCGGGAACCCCCAGACTCAGTCCCAGTCCAGGTCCTGTGAATGTGTGAGACAGATTCCTCTTCCCCCTAATTCACCTTGCCCCCTCCAGGCGCAGTTCAGGCCTGGCATACATGCCTGGGGTATAATCCTGCACCTGCAATCCCTGCAGAGAGTGTACAGGATAGATCCAAGCAGCTAGTCCAGGAGCAGAACATCTTGCCACAGGGGCACAACAGGTTCACCATCAAGAGCAGCATGGGAAGGAGCTGAGCACAGCAGCCAGACCCAAGCCAGACACAGTTGGATAAGTGCAAAATTGTAGAGCTGCACCTGAACTTCAGTATGTGCGAAGGTTATAACTACAGCAAAGATCTACAACAAAGGTCAGAAGACAGTGCTACACAAAATGAAAAGAAGGAACAAAAGGCAACCTCAAACCCCAAGGCCACCCAGAACAAGTGCAGAGGTCACCAACACAGAAAAAATTGGAAATCACACAGCTGAAAACAATGAATCAACAGCTTCTGAAATAAAGAAACAGCTACAGAAAATGTAGAAGACCTCAGAATGGAAATGAAAAAAGAAATCCCAGAATTAATAACATCTGCACTAAAGAATCAAATGCAGAAACATATGGAAGAAACCCAGTGCCCACCCAGAACAAGTGCGGAGGATACTAGCTCGGCTCAAATGCATGAATTAATAGTGTCGATAGTAAATAAGCAACAGCAGAAAGATATAGAGGAAATTAGAGCGCAATTCTTTTCAGAAATAAAAAAAGAACTGTCAGAACTCATAGCAGATGAAGTAAAGAAGCAACTACAGGAATATAGGCAGGAAACCAAACCTGAAAAAAACATTGCAGTAAAAGAATTTCTAACTGTTTCTAAAGAAGAAATTGATAAAAAAAAACATAGAGGAGATTAGAAAAATGACAGATTCCCTGAATTAGCAATACAGGAAAGAAATAGATCGCATGAAGCAGAGTCAAAGAGATATAGAGGAAATGAAACTCTCAATCACAAGATTGCAAAACCATGTAAGTGAATGTGAAGCAGAGATTCAGATCGTGAAGATGCTGGTATAGCTAGCGAAAAGGTAAGAAAGGGTCTCTTAAAAAAAAGGAGGATGCAGGAAAGAATAATCCATCACCTGCAAGATGATGCAAAGATGAACAATGTGAGAATAATAGGCATCAATGAGAAAGAAGGAGTCAACACAAATGACATTAAAAAAATATGGGGAGAAGTAATAGCAGAAAACTTCCCAAATATGAGGAAACAATCTGACATTCAGGTAACTGAAGCATACAGAACGTCAAGGAATCTCAACCCAATGAAAAACACACCAAGATATACAATAGCCAAGATGCCAGAAATTCAGCACAATAATAATCTACT
Source organism: Octodon degus (assembly GCF_000260255.1). NCBI lineage: Eukaryota > Metazoa > Chordata > Mammalia > Rodentia > Octodontidae > Octodon > Octodon degus. The sequence goes on from NW_004524679.1 coordinate 8,004,982, forward strand.
GAAATCCGCTAGAGAAAAGAAGCAGATCACATTCAAAGGAAAACCCATCAGAATTACAGCCGATTTATCTTATCAAACCATGCAGGCAACAAGAGCATGGAACAGAGTATTTCAGGTCCTCTATGAAAACAAATTCCAGACCAGACTATTATACCCTGAAAAACTCACTTTCAAGTTTGACGGAGAAGTGAAATGCTTCCATGACAAAGAACAGCAAAAAAATTTCGCGATGACAAAGCCAACCTTACACAGGCTACTGAAAGATGTTCTAGAGAGGGACCAAAATGATCAGAACTCCATGAATGAGATCGGAAGCAACCAACTAAATAGGGTAAGCAATTAAACACCGGACAAAAAGGAGTAAATGATAACATGTAAATAACATAGCAATCATAAGTCAATATATCTAAATTCTAACCATTAATGTAAATGAACTCAATTCACGAATTAAGATAAATAGACTGGCACAGCGGATTAGGAAACAAAATCCAACAATATGCTGTATACAAGAAACAGATTTAACTCATAAAGACATTCATAGGCTGAAAGTGAAAGATGTAACACAGTACTACATGCCGCAGCACCTCAAAAAAAGCAGGGGTAGCAATTCTGTTTTCAGACAGTCTGAATTTCAAACGAACAATGATGAAGTGAAATAAACAAGGACACTATATACTGGTTAGGGGAAAAATTCAAGAGGAAGAGGTAACACTCATAAATATGTATGCACCAAACACGGGAGAGCCCAACTACATAAAGCAAATCTTAGCGGACATGAAAAATCTAATATGCAATACCACAATTTTAACAGTAGACTTTCACACACCCTTAT
>NW_004524679.1:8024165-8039720 GCF_000260255.1 Octodon degus
GTTCTTTGTCATGGAAGTATTTCACTTTTCCATCAAACTTGAAAGAGAGTTTTGCAGGTACAGTAGTATGGGCTGGAATATGTTTTCATAGAGGACTTGAAGTACTCTGATCCATGCTCTTCTTGCCTTCATGGTTTGTGAAGAAAAGTCCTCAGTAATCCTGATGAGTTTTGTTTTGAATGTGATCTGCTTGTTTTCTCTACAGGTTTTCATTTTATTATTCCTGTGGTGAACTTCGGGGATCTTGATTTTTATATGCCTAGGTGTGCTTTATTTAGGTTGAGATTACGTGGCATACTTTATGGTTTGGTTACCTGAAAGTCAGATTGTTTCCTCATATTTGGTAAGTTTTCTGCTATTACTTTTGCCCATAATTAAAAAAATCATTTGTATTGTCTATTTCTTTCTCATTGATGCCTATTATTCTCACATTGTTCATCTTTGCATCATATTGCATGTGATGTATTTTTTTCCTGCATCCTTATTTTTTTTAAGAAATTCTTTCTTACCTTTTCACTAGCTGCACACGCTTCTTCAAGATCAGAAACTATTTCTTCATTTTCACTTAAACAGTTTTTTAAGCTTGTGATTGAGATTTTAAATTATTGTATATCTCTTTGCCTCTGTTTCATGCCATTTATTTGTTTCCTGCATTGCTCATTCAAGAAATCCGTCATTTTTGTAATCTCTACTATTTTTTATCAATGTCTTCTTTAGAAGTAGCTTTGAATTCTTTCACTGCACTATTTTGTTCGGTTGACTTTCTTCCCTATATTTATGTATTTGAATCTTTACTTCAGATGCTATGAGTTCAGAGAATTCTTTTCTTATTTCAGAATGTTTCTCTCTGAATTCCTCTATAACACTCTGTTATTGCTTATTTTCCATCAATGCATTAATTCATGCATTTGAGCTGAGATAGTAGGAAAGAATAACGCTCTGAGTTCCTCTATAACTTTCTGCTGTTGCTTATTTCCTATCGAAGCTATTAATTTATATGTTTACCATGAGTTACTGTCCTGTGCGCTTGTTCTGTTTGGGCTTTTGTTTTCCTGCCTTTGTTTCTGCATTTGATTCTTCACTGCAGATGTTATTAATTGAGGGATTTGTTTTATCAATTCCAATCTGAGTTCCTCTATAGTTTTCTGAGGTGTTTCTTTTTTCAGAAGCCATTGATTCATTGATTTCAGCTGTGTGATTCCCAATTTGTTCTGCGTTAGTGTCCTCTGCACTTGTGATGGGTGGGTGTGTGTTCTGAGATTTCAGTTTGCTCCTTCTCATTGTCATTTTGGGTACCACTGCCTTCTGATTTTTGTTGTAGATCTTTGTTCCAGTTATGACCTAAACACATACTGAAGTTCAAGTGCAGATTTACAAAGTTTGGATTTATTGAGTTGTGCCTGGCTTGTGTCTGGTTGCTCTGCTCAGCTCGTTACTGCTGCCATCCTTGGGGGTGACCCTGTAGTGCCCCTCTGGTAAGATCTTCTGCTCTTTAACTCTCTAGGTGGTTCTGTCCCCTATACTCTCTGAAGTGATTACAGCTGCATGGTTTCACCCAGGCCTGTATGCAGGGTCTGAGCTAAGTCTGCAGGGAACAAGTAGGAGTAGGCGGGAGAAGCAGCTCTCCCACACACTCACTGGGCCTGGGCTAGTACTGTACCTGGGGATTCTCAAGATGCGAGAGAAATTCCTACTGGGTGGCAAGGTGGGAGGTACAAAGAAATGGTGGTGGGTCATCAAATGCTGGTGAAATGGGTCGCACCCACTCTTTCCCTAGGCTGGGACCTGTGTCTCTCGCTGTCACAAGGTAGCTCGAAGCTTTCCCACACACTTATTGGGCCTGGACTAGAACTGGATCCTATCTTTGAATAAAAAGTCTTAGTGCACATTTACAGAGTTTGTCACCCTACCACATAACACACATTCTTTTCACTTGCACATGAGTCATTTTCTAAATCAGACCATAAACTACTCCATTGATCATGCTTAAGTAAATGTAAGAAAACAAAAATTATCCCATGCATAGTTTTTGACCACCATGCAGTGATTCTCGATACTAATGATAGAAGAAACCACGGTGCCAGTCAAATTGCTCAGTGGATTAAAGCACCAGAAAGCAGATGCAGGTGCAGGTGCCCGGGTTTCAATCTCCAGCGCAAATATGCCTGCTCCACCCCTGGGGCACACTCAGAAAGCGATTGAGACTGGGCAGGTTGGTGTACGTCTGTAATCCTAGCATATTGGATGCTGTAAATCGAAGAATCATTAAGAATCTGATCTAGTATTGAGACACTGAACATCCTGTAGATACCTCCCTAAAAATAGAGAAAAAAAGAATCCACAAAAAAACTATAAACATATGGAAATTAAATAATGACCTCCTCAGCAAAGAATGAGTTGCAGATGAAATTAAACAAGAAATTAAACAAGATCTACAATCCAATGAAAATCCAAACACAATTTACCAAAATTTGCAGGATACAGCGAAAGAAGTTCTCAGAAGGAAATTTATAGCGATAAACTCCCACATTAGGTAATCTTAAAGAGAACAAATACATGCTCTAATGTGGCACATCTATTTTCTAGAAAAGAAAGAATAAAACAATCCAAAGGCCCAAATATAGGAGGAAGTTTTCAAGATTAGGGCAGAAATTAATCCAATTGAGGCAAAGAAAACAGTGCAAATAATCAGTGAATCAAAAAACTGGTTCTTTGAAAGATTAAACACAATTGATAAACACCTAGTGAAACTCATCAAAAAGATGAAAAAAAATGAAATTTCCAACAATAGGGAATGAAAACTTCGAAATTACAGCAGATCCTGTAGAAATTCACATCATCAATAACTATTGTGAAAATCTTTACTCTGAAAGAATCAAATGCACAGAAGAAATGGACAGACTCCTAGATAGTTAAAAATCACCAAAACTGTATTTTGAACATACAAAATCTCCGAATAAACAAATTTCAACCGAGGAAATTGAAGATGTAATTAAAAAATGACCTACACAAAAGTCCAATTTGTGACATTCACAGCTGAATTCTTCAAAAACTTTGATCAAGATTAACTCCAGTACTCCTCAAATCTCTTCAACGGAAGTGAAAAATTAGCAATACTGCCCAAATCATTCCGTGAGACAAGTATCACTCTACTATCAAAACCAGAGACTCACTCTGTAAAGAGAACTACAAACCATTCAATCTTATGATCATAGATGCAAAATTCCTCAATATAATACTAGGAAATTGAGTGTAGTAAATCATCATGAAGATCATACAACACAAACAAGTAGGATTCATCCCAGGAATACAAGGATGGTTCAAAATATACAAATACATAAATATGATACACTATACTAGAAAAGCTAAAACCAAACTCCACTTGATCCTCTCAGTAGATACACAAAAGGCTTTTGATGAAATCAAGCACTCACTAATGATAAAAAATTCATAGAAAATTGGAGTAAATGGAGAATACCTCAATCTGATAAAAGACATCCATGAAAAGCCCAAACAAGTATCATCCTAAACAGAGAGAAACTGAAATATTTTACTCTGAAATCAGGAACAAGACCACGAGGTCGAATATCACTACTCTTATTCAATACAGTTCTAGAAACATAAGCCAGAATCATTAGACAAAAAAGAGAAATAAGAAAAAGAAGAGGTAAGAAAGAATTTAAACTATCGTTATTCACAGATGCCATGATATTCTACCTGGAACACCCCCAAATCCACCAGGCAGCTCTTGGAATTAAAAAGCACATTAAAGAGCATAAAAGGATGCAAACTCAACACCCAAACATGACTTCTTCTAGCCCTAAAGAAGGGATAATGATAGATGCCAAGTGATCATACCAGTGAAACACGCTTCTGGACCATCAATGTTGTAGGCGGAGTAAATTTGCAGGTTTGTCAATATTTTTGACACTCCTGCCTTGTGGCCAGGAAAATCCTAATATGCATCTCCTTATTCATCCATGGGGTAATCAGGGCCACAGATTGGTTACACAAGACCAATGAGTGCCATTGGGAGCCTTCCATCTAAGGTCAAGATGAGCACAATAGTCCGATGCAAACTAATCTCCAGGCTGTAAGGTTATTTCATATATACACTGGTCAGGGGAAGTCCATCCCAAGTATTTAGTGGAGTTAGGCCAATGAGAAAATGAGTGATTTTTTTGTTCCCAACATAAAGGAGCTTTTCTGCTGAGGTGTCCTATGGCGGGGGTTGACCTTAGATAATCATCCCATATTTTATAATAGCCGTCCTGATATCTATGTTTATTGGTCCTCAGGATAGGTGTCTTATCTTGTAATAATGGCCTCATTAATCATTGTAAAGAGTCTTCAGTGGCCTTGAGCGAAAATATACGGTTATGTCCAGGATCACCAAGAGTGCGATATATAGACCATTTAGTTACTTTATAATGCTGGGCTAAACAATAAACTTTTGAACTCCTTCGTATCTCCTCAATATCGTCTTGTAGTTTGTACCATTCATCTCCTTGAAGTTGGGATACCCACCAAGGAAATCCCGATGTACTTGACAAGGGGAGTAAACCACATATCCAACAAGAGGTTTGTTGCAATGACTCTCCATATTCCTGCGCCCACTTTAAAAAGGAGTTGCATCCTCCTCTAGGAAGCAAAATGATTAGTAAAAAGACTAATAGCATCATCACTTATCTGAGGACTTTGTGTTTATCTTGAACAGGAATCTTATGTCTTCTATGGGCTCACAGGAGTATTCTGATGATTGTTCACTTCCAGTGGCAGTTTCCGGTTCCCAGACTTTGAGTCTGGTGTGATGTATCCAAAAGTCCTGGCCTGTAGTCTTAAAAGCTGAAACAGTTGACAGGATCACTGTGTATGTTCCCTCCCAAGTAGGTCCTAAGGAAGGAGAAGATGAGGGAAGGGACTTTATCAGTACTAAATCTCCAGGGTGAAATATGGGACTTCCCTTTGCTTTAGGTTAAGCTTCTGTAAGCTGTTGAAGAGTTTGTTGAAATTTAGCCAATGAGGTGAAATCTCTCAGTAAGTCATCCGTTTCTTTATCAAAGAGAAAATTGTTAGTGAGAAAAGGATGTCTGTAAAGCATTTCAAAAGGACTGAGGCCTAAGTTTTGAGGTGTATTCCTTAGTTTAACAAGAGCTAAAGGCAATAAGTGAAGCTACTGCAGATGGGTCTCCTGAGCCATTTTACAAAGATGTCTCTTTAGGATTTCATTTACTTTTTCTACCTTTCCTGATGATTGTGGCCTCCATGCACAATGGAGATGATAGAGAATACCCAGCGCTTGAGAGACATTTTGTGTGACTGTTGCTTTAAAGGAAGGTCCATTGTCACTCTGTAAGCTCCTTGGAACTCCAAATCTAGGAATGATTTATGATAATAAGACTCTTATCACCTCTTGCGCCTTTTCTGTTCTGCAAGGGAAGGCTTCAACCCAGTTTGTGAAAGTATCTACGCAGACCAATAAATATTGAAGTCCTTTACTTTTTGGCATATGAGTAAAATCAAGCAGCCAGTCTTCCCCAGGATATTTACCATATCTCTGTATACCTGGAGGAAATAAATTTCAATTAAGGGGATTGTCTTTTTGACAGAGCTCACAGGTCTTACTTATCTGTTTTATTGTCTGGGAAAGTCCTTTTCCTATGAATAGTTTTGAGGCCATCTGCTGGATCTTGTCTCTCCCTAAATGAGAGGTCTGGTGCAAAGCCTTAATAAGTTTCCATTGACTAGCACTAGGAAAGAACAACTTACCATCACTTGATTGTAGCCATCCAGATGGAAGAAACTGGCACCCATTTGAGAAAGCCCATTCTATTTCTGACTGAGAATACTTAGGTCGTGTATGATCACGGGGACCTTCCCAGATCAGAGAAGCCTGAAGAGGGAGCACTTGAGCAGCATTTTTTGCTGCTATAACAGCTAGTTGATTACCTTGAGATACTTCATCAGTACCCCTCTGGTGTCCTCAACAGTGAATTACCGCCACTTTGGAAGGCATATATACAGATGACAAAAGATCATCTATTTCCTTATGATATTTTATGGGAGATCCATTGTCAGTTAGATATTTTTTATATAGCTGCATGAGCATGTAATACTAGAAAAGCATATCTTGAATAAGTATAAATGTCGACCCTTTGACCTTTGCTAAGTTGTAGGGCTCTGGTCAGAGCTATAAGCTCTGCTAGCTGGGCACAAGTCCCAGATGCAAGTGAGGAACTTTCAAGAGTCTGATGTAAAGTTACCACAGCGTATCCTGTTTTTCTTATCCCATTTTCCATGAATGAGCTGACATCACAGAAAAGAGTTAACTCAGAGTCAGTAAGTGGAGTGTCTAGTAAATCTTCTCTGGCTGCATATGTATGGAGATTTACCTGTTTACAGTCATGTCTGTTTACTTCAGTTTCCTCCTTTTCTGGCAAGAAAGTGGAAGGTTTTAAGGAGGATCATGTCTTTATTTGGATAGCTGGTCCTTCTAGAAGTAAAGCTTGGTATTTAAGAAGCCGATTGTCTGATAGCCATAGGCTTTCTTTAGAAGAAAGAAGTCCTGTCACATTGTGAGGTGTATATTCAATAAGGTCTTTGTCTAAAGTTAATTTGGATGCCTCTGGCACTAAGAGAGCTACAGCTGCCATAGCTCTAAAGCAAGCAGGCAATCCTTTTGTTACAATGTTTAATTTATGACTCAGGTACCCTATAGGCTGTTGAGTGTGTCCCCAGTTCTGTGTGAGAACTCTGAAAGCCTTACCTCATCTTTCATGATATATACACATTGTAATGGTGCCCAGTGGGTAGGCTTATGACTGGGGCATTTAGGAGGGCCTGTTTAAGCTTTTGAAATACAGCCCAGGAGTCAGGCTCCCAGGTTAAAATATGGGTATCTGTCTTTTGGGTCTCCTTGATAAACTGATAGAGAGGTCCTGTGATCTCCTCATATCCTGGTATCCAAAGGCGACAAAAGCCTGTACTTCCTAAGAATCCCCTTAGTTTTTTGAGTGTCTTGGGCTGTGGGTAGGAAAAAATTGGGTTAATTCTTTCTTTTTTCAGCTTTTGGGTTCCCTTGGATATGTTGAGGCCTAAGTATTTTGCCTCAACTCTGTAAAGTTGTGCTTTAGATTTTGAGACCTTATAACCTCTGTCTGCTAGAAAATTTAGCAGAGTGCAGGTGACTTGACTGCAAACTCTTCTGAGGGGGCACTTAGAAGTATATCATCTATGTATTTCAGAACTCTAACCTGGGAGAATGCAAAACAGGCCAAGTCATGGGAGAGTACCTGCCCCAAAAGATGTGGACTATCTCTAAACCCTTGGGGGAGTACAGTCCAAGTTACCTGAGAGGCCTGGTCATGAGGATTCTCAAAAGCAAAAAGAAACTGGAAATTTTTATGTAAAGGAACAGAGAAAAACAATCTTTTAAATCTAACACTGAAAACCAATCAGCATCTTCTGGTATCTGAAAAAGGAGTGTATGTGGGTTAGGTACCATGGGATGAATGGGCACTATTGTCTCATTTATCAGCCTAAGGTCCTGTACTAGCCTCCACTCCTCATTGGGTTTTTGAATTCCCAGAATTGGAGTATTACATGGGCGGTTACAGGGCTCAAGTAAGCCCTGTGCGCTTAGGTTATCAATTATAGGTAATAGTCCTTTTTTACTTTAGGTCTTAGAGGATACTGCCTCTGGTTAGGAAAAAGAGTAGCATCCTTGAGATGTGTTTGTACTGGAGCAGTTCTTATTGTTCTACCTATTTTGTCTTTAATGGCCCATCCTTCAGGATTTCTTTCTGTCTCCACAAGGGGAATACAGCATACCTGACCTGGGTGCATATATATCACCGTATTTAGACCAGATAAAATATCTCTCCCTAAAAGAGGGACTGGACTTTTAGGAATGATCAGAAAGGAATGTTTAAAAAGAAAATCATCCCAATTACAGCCTAGGGCTAGTGAAAAGTATCGAATTACCTGCTCTCCAGTGACTCCTTTTACTGAGGTGTGATGGCTAGAAGGAAGGCCAGGATTGAAAACAAGGACTGAGAAACAGGCACCAGTGTCCAGCAATAAGCTGGTTTCTCTTCCCTCTATAGTCATGATTACCCGGGGCTCCTCTGTGGAGATGACAGTCCTGGCAGAGGGAGAGGGCAGCGAGTGTCCCGGGCCTCTTCATTCCCATTGGACCAACTGGAGGGATGGGTCTGAACTCTGGGGCCTTCGCTTCAGAGGGCAGGCCGACCCCCAGTGGTCACACTTGCATTTGGACATGGCCCAAGGGGCCTCCTAGGGCAGTTCTTCTTTATGTGTCCCAGATTATGACACCAGTAACAAGTGTGTATAATCTCTGAGTTATTCTTGGAGCCCTGAGAATCAGACTTAGGGTCTGGTTTTTTGAAAGCTGCAGCAAAGGCAGCTTCCTTTTTCCGGTCTCTTTGTTTTTGTTTTTGTTTTTTGTTTTTTGTTTTTTGTTTTTTTTGTTTTGTTTTGTTTTTTCTTTGGCCTCCTCCTCATCCCGGTTATAAAATACTGAGGAGGCAACCTTTACAAACACATCAAGTGACCTATCAGGAGTAAAAGCCATCTTTTGTAATTTTTTTCTAATATTAGAGGCTGACTGAGTAATTAACTTATCTTTAAGAATAACTTGTCCCTCTACTGAATTAGGAGCTAGAGAAGTATGCTTTATTAATGTCTCTTGCAGGCGATCTAAGAAAGCAGAAGAGTGTTCTGTTTTTTCTTGTTGAATTGTCGATAGTTTAAATAATTGAATGGCTTAGTTCTCATCCTTTTTAGACCTTCAAGAACACATATCTGAAAGTGTCTCCTATTTTAATCTCTCACATGACTGCTAGGCCAGTATGGATCCTGGATAGGAACTGCCTGGGCTCCAGTGGGAACCAGTGGGTCCCCTGGCTGTCTCTCTTCTGGTCCTCTGAATTTGACAAGATAATAGTCATCTCCAAATGCAGTAGCAGCTTGTAAGCCTGCCTGATTTTCAGTAGAAGTCAAAGTTTGGTTTGGAATGAACATTACATCCTTCCAATCTAGTCCATAAGTTTGAGTGAGGCCCCTAAAGACCTTAATATACTTATCAGGATCATCTAAAATTATTCTAAGTTTTTACTTTATCTGTTTTAGGTCACTAAGAGAAAAAGGTACATGAACTCTGGAAGTTCCAAATTGGCCAATTACCTCTTGTAAAGGATATTGTCCTTGAACAGCATGCCTAAGTGCAATTAAGGATGGGTATAGCCCTGTAGAAGGCTGGATTACAGCTGGTCTAGAAGCCCCATCACCTAAACTAGAAGGGCTGGCAGGGGAGACCTTACTTTCAGTAATGGTGGGTGAGGCTGTGATTACAGCTCTCTTGTCCTCAGGCTCCAGAGTTTGGGGAGCAGTCTCAGACTCTGGGTACTGAAAGTCTTAGGATCCTGAGGTTTCTGGTCTCCCTGTGGCTCATGTCTATATTTTAAAACCAAATGAGGTTTTTTTTATGCAAAAAAATACCTGAACATAAGGCATTTTTGACCATTTTTGTAATAACTTTCTAGTTATAAAATGGTGTCATAGTTGATACTTCCCTCTTTACACTATTTTTCCTCTAGTGGGTATGCAGGCCACGCACACGTGCAGAAAAATATTAAACAGCTATTTCTCAATGTATATGGATCAAACATCTTCCAGTGTTTAATGATGCACTCTAAAAGGGTAAGTGACTTTGACTATGAGATTTTTATATCTGGAATACCATTAGAAATTAACACTTAGGGCATGTCCCCTCCTTATTTCTAATTGATTCCCTCCCTCAAGACGTCCCTTGAGTAACCCTCTCCAGAGCAGGTGAATGCTCCTGTTGGAGAGAAGGGAGACAAGATCCCACCAGCCTATCCACCCTTGAACTGATGTGGACTCTTATCTCCTGAATATATCTCATAAACCCTTCACTTACTCTTACTGACCATTTGTGAGTTAACAGCTACAATTAGTTAGGTGTTAGCAATCTACACAGAAGGAAGCAAAACAATGACACAAAAAGCAAATTAGAAGAGAGCAATTCTCAGGCTATAAAGATCACTCCTAGAAATTGATGGAAGAATTGACTGGGAAACTTGACATCTTGCACTGAATCAAGTCTCTAAGCGCCTGATTCCTTCCGATCACCTAGGTAAATATTTTTAGTAACTAGACAAGTTTTAACTTCAGAGCTCACAAAGAAAAATTATATTTATCATATAGAAATCAAATTTTATATGTTGGTAAAGACAATATACCTGTCAAGCATCTTACTCTTAGTTAACACATAAGGCACAGATATAAATCACCTTCCCCTAATAGCCACTGCGGAATGTAAACTATCACAAGCTGCCCTAGCCTCATTTATGAAGGAGTGACTCATGAACTTGTCCTACTTAAAATCTCAAGTAGAATTCTTAGTTCACTAGCAAAAAGGGAGAAAAAGTACAATAGGTAAGTGGAGATCATTCAGTGGTCTGGAGCCAGTTTCCACCAAGGAAGCTTTGGGTTTGGTGCCTTCTCCCCAAAGGCATTCTTGGTTTCTTTGGCCCACACAACCAGAGATGTCTCCAGAAAGGAATCCAGCAGTTTCTCTGGTCAACATTACATCAGCCATGGGCTTCAATGGGGATTCACCAAAGAACATCTGGGGAAACCTGTTCTCTGCTTCAAAGAGTGGCAGCTGCTCTAAGAGCATTTGCTAGCTGGAAGAGTAACCACTGTTTGTCCAAGTTCTATAAGGGATAGTTAAAAGCCAGAACAAGATCACTTAGCATTCTGCAGAAAAAGGCTTTAAAGTCTGTAACTTACCTCTTACACACTTAAATAATTAGACCTAGGAGAAAAGGCTGAATACTCCCTTACAGAAAAGGTGTTTTGGTCCCATAAGTGTGTTTCTTTTGGAGATAGCTCCTTATGGTGTCACCCAGAAGTTGGCTCTCTCCACTGTGTCTCAGATTTAGCCTCCAGAAGGAGACCTACCAAGAACACTAAGCCAGGACATGGCTTTTATACGTGTTCTGCTGGACGGGCATAGTCTCTTTGTCTCATCTGACCCAGAGACGGGGTATGTGTCCTTTTTCTAAAATGACTTCTCTGTCTTCAGCGTTAAGAGACACTCATTTTCTAGGGCTTCACTTAGTTGAAACAGTCAGAGGTTTTTTTTTTTTTTTTTTTTTTTTTTAATTTAACATGCCTCTAAAAAGGAAAGTATAAAGAGGTGGAAAAATTTAGAGTAAAGTCAAAGCAAGGAAACTGAAACAGAGCAGGCCTGACATTCCCTCTAGCATGTAGAGGGGGATCAGAACCAGTCCATCCCAGAGAAACCTGTCCTCCAAGTCTTTAAGAACGGTTGCCGACCTAATGTCATTTAACTGGCAGAAGGAGTCCCGTTTTTCATGTACCGGTATGTATATTTCTAAGTCCAAGCTAGCTAAAAGTCCCATTTTACAGAAGTATACATAAAGTATGCTAGGAGGCTTACTAACTTTACTCTCTCTAGCTCTATTGTCTAAAGTCAAGCAAGGAATTTCAGTACATTTAGCATCTAGTTCAAATGCAACATGTACAAGTACAAGATAGCCATAAAATATCCTTTTAGAAAAATATCATAGCCTTGTAACATTTCCGTGTTTTAACTTAGATTTACCAAAAACATTTTGACCAAAATTTTAATGAAACCATGTAAAAGACAAGGCATAAGCAATTGCAGGCAATTTTAACAGAACTATATGAAACAGAACTGTATGAGGCAAATCATGAACAATTATGAGCAATGGGAAAAGACATATTAACTTTTGAAGCATAAAAATTTGTTACCTAAGCAAGTCTCAATCTAGAATTTATGAAAGAAAAACAAACTCATATCTCTGTCCAGTGATCTCAATGGATGACCTCCAAATGATATAGGGACGTGAAATTCCCAACCTGGCCTGAATGAGTTCGTGTTCTCTAAAACCGAAGAATGGATTTTAGGAACAAAAGGAGGCTGATGGTAAAACTTTATTGGAAAGGAAAACTTCTTTCAGAGAAGGACAGAAGGGGGTCCTGAGCGGGTTGCCCAGGATGCTGTCTTCTTCAGGTTATTTTTATAGTACAAAACCATGCGGGGCTAACGTAGAGACAAAGGGTCCCACTTAGGCAGATACAGGGTGGGACAAAACTATGGTCAACCAATGGGATTACAAGCACCATTGCTCAGGTAAAATTTATTAGGCTTAGGACCAAATGGGGTAGCGAGTCACGTAGCAAGTGGGCAACCTTATCTGGTGGCCTTCAGTTGATGATTCTTCCCGACTAATGAGCAATCCTGGTGCCAACTTTAGGGAGGTCAGCATTTGTTTAATCCTTAGGTCTGGCTCACACCAGGAGTATCTCCCCAGTAAGATGTCTGGTATGTGTCATTCCCTTCAAGGGCCTGTCCCTGTCTAACTACCTACAGTATTGCTATCTAACTCATGCTGCCTGCAACAAAAGGACATAATCTCAAAATTGTTATACACATTTGATGAAATTCCTATTATGTACTGGAAGGGAATGTAAATGGAAATCTTGAAGACATGGGTTTAAGCAGATTTCATGATCAAAACCCAACCTGCGTGGGAAATAATTCAGAGAACCAACAACTTGAATCTCCTTGTATTGAGGAGTTTCTGCATATCAAAAGAAATCACCAACAGAGTCAAAAGACAACCCAGAAATTGGGAAATAAAACTTAACTAACCATCACTCAATTAAAAGACTTCTATGAAGGACGTATAAGGAAATAAAAAAAAATCAGTTCTTCAAAATTCAAAGACCCAGTCCAAAATTGGGCATCTGTAATGAATGCACACTTCTTAGAGGATGAAATACATATGGTAAATAAAAAATCGAAAAAATGTTCCGTTGCACTGGTTATTCCAGAAATGCAAATTGAAACAATAGTGTGATACCATCTCAAACCAGAAAAAATTACTATCATAAAGAAATCAATTTATAACAAATATTTTAGAGAAACAATCCTTTCCACTTTAGCTGGGAATGCAGATGTGTGCAACTATCATGGAAGTCAGATTGGAGACTCCTACAGAAGCTTGGATGGGAGGTCTTATTTAATGCAGCCATTTCCAGTCTTGGAATTATTCCTAAGAACTGAAGACATCATATCACAGTGATACATGTTCACTCATGTTTTTCGCAACATAATTTATAATGGCATAATTTGGAAACAAACAATATGCTCATTACCTGTTGAACAGATGAAAAGATATGGTATTTTAACCAGCAGAGTAGTACTCAGGTAGAACAAAAGACAAAATTGAGGCTTGTATAACTAAATGGATGCAACTAGATGGTATACTCCTAAGTGAAATAAATGAGTCCCACATGTGTAAATGTCATGCCATCTTCCTACTGCAAAAATCTGAAAGAACACATATAAACTGATAGCTAAAAAGATATGCTAAAATAGAGAAAATCTGAAAATAGGCAATAAACAATGAAGATGAGAGAAAGGAGAAGACAATAGGAAAAAAGGAATAGTGAGAAAATCATTTGAGTATATACATATACAAGACAGGTGAGATGAATTGTGTCACTAATTTCCCTGTTTTGAACATATTAGTTAATATTTAAAATTTTCACTTTGACTAACTAGTATCTGCAATCTGATGGGTTAATATGTGCAATCTGATTAAGTTCATCGAAGACAACAATGTGCAGCACAAAACCTTGGTTGAATATCCCTCAACTTGTTCTTCTAAATACACTGTTTCTAATGTCTTATCAATAACTATTATACTCTCTTTGAAACAAATTAAAAATAATAAATTAAAAAGTTCAAGAAAAAAGTATTAAGGTCTGTTAAAAAGAAGTTTAGTGGCCAAGGAGATGGCTCAGTAGAATAAACACTTGTCTGGCAAGTGAAAGGGCCTGAGTTCAATCCCCAGTTCGGCCAAAAAAAAAAAAAGAAAAGAAAACATTTCCCCATGCTTGCAAACCTATTCCTATTGTTCTGAGTAACACATTTTACAATAGATATACATAACATAACAACTACTCTTAATTTACCATTTTTTTCGAAGATATGCACCATATGTATTGTTGTATGTTACCTTGTTTCTGTCTGTTTTTGCTATTTGTTTTTGTTCTTATTCTTTAAAAGAAAGTAAAATATATTTTTAAAGAAACCTGGGATAAATCCCAGCTCTTTGACTATAAAATTTTTAATGGTACTTCAATTGTGTTGCCTGTTATTGGATTAGCCCAGGTTTTCGTGCCTTCTTCAAAAAGTTGAGAAATGCATTGGTATTTCTCAAAGCATCAAATTCATCTCAATTTTTCAATTTTTTCGAGTGCAGATTTTGAAATTAGTCAATAATACTCCACTGGATTTGAACAGTGCATTATGATTTTTACTTTTCATTATCCATTGCCTTGATTTGGATTTTTTTCTTTCCTATTTGTGGGAAGAATTTCTAAGAATATATTTATTATGCTTGTACATTTGTCGAGACAGACCTTTGATTCATTAATTCTTTGCATAGTTTTATTTGTCTCAATTTTATTGGCTTGTGCTCTGATTTCCTTATTTTCTTTGATACACACAATTTGGATTTGGACTTTTCTTGTTTGTGAAGTATATTCAGGTGCAATTCTAGGTCTTTGTTTGGGCTTGCTCTGTTTTTCTTATGCGGGAATGCTTAACAGAAAACTTATTTCAGGGCTCGTGTTATTTAGTCCTGTTAGTTCTGGTATGTTGCACTGGCATTAATTTACCTCATAGGAAGGGGTTACATTCATCTTGCTTTTCTTTATGACGCATTGATTGTTCAAGTGTTATCTTCCATTTTCATGTATGACCATAATTTGTCTGGTTTTGTTTATTATTTTTATTATCATTGTGCAGTTTCCTATGAACAGGAGAATTTCAATTATTTTGTATTTATTTAAGTATATTTTATTGGCTAGTATGTAGGGAATATTGGTGAAATCTGCATGTGTTACTGAGAAGAATACACATACTGTTATTTTAGGTGGAGCAATGTGTAGATACATATAAAGTACCTTTGTTCAAAAGTTTTTCTTTTTCAAATCTGTTCTTTATGTGTTTTTTCTTTCTAATTGTCTATTTGTGAAAGTGGGGTAATGGGGACAGTGACATCCATACATCCCCACTTTGTTTTTCTAATGCTTAATATTTCGCAGCAGTTTTGGTGAAGGAAGTGGAGTGTGCCAGTATAATCATGGACATATTGTGTCATTTAATAAACATGCCCCTTAATAAATATGTAATTGGTCCCTTAACAAATACCTGATTACCATTTTTCTTCTGAACATTTTTACCAGGGAATCCACTTTATCTCACTGTGGAATAACTTCCCATGTTTTAAGAGAGTTCCTCATAGGCTGCTTGTCATGACATACCAGTTGCTGCTATGATGTCTCTCAGGTACATGGTTGTTCAAGAAGAAGGGGGTGGTGAAGGAAAGCAAGAGACAGTAAAAGGAATATTGTGGGACTGTCCTGCTTCAAGGTTGTATATGGTGA
>NW_004524679.1:8041285-8047973 GCF_000260255.1 Octodon degus
AGAAAAGCAGACACACAAATACATTGCACTGCATTTTCATAAATTGCATTTGACCCTGTGTATTTTCATTTTTCTTTTCTTTCTTTCTTTCTTTTTCTTTTTTTTTTTTGTGTGTGTGCATAACCGGAGATTGAACTCAGGCCCTTGGGCTTGCCAGGGAAGCACATATTCCACTGAGCCATCTCCCTGGCCCCGACCCTGTGTATTTTCTAACTCTTTCTTTCTCAGTAAAAATGAATATGATGGGTAAATATTTTTATTGTATTAACAAACAAGAGTATAGGTAGATATTCAGAAATGACCGTTTGCAAGACTGCTTCAGAAAGTGAAAAGAATGATGGAATAAATTTTTTAAGGTATATTGAGAGTGAGAGAGATAACTCAGGGTTCTAAAGTGCTTCCTTAGGCAAGCTCAGGCAGGCAGAGGGGACAGCAGTTCAATTCCCTGCAACAAATGTCTTGACAGTCTTGGGCTCAGGGCAGGCTGAGCCAGAACCCCACAAAAAATGAAATAAAAAGAAAAATAATTAAAGTATATTTATATTATTGTAACACAGAAAACATATTGCCATATTAGAAGAAATACACACAACAGGACCTTTCCACACTTTTGGTATTTGAAAATGGATACATAAGATTTATTAACTTCTCAATTTTTCATAGAAAAAAGGAATACAGATTTCTGGTAAAAGAAATATAACTTATGTGTCAATATGACATTTTCAGCTTTCAAATATTTGAAAAAGAAATCAAAAGGCTTATCAGACTCCCAACTTTTCATAGAAAACAGGAATACAAATTTCCAGTGAAGGACATATAGCTTATGTGTCCAAAAATCAATAGAACATTTATACTTTATACTCATTATTTCCTATTATTGTAATGTCAGCATTCATACCACAAAGCTAAGCAGTCTCTTGTACTGCTCTATTCCTGCCTCTCAAATTGACTAAGTTTACTATGAAACTTTTAACACTTGAAAATGGGCTTGAATGTTTCAAGATATGCTTCATTTTTCAAAAATACAAGTGACAAACAAAAAGGTACATAAACAAATGGGGATGGTCCAGACTGAAGGAGTATAAACAGATAAAAATGAATAACAATATATATATAATAGTAGCCTGCATCTTTTACAAGAAATAAAAAAATTAAGAGCATAGTTTTTTGAAAAAGCAAATAACACTTAGACTCAGTCCCATTTCCAAAAACATGACTATCAACAAGCAGTCAGCTAATATCAAAAGATGGAGGGACCATGGGGAAAAATGGTGCCCTCTTTCAGTGCTGGTTATAGTTTAGACAGGAACAAACACTGTGAAAGTCATTGTAGAGATTTCTCAAAACTCTGGCTTGTACTTTACAACCAACCAGCTATTGCAATCCAGGGTATTTTTGCAAACAAAATGAAAATATTATACAAAAGCAGCATATGTGCATCCATATTTATATGAGCACAATTTGTCATAGATAAATCTTGGAAATATTTCCAATGACCATAAACTAAGTAATGGATAGAGAAAATGTGGTATTTTATACAGTGGAGTCTTACTCTGTAATACAAAGGAACATTAGAAGCTTTTATCAATAAATGGATGAAACTACAGACCATAATATTAAGAGAAATTAATCAGGCCTGCGTCAACAAACATAATATCATCTACTTACTGTAAGAACACTAAAGAATAAATAAATAAGATCTGAAAGGTATGATAGATGCTCAGAAAAGGCAATGAACCTTTTCAAAAGGAACTAGTTACTGGGATGAAGTGAAGGACAGGAGAAGGACAGGATATGGAGAAGTGATATACCTATTTATGTGTGCAAGGATGGCTTGAATAACTGTATTGTCGATTTCTGTTGGTCGATAGAAAGGAGTAGTTAAGGTTGTGGGTTTTTTCTTTTTCTTTTCTAATTTTATATGCAGAAATTTGGTAACATACACAAATAACTTGAAGCCAACACAATTTACAATACTGTAAAATTCATAGTTTTCTGTAGTGAAATTCTGTATCATTTCTAATTATTTTATTATTGTTATTTTGTATTCTCTTTAAAACTAAAAAAAGAATGACTTATAAGTTCACAAAATGAATACAGACATAATGTTAAATTAGATACAATGAGTACAACAGTGCTACGTTTACCTATAAGTTTATGGCGCATAAAGCAATAATTTCTCTTAGTTCGTTCCTCCATCTCATTTATCTGAAGGGCAATTAAAATTTTTTTTTTCACAGAAATAATCTTTATTTTTTTTACAGATTTATTTATTCATTTACTGTGTGTGTGGCCAGCTCAGCCCACCAGGGGGCGGGGCTGGCTGGCATGTGGTGCTGGGGGATTGAACCGTGGTCTCTGTGTTTTGCTTAGCTTAGCTTGTTCTAAGTAGGTGCCTTAGACCACTGAGCCATCTTACCAGCCCGCAATTAAAAATTCTTATTGGTTTTAATTCTAAATCTAATTATTATTGTATAAAACATAAACTTTGAAGCACATGATCATTTATTAAAATATTCTCTGAATATTCAATTTCCTTAAGATATTTATACACAGCTTCTGTGTCCTAGGAGATAAATATGCCATTAAAGTTTGTAACATGCTTCACTTACACTCAAAGATAGATCTGTAGAGAAAACAGAGTGTCATAAATGTAAAGGGAAAGTGACTCTGAGGAGAGACATAGGGGTCACTTCGTGAAACTCACTTATTTATTTTGACTACTGGCAGTTCTTACTTGCCACTCATGGAGCAAGGACTGGGTGAGAGAATTGGCTGCACCACCACAATTCATTTCCAGTCCTCTTCACTGCCCCGTCCCCACCCATTTTACATCAGTCCCCAACTACCAGTGATGCACTCTCTGAGGCCATTGTTACCTCACTTAAGGAATCCCATCAGTTACGGGACCTGACTTCAGGGACCAGATACAGCAGCGCGGTAGGTTCGCCAGCTAGGACCTCTAGTTTTTCTAGCAGTGTCTTCTAAACAGGTTGCAGTCCGCCAGACTGCAGACACTCAAACTCCCTGAATCACGTGGAGGAGGATGCCTCAAGCCACAGGTGAACAGAAAGAGCCAAGGTGACACAACAACAGACACCAGCTGTCTCCTTCTGCCATCTTCACTCCAGGCAGCCATCCCCAGCAGCTTCCAGAACCAGAGAACAATTCCTTAACCCATGAACCAGTCCCTTCAGCCTTTTCCTGTATTCCTTGAAGCCCAACAACACCAACGACCTGGAACAAGCCCCGAGACCTGTGCCAATTTTGAGGCCCCAAGAATTAAATAGAATGGCTCTTAAGCGAATTCAAAAAGAGCCCCGCCATCTCACTCATGATCCACCAACCCACTGTTCGGCCGGGCACATAGGTGAGGACATGTTTCTCTGGCAGGAGACCATAATGGGTCCCAATGATAGCCCCAACCAATTGGCATTTTTTTCTTAAATATACAGTTTCCTTCAGACTATCCTTTCGAACCACCCAAGTAACATTCTCCACCTGAATTTTTCATCCAAATATTGGTCGAAATGGAAATATCTGTCTAGACATCCTCAAGCGCCAGTGGTCACCAGCACTCACAATGTCGAAGTTGCTCTAATCCATCTGCTCCCTGTTGTGTGACGCCAATGCTGAGGATCCCTTGGTTCCCGGAATTGCTACCTCTACTTGACGAATAGGAGAGAATATGACCGAATTGCTGGAAAATGGACAGAGAAGTTGGCCATGTGAGACTTCCAACACAAAGCTGTTTGGCAAAACAATAAAGTCAAAACTGGCAGTACAATTAACTGGTGGTCCCTGGATTGCTTTCTTTTAAGGTGCAACCTCCCATATTGGTGGGCATATATTTCACATGTTTCATATTAAGGTATGTGTGGAGAGCTTTTGGAGATCTCTGATTAATGAGGGGAGTTTGGATAGTTGGTGAGAAGCAAGAAGTGCCAGTGAGGGGAACATCTCTGGGAGTATTAGGGAAAGAGACAAAGCAACATTGTTTTATTTTGGTTTTAAATATATGATTTCTTCATTTGGTTAAAAATTGTAAAACTAAGCAAGGACAAGAGCAGTTGGTAGCTTTGGGACAATAACAATTTTACATGTGCATGGAAAAGTTTTAAAGGTGGACAGTTCAAGATGTGGCAACACATAGGAAAAGCTCACTGAACATTATACAGACAATTTTGGACATGTTTTACTTTTACAGCTCCTGCTCTTTGGAAGTTTTCTGTTGTACCAATATTATTGTCCATTAATATCTTCTATTTTTAGGTCCACAGCTCACCATGAAATGAAATGCATTAGAGCTTTTACAAGAAAATTGTTTACTTTCCAGTGTTCTACATCTTCCATTCTTATATCCCCTTCACTTTATCCATCCTGACGTTTTCTCCTCCACCGTTCTACTTGTTACATGTAGAGACCAGTGCCCTTCTAGCAGAGATACTTACCAACAGTCAAGGGATATAGGAAAGTTAAAAAGTTAATGATAGTTTTGGTGAGTCCTGCAGGCATGCCCAGGGGAGGACCACTTCAACAATGAAGAAGCTTGCATATCCTATTTTTAATTTAATGTGGGAATGGCATCTGGAAACTATCCTAGGAAAAATTTCAACAGGTTACCATGCATAATATAAGCACCATCTATCACGATTATGAGGATGGTCTTTGACCATTGATGTACTGATTGAGTATTATGCGGTCTGTGTCCTTGCCAGTGGGAGTATTAGGGAAAGAGATTGTCCTCAGAAAAATAAACTAAAATATGTAAATATTTGCTTAAGTGGTTCAGAATTCTAGTGATCAAGAAGATCAGAATAAAAAATAAAGTTTTTTTTGAAAATGTTGTTTTTCACTATAGGTGGGCAAAGAAAGCATGATACTTTTCAAGACATGATGAGACATTAGATCATGTGGTGACATGTGTACATTTCTCCATAGCTTATAAAGTAAAAAGATGTTATTGTACTATGGACTCTCCTCTTAGTTGCAGTGCTGCCTTTAAAGAACTATTGTAGTATAAAAAGTATTCCCCACACCATCCTTTGGTCTCTAGGGGGCTTCTCCTCATGTATACTGGACACAAATTTGTCTTATTTACTCCAGTATAATGTGAGGTCTAGCTTTGAAACCTGCGTATTAACCTGTCATATTTTTTAAAAGAAGGTGTCAGAGTTACATGGACTCCTGAATTAAAGACAGTGTTCTTGGTTAGTCATGAAACAACATCATTAGCTTCTTCCATAATGGTTGGCTTTGCCTTCTAGATCCTTGGAAGAGATGTAGATCACACCATGTGCATGGTTCACTTGCAACAGATTTGTGTTGTACATGAGGAACATGAGACTTTCAACTCAAACTTTCCACCACTAGGAATTTCTTTCTATTCATCTAGTCATGAAACTAACAAATCTACCATTTTCCCTGAAGAGATCTCTTTTTTCAAAGGCTCTTTTCTATACAGGGCAGAACAAGACTTCTTTCAAAAAGAAAAAGCAAGGAGAATGATACTGAATTTTTATAAATGCCATTTTCCCACTGCAAGGATGACCAGGAAAGGTATGAGAAAGAAAATGTACATTACTTAGGTTTTCAAAACTTTAATATTCCAAGATAATTGCTGTTGTAACATGCACAGAAATATAAAGGAGAACTGGACTGAGATAGTTTATGTATTTGTATCTATCTACTAAGAGTGTAAAAATAGTTTAGGAAAACAAGTTTGGAGAGTGGCATGGTGGTAGGCAGCCATAATCCCAGTGCTTGAAGTCTCAAACAGAAGGGTCACTACAAGTTCAGATTGTGTAGTGACACCCTGTAGACCGTATACTAAATTACATAGGAAAAAATACACGTGTGTGAAAAAATAGCCCAATTTTCCTTTGTCAACTTATAAATTGTGAATATCTCATCAAATAAACAGAATTTTACCATCTGTACCTGTTAGATACCATTTGTAAGGCATAGGGAGATGATAAAATCTGAATGTTCTCCCGTTGATGTGTTGTAGTACTAAGTCATGGGGTCTTTCAAAGTTAATTCAGGTGAGTGCATCACTGACAAAAATAATAAGGGCCGCTATAAATGTTCCTGAAGGACTAGGTTCATCACTTCTGTTCTCCACAAACCTAAAACACTTGTATGTCTTTTGCAGTGTAAGTTTATTTCCAAGCGTAAAGATTTTCATACTTTAAACTGGTGTGCTGACACACAGTTCTCCTTCATTTATTTTGTTATTTTTATTTTCTGAATTTAGGACAGTGTGTAAGACGTCTACATGGTTTCACTACGTCGATCAGACTTATAATGATTCTTTTGTTTTCAGTCTCCGAAGCGTTGGGTTTTCATTCATGTGCCATGACAACCAGTCTCAAATGCCATGTCAGGGTGCACCATGGGAGAGGCTGTCACGGCATACCAGTGACCAAATTCTGGCTGCTGAGCTCTTCTTAACCAGATGCTTTAGTTTGCTGAGCTATCAGGCCAGAACCACATTTCTCTTTTATAATTCCACCTGTTCATACCTTTTCCTTGAAAGACTTCAGCAAGAGTAAGCAAGGCTTCTCCATTCATTAATGTTGATTTTGGAGATTTCAACATCTACAACCCCAGGGGATATATATCATTCATATATAATATCATATATATGATGTCATATATGATATTATATATACATATATTATATCAT
>NW_004524679.1:8048073-8067177 GCF_000260255.1 Octodon degus
ATATTATATTATATGAATGATCCAGTTTAAGGGATTTTGTTTTAGCAGGAAAAACAGGTAAGGACTTATAACTGGAAAACATAAAAGCAATAATGTGTTAATATTTTGAAATACTTGATAATTGAGACTCAAATACAAAAAACATTGTTTTCAGGCCACAGTTACATTTTCTTCAAACATAAAATTTTCCTTTACCTATATTTTCGCATAGTGCTGGCAAACAACAATGACCTATATCTTGACTATTAATTGACCATTTAATATTTAGTGAGGATGAACATGTTACTGATCATTTCATTTATGAAATTTTCATGAATTTTATATTAACGTTAATCAACTTGAATGAAGTACATTAAAATTGTCATGAGATTCAAATTTTTAGTATACCATGAAAATGAGAGAATAGGATAAGAAATATGCATAACTGTTTGAGTATGTGCAATTTTTTTATTAGCACATGTTTCCAGTATATGAAGTGTTTATTGATCTTAGTGGATAGGTGCATGGCCTAATGCATTCATCAGATGGACTTCTAGAGTTTGTTATTAAATCATCATCCACTGGAATTCTGGGTGTGAACACTGCTGAGATTCTGGGAGTGAGTACTATAGGCCTCCTGAGGCAGATAGCCTGAATACAACTTAAGGGATATCGACTTGCTCTCTGTAACCATTGGTATTCTTAAACTTCCCTTTGCTCTTGATGTTTCTTGTATTCTGCCATTGTGAACCGCTGAACTTTGCCATGTTCCAATCTGCCTTGGAACCATCTATGTATGAACTGAAATGTCAGCTGACTGTGAGGCAACAAAACCTTATCTTTCTTATTTCTGGGTTTCGTATATTTTTCGCAGCAATGAGAGAAAATTAACAAAGACAGAATTTGATACTAGAAAAGTGGGGTGTTGCTGTACATAAACCTGATCTAGTGGGTTGCAAGCTTGCAAATGGCTTATAGGAAATGATAGGAAAGGTTTATAGGTGATTCGCACAAGAGAAGCACTGGAACATCTTCAGCTGTTTTGTATGGGAGTCTATGGTCAGAGTTCAGAAGACTAGAACGCTGATGCAAACCTGGCCTATAAAGACCACTCTGGGGAGCTTTCTGCTCCGAAGGATGACTTCATTTGTTGTTGGATTCCATAAGATGTTTGTGTTGGTTTCTCATAAACTGTGTCTGAATTGTGCTCATTACCAGAGATTTTGCCTGAGACTGAGATTAAGCATGATGGATTGCTTAATCTTGCAAATGAAATCTCAAAGTTGTCAAATATTGAGTCAGTGTCCTGGCTGTTGTTGGGGACTTTTAGTCAGATGTACATTGAGAATCAAAACTACAGAGCCCAAAAGGACAATTTAAAATGTTGTGAGTATGTTGAGAAAGGAAGTTCCAATAAAACTGTAGAATGTAAAGATAACATTGAGAGGATGTCCATTTCCAAGAAAGTATTAGAGAAGGACATCCTGAGTTCATCACAGCTGCTGTTCACCCTTTGCAGTCTCAGAATTGTAAGGTGAGGGACTTTGCCTTGAGGGGAAAGTCGCAGCAGCGCCTTATGTTCCAGAATGGAGGCAGTGACCACACCAGTTACATAATGAGGTGGGCATAGAAAATGTATTCCTTAAAATCAGTGTCACAGTGCTCAGCAATTCAGGCACTCCACCCCTACAACCAAGAGAGAGGAAAACATTGCTACTGCTCCAATGGGCAGCAAACATTTCCTTCATGCTTGTGGCCTCTGTTCTGGGTGCATTGAGAATATAGGGTTCTGAGGTTAGGAAGCCTTCCACCTAGATTTCAGAAGAACACTTTGGAGGCCAGGCAGTGGGTTTCTGGAGGGCAGTGTGTAAAGTTGTGAGTGAGATAGCTATTCACTGGAAACACCAGAATTTTGGAAAATCCAGAAATATGGACAATCTACAGAAAGTTGAAAGGATAGTGAAAACGCAGCTTAGAGACAAGCCATGGAAGCTACAGCCAAAAGTGTTGTTAGGTTGAAATCATGTATGGCTTTTTGGAGCTCCAATTTTGCCTCCAGAACATAATGTTTGCCCTGCTGGTTTTGGACTTGTGCTGGTCACAATGCTTTATATTCCCCTTTGTACCTTTTGGAGTGGTAATGTTAATCTTGTGCCACTGAACAATGGAAGTGTTTATCTTTTCTTTGGTACAGGGGCTCATGGCCAAAAGTTTGCTTGAATTTTGGAGGAGACTTGGAACTTGGACTTTTCAGAAATTTTGAAAATGTTAGGAAATTTTCAACCTTTAGAGAAGGATAAAATATCATTTTCACATATGGCTGTGTATGAGACTTTGGAAGTCTGCGTGTAAAATCTTATGTTTTGTGTCTACTGTCCCTCCAAATACATACATTATTGGGGTGGACTTCTAATGTTTGTGATTAACTCATTAATTTTGGTGTGTTTCTTTGATGATGAACTTAAGTGCTGTTAGGATTATGGGTATGTGTACCACACCCAGCCTGGGGCCAATCGGATGAATGCAGCATAAGGGAGACAGACTTTCTTTCTGTAGACTTTTCTGCTGTTAGTCCTTGCTTTCGCTCGTGCTGGTTTGTAGTATTCTGTCTCAATGTCCTGCTAATTTCTGCCATGTTCTAGTCTGCCTTGGAACCAGTTTTGCATGGACTGAAATCTCCATTAACTGGGATGTAACTGAACCTTTCCTACCTTATTTATATGCATCAAGAATAAGTCACAGAGGGAAGAAAACAATAAACAAGACAACCTTTTAAAATTTTTATTTCCCTCCCCTTCGCTACTATCTTTCTTCACTCTGGATGTACATACCCTTGCTCATTTTGATTACAATTTTTTATTTTTTAATTTTTTTTATTAATTTTTTGTGAAACAAATAGAAGTGAGACAATTTCAAAACAGGATAGTAGGACAGCTACAGTAACTAATACATTGCATATAGTTTTCACAGTAGTTATTCATAATACAAGACGCAGACATGATATTCTGTCCAAATACTTTTAGAACAAATCTTATTTCTCACTAAATTAACAGAAAGTAGCTGTATATTTACCCTAACTCTTTTGTATATAAATGTAAAAAATGGTCCTTCATTTATATCCTCGTTTTCATTTAGTTTTGTCAGAGATAAGTAGTCAATTGCCATTTAAATATGGTAGGAGCGTGAATTCAGCAAGATAATTCAATACTGTTCAGTCATAGTGAGATTTCCCCAAGACTGTGCAGATGTCAGAAATCATCTCTGAAATTGCTAGGCTCAGAACATTGTTCCCTGCTCTAACTATTCTATCTACCACCATCTCTGTTTGTTTCCTTTTTCCCCATAATTTCATTGAGAAACGAATAACAATGAGACAGTTTCAAATCAAATTATCAGCACAGTTCAAATAATTAACACATTACATAGTGTCTTCCTACTGGTTCTATGATATAAAATGTTCAGATATGCTATCCTATTTAAAAACACATTAGAACACATCCCTCTACTCATTGAATTAAGATAATGCAGTTGTATAACTATCTTAAACATTTTGAATAAAGAGATAAAACGCACATTCATCTGTATTCCAATTTTCTGTTTAGTTCTGTCATGTATATATCATAGGTGTGAGAATTAAACAAAATATTCCATAATAATAAAGTATTCCGTAGTTGTATTGGGCCTTCAGCTTGACTGGCAATGTCAGATGATCCCTACAACTAAACATAAAAACATGGCTTTACTTCTTATATTTCATTTTTATACTTTTCTTCTGGGTGGTTAAGACCAAGATAGAGCAAGACCAATGTAACAAGAAATGAAACTTTTGTATATGACAAAGTCAGTTAAATCCCCTCAGGACTTATCCTGAGAAGATGTACCTCAGATTGTAGATCCTTTATCTGTATCAGCCATGTGGATGAGTCACGGGCCTTGCTTGACCAATTTGCTCTCTGTGAAAGCCTGAGAAAATATTTTCTCTCCATGTAACTCTTTTTAGGAACATTGTACATAAAGGATCACTTCTGTCTTTGGCCTCATAATCTATTTATTAGAAATTTGGGACCCAACTGAATTACAATACAGTTTCTCATATATCCTGAGTCATTTTATATTTTTCAATCAACTTGGTAGAACAGTTTCAATAATTAACACATTGTATACATTATTCCTAGTGGTTAATTGTTGTACAAGATGAAGTCTTCATAACCTCTTTACAAATATCATTAGAACAAAACCCTCTATTCATTAAGACAATGTAACTATATATCTATCCTAACAACTTTGAATACACAGATATCAAAGGGACATTCATCTGTATACCCTATTTTTTTGTTAAATTCCATCACTTAAATATTATAGGTGTGTAAACTGATCAAAATATTCTAAGAGTCCCGAGGTCCATAATAGTATTGGATCTTCTGTTTCACAGACAATGTCAAAAATTGTTGACCTGAGTCCCCTATATCTTAACTTAACAACACGACTTTACTTCTTATACTTCATTTTTGTGGTTTTCGGCTGGATGGTTAAGAC
Source organism: Octodon degus (assembly GCF_000260255.1). Taxonomy (NCBI): domain Eukaryota; kingdom Metazoa; phylum Chordata; class Mammalia; order Rodentia; family Octodontidae; genus Octodon; species Octodon degus. The sequence continues at coordinate 8,052,589 of NW_004524679.1, forward strand.
CAAGGTAAAGCAGGAACTATGCAACAAGAGTTGTTGCTTTTGGGACTGAGAAGGTCATTGAAATCACCTCAGGATTTATCCTGAGATGCTGTACCTCAGATTGTAGAAGGTTTGTCAGTGTCAGCCATGTGGATAAGTTACAGCAATTGCTTGGCCAATGTGCTCTCTGCGAAAGCCTGAGAGAAGTTTTTCTCAACATGTGATTACTTAGACACACTCTTCATCATCGATCACTTTCCTCTTTGGCCCCATAATCTTTTTATAAGAAAATTTGGGACAGTATACAATTACATGACATTACAGTACAAGATCTCCTATGTCCTGAGACTTAAGAGACCTTGGAAGACTAGGGCCAAAATGTTGGCTTTCCTTCAGCCCTACTTTTCCTCTAATTTTGGTCTGCAAACTTAGGTGTTTAACCATCCAGAAGATAAGCTTATTGTTATTACCATGCAACGTAGGCTGTTAGGCCTAAACTAACTATCTGTCTGAATACCAAACATCTTAGGCATAACACGGAACAGGTATTTTTCATTAAGTATTGATATGTCGAAATTTAAGTCTCTATAGAATATGATGAAAAAGAATTTAAAATTAGAATATATATTAAAAAATAAGCATAAGGAATTATATACTTCTTATGTTTACACTTAAGTCCAAAAATCGAACCATATACAACCTTGAAGCAGGACAGTCACACAACATTCCTTTTCCTGTTTCTTGCCGTCATTCCCAACCCCTTTCTTTGAACAATCACCTACTGAAGAGACAGCAGAGCAGCAACTGGCATGTCATGGGAAGCAGCTCATATTCAGAAGACCAGAATAACAGCCACTCCATGCATGAAGCTAGTATTAAAAATTACCAACTTCAGTGCAGTTGCTTAGTTCACAGGTATCAGCATATATAGTTACTCAGGGTAAGAATGTTTCTAATTAACTGCTAGATCCAAAAATGTTCTGGAGATTCTCAGGATTATTGACATGCCCATCGTCTATGTATAACTGTATGGCTTGGTATTGTCATGTTTACTAGCTCTTCTCTTTTCCCTCTCTTCATTAGTTAGTTCTCGAGATACTGCTTTCCTTTTCTTTGTATTATACCATTCTATTTGAATTTCTACTTTTGAGTACTTATACTAGGGAAACTATACAATATTTACATATGTGTGACAAGTTTATTTCACTTATGAGTATATGTTCAAGTGGCATCCACTTCAATATAAACGCTTCGAGCTTATCATTCTTTGTAGCTGAGTAATACTCCATTATGTAAAAATACCACATCTTGTTCAACCATTCTTTAGGTGATTGGCATTTTGGTTGTTTCCAAGCTTTGGCTATCACAAATTGTGCTGCTATAAACGTTGTATACATATGTTCCTATGATATGATGTTTTCAGATACACCGGGAAAATTCCCAGTAGAGGAATAGCTGGTTTAAATGGGATTTACATTCCAATATTTTTAAGGAGTCTCCACACTGAATTCCATAAGGGTTGCACTAGGCTAATTTCCCACAAGCAGTGGAGAAGGGTTCCTTTTTCCCCACAGCCTCTCCAACATTTGTTGTTGGGTGATTTCTTTATGATAGCCATTCTTTCTGGTGTGAGATGATATCTCAATTTTGTTTTAATTTGCATTTAGCGTATGACTAGTGATGTGGAGCATTTCTTCATATATTAAGTCGCTTCTTTAATTTCATCCTCTAAGAAGCATGTGTTCATCTCGGCTCCCCATTTCTGGATTGGGTCTTTAAATTTTGGGGCCCTAGTGTATTTCAGTTCTTTATAATTTATAGAGAGCAGACCATTGTTTGAGTACTTATTTGTCATGATATTTTCTAAATGTGTGGGTTACCTTTTCACTTTGTTGGTAATTGCTTTTGAAGTAAAAAATCTCAGTAAGATCCGGTCCCAGTTGTTAATTCTTTCAACAGTTTCCTGTGCAATTTGATTTCTGTTCATGAAATCTTTGTCTACCCCTATGTCTCCAAGAGTTCGTCTTCATTTCTATTCCAGGAGATTGAGTGTCTCTACTTTAATGTTTAGATCTTTAATTATTTCAACTTTACTTTAGTGCATGGTGATAGACCTGGGTCAAGTTTTTTTTTTTTTCTTTTGGCAAGTAGGGAACCGGTTTTTCCAGCACCATTTGTTGAGGAGGATATTTTTCTTCTATTGAGTATGTTTGGCACCTTTCTCAAAGACAAGGTTGTTGAGTGTGTTTGTAACATGTTCACCCTCTTCTAATCTATTCCATTGATACTCAGGTCTATTTTGTTGCCTGTACCATGCTGATTTTATCACAGTAGCATTGTAGTATAATTTAAAGTCAGGGATTGCCATCCCTCCTGCCTTGTCTTTATTGCCTAGTTTTGCCTTCGCTATTCTAAGTTTTTTCTTGTTCCACATATATTTTAGGAAAGATTTCACAACCTTTCTGAGGTATGTTGGTGGTAGTCTGTTAGGGATTGAATTAAACCTGTACAGCAATTTTGGGAGTATGGCCATCTTCTCATTGTTCATTCTTCCTATCCAAGAATATTGAATATTTTTCCATTTTCTGAAATCCTCTACGTTCTCTTTTTTAGTTTTTTTATTTTTCCCATAATTTTACTGATAAACAAGTAGTAATGAGACAATTTCAAATCAAATTGGTTGGACAGTTTCCATATTTAACACATTGAATACATTCTTCCTAGTGATACCTGTGAGCTAAGCTACTGCACTGCACATGGTAATTTGTAGTACTAGTTTCATGCTTGGAGTACCTGTCATTCTGGTCTTCTGAACATGGGCTGCTTGTCATGACATGCCAGTTGCTGCTATGATGTCTCTCGGATCGATTGTTCAAAAAGAAAGGGGTGATGAATGAAAGCAAGAGACACGATAAGGAATATTGTGGGACTGTCTTGCTTCAAGGTTGTATATGTTTAGATTTTTGGACTTATGTGTAAACATAAGAAGTATATAATTATTTATGCCTGTTTTAAAAATGTATTCTAATTTTTAAATTTTTGTAACATATTCTGTAGGGACTTAAAGATCAACATATCAATACTTGATGAAAAATACCTTTTTCCATATTGTGCCTTAGATGTTTGATATGCAGAAAGATAGTGATGTTAACCTGAACAGCCTAAGTTGCATGGTAATAACAATAAACTTGTCTTCTGGATGGTAAACAACCTAAGTTTGCAGACCCACATTAAAGAAAACGGAGGGCTGCAAGGAAAACCAACATTTTTGCCCTTGAATTTAATGTCAATTAAGACACAGGACGTATTATAACTTGCACTATAATGTCATGTAACTCAGTAGTGCCCTAAATTTTCTGATCAACGTGGTTATGGGGTCAAAGAGGAAATTGATCGATAATATAGAGTGTGCCTAAGTAGAATCACATGGAGAGAAAACATTCTCTCAGGCTTTCACAGAGAGCACATTGGCCAAGCAATTGCCGTGACTCAACCAACCACATGGCTAACACTGACAAACGTTCTACAACCTGAGGTACGATCTCTTTTTTAAGAATACTGTAATTTTATTTGAAAAGATCTTTGATTTCTTTAGTTAGATTAATTCCAAAGTAAAACAAAAAATTTCATGATGAGAAAGCCAAATTTACATAGACTACTAAATGATGTTCTAGAGAGGGAGCAAATGGATCATAACCCCTTGAATGACAAAGGAAAGACCCCACCAAATAGGGCACACAACTAAACAGAGTAGAATAAGAAGTATACAATAGTAGTCTTTCAGTTATTCTTTTGTGTTCAGAAGAATATTTTCATCAGCACACTCTACAAATGGACTTCTCTTCCACCCTATGGGTCATGATTCCACCTGAATCTACAGGGTGGATTTCAAGGAAATAGGTGCAGCTCAGTTTCACAAGTGACGCCTAGCCACCAATAACTGTCACAGTCATTATAGATGTCAACAACACTCTAGAACTTTGTGCGATATCCTATCCTCAAACCGTTAGAAGTGCTGATCATTTACTTGACATTCCAGTATTTATATTATATTGTACTCTTAGTACTTCTTTACTATCATCAAAATTTTTCTTAGTTCAATTGTTTAAAAACAATTATTTTTCTAAATATTGCTTAATCTTAATTTTTGTACTAAGATTTATTCTGTATCTTTGACTTATAATTTACTTAAAAGACATTGTATAATATTTTCTAGTATTTGAAACTTTAAAAAGTATCTTTCCTTTTCTGATTACTTTATATTACTTCTTCCCTGTCTTGTACACTCACATACACACACATATATGGGAAAAATACGTGTATAACCCAACATAAGATCTATAGTTTCATAGAAATCTGGAATGACCTTTAAATAAGGGTTCATCTAATACATGTTTAATATAGTCCTGCATAACTATCATTTTGAGAGCTCTTTATTATCCATCCAGGACCATATTGCAACTTCTCTTGCCTTTTGAATTATGCTCTTTATTATTTCCTATATGCTACTTCTGGAGATATTAAAATATTGCAAGTTTGTATAACTAGAAAATCTTACTTTTAGTTTTCAAACGTATGTTTGCTAAGTATAAAATTCAAAGAGGAAAGATCTTTTCTTTCAGCCTTTTAATTAATATAGTTTTTTACACACTTTAAATGTGTTTGCAAATCGTTCATTTTTCTTGGAAATGTGGTATTATAATTTGAACTCAATTCAGAAATTTATATTTTTCAATAGTTATTGCCTACTACTTTCTACTTTGAGAATTCTAATTATATGAATATAAGTTTCTTGGTTTTGACACAGTGAAATGTTTTGACTGCTCTGTGAATTCTTTCTACATATTTATTTTGGACAGTTTTTATTGTTATATTCAGTTATGTTTATAAATAATTCATTTTCAATTTGCAATCTATTAAAATTTTTTTAAAAAAGAGAAAAGTAAAGAAGAAGTTAAATTATCATAATTTGCAGAAGATATAATCTTATACTTGGAAAACCCAAAAACTCCACCAAGAAGCTATTGGTATAACAAACACATAGAGAGGGAAATTATAGAAACAATAGCTTTTACAGTAGCAATGAGGAAAATAAAATACCTTGGATTTAATCTAACTAAAGAAGTCAAATATCTCATCAAGGAAAATTGCAGTACTCTTAAAAAAGAGATTGTAGGGGATTTCAAAATAGGAAAGATATTCCATGCTCCTGGATAGGAAAAACCAACATTGTAAAGATGGCCATACTCCCAAAATTTCTGTACAGATTTAATGTAATCCCTACCAAACTACCACCAACATTCCTCCCAGACCTAGAGAAACCTAAAACTTATTTGGAATCACAAAACATTTAGAATAACAAAGGCAATCCTGCAAAAAAAAAATACAAGTCAGGAGGCATTACAATTCCTGACTTGAAATTATACTACAAAGCTATTGTGATAAATTCAGCATTGAATTGGCCACAAAATATACCTGAGGATCAAAGGAATAGATTAATAGATGCACAGGCCTCTACGAATACACTCAGTAACCAGATCTTCGACAAATTTGCCAAAGACTCTTGCTGTAGGAAAGATAACCTCTTTAGCAACTGGTGCTGGAGAAATGGGCTCTCTACAAGACGATAACATATAATCTTATACTTGGAAAACCCAAAAACTACACCAAGAAGCTATTAGAATTAATACAGAAATTCAGTAGCATCGCAGGATACATAATATGTACCCAAAAGTCAATAGCATTTCCCTACACAGATAACGAACACATCGAGAGGGAAATTATAGAAACAATAGCCTTTTCAGTAGCAATGAGGAAAATAAAATAAATCCAAAATTTGACCTAGGTCTATAACCATGCACTAAGGTAAAGTCTAAGTGATTAGAGATCCAAACAATAAAAACAGAAACACTAAATTTCCTGGAAGAGAATATAGGAGGAAAACTTGAAGACATAGGGGTAGAAAAAGAGTTCAAAAATTAACAAGTTTGACGTCCTCTTATTGAGTTTTTGCATGTCAAAATAAATTATCAACAATGTGAAAAGACAACCCACAAATTATGAAAAATTCTTGACTAATAAGCACTCAAACAAAGTTCTGATCTCTAGAATTTATAAAGAAGTAAAAACAATAAAGGCCCCAAAATTTACAGAAACAATCCAGAAATGGGCATTCGGGATGAACACGAACTTCTCAGCAGAAGGAAAAATGGAGTGAATAAATATATGAAAAAGTGCTCCTCATCACTAGCCATTCGTGAAATGAAATGAAAACAGCACTGTGATACCATCTCATCCCAGAAAGAATGGCTATCATAAAGAAATCACCCAACAACAAATGTTGGAGAGGCTTTGGGAAAAAGGATCCCCTGTCCAGTGCTACTGTGAATGTAGACTGGTGCAAGCATTACGGAAATCAGTGTGGGGACTCCTACGAAAACTAGGACTGGAAATCCAATTCAACCAAGTTATTGCTCTATGGGGAATTTTCCCAAAGGACCTGAAAACGTCATATCACAGTGATGTATGTGTACCTGTGTTTACAGCAACACAATTTGTGATAGCAAAATCTTGGAAACAATCAAGATGCCTGTCTCCTGAAGAATGAGTTAAAAATATGTGGTATTTTTATACGATGGAGTATTTCTCTGCTATAAAGAATGATAAACATGAATGATTTATATTTATGTGGCTACCACTTGAAGATATAAGTGAAATTAACCAGACGCACATGTGTAAATATCATATACTTTCCCTAGAATAAAAATTCAAAGCAAGAAATATAAATAGAAAGACATAACAAAATTGAAAGGAAAGTGAGAGCATGAGGATTGGATATGAAATTTGACGGAGGTAAAACCTCACATTTTTATGCACAAGATACAGTAAGCCGGGCTGGTAAGATGACTCAGTGGTCTAAAGCACCTACTTAGAACAAGCTTAGGAAAGCACAGGGACTGCGGTTCAATCCCCCAGCACCACATGCCAGCCAGCCCCGCCCCCTGGTGGCCTGAGCTGGCCAAACACACACACACACACACACACACACACACACACACACACACACACAAATAAATAAAATTAAAATTAAAAAGTACAGTAAACCAATGATCCTGAGAAACTTCTGGAGGTTTGTGAAACCAGCAGTTACTTGGTAAGATTCTCACCCTGACTAACTATATATGATGATACCTATGAACTAAGAAACTTCACTGAAGTATCAATATGTAATAGAACGGTCACACTTGCAATGCCTGTTATTCTGGTCTTCTAAATGTCTACTGCTTGTCACGACACACCAATTATTGCCATACTATCTCTCAACTGCATGTTTCTTTTTTTAAAAAGAGTAATAAAGTAAAAATGTCCAGAAAATAGTGTCACAGGACTGTCCTGCTACAATGCTAAATAATGGTTAGATTTCTAAATTTCCCTTTAAAAATATGTAACCATTTATTCATATTCTAAAAACATTTTTTTAATTTAATAGTTCCCCATATTCCAAAGAGACTTAAAATTTAACATATAAGTAAGAGATTTGAAAATACCTGCTCTACGTTATGCCTAAGATGTTTGATATTGAGATAGATAGTGAGAGTCAACCCAATTGCATATATTGTTAGTTTATAATTAGCTTCACTTCTGCAAGGTTAACTGCCTACTTTTGTAGACCATAAGTTGGAATAAAAGAAGGGCTGCATGTTCAGTTGCTGCCATGTGTTCTCTCCAGTAGATGATATTTAAACAGAAGTGGGTGGTGAATAAAGGCAAGAGACAGGAAAGGGAGAGTTGCTGGACTGTCTTGCAAAAACGTAAAATATAGTGATATTTTTGAACTTCTGTGTAAACATATATAATTATTTATTCCTATTTTATAAATGTATATGAATTATTAAAAATTTTTCATCATATTGTGTAGGAACTTAAAGTTTAATATATCAATACTTCATGAAAAATGCCTGTTCCATGCTGTGCCTAACATGTTTGATATTCAGATAGTGAGGTTAAGCTCAATAGCCTAGATTATATGGTTATAACAATAAGCTTGTCCTCTGGAGGGTTAACAACCTAAGTTTGCAGAGCAATAATTAGAGAAAAAGGATAGCCGCAAGGAGGGCAACACTTTGGCCCTAGGATCCCAAGGTCAATAAAACTCAAGACATATGACAACCTGTACTGCAATGTCATGTAACTCACTTGTGTCCCAAATTTTCTGACATAGGAGATTATGCAGCCAAAAAGGAAAGTGAACAATGATGTTGAGTTTGCATAAGGAGAGTCACATCGAGAGGAAACATTCTCTCAGGCTTTCACAGAGAGCACATTGGCCAAGCAATGGCTGTGACTCATCCACATGGCTGACACTGACAATGGATTTACATTCTGAGCCACAGGTTCTGAGAATAAATGTTGAGGGGATTTGACTGATCTTATCAGATGCAAAAGCTACAATACTTGTTACATAATCTTGTTTTATCTTGGCCTTAACCATCAAGCAGAGAGAACATAAACGAAGTGTAAGAAGTAAAGACATGTTTTTATGTTGAGCTGTTGGCAACTCAGGTTTATAACTTCTGACACTGTCAGTCAAGTGGAAGACCCAATACTATTATGGACTACTAGACTATTTTGCAATATTTTGCTGAGTTCACACACCTATAAAATTTAAATGATGGAACTAAACAAAAAGGTGATGCAGATGAATGAAGATTTGTATTTCTGTATTCAAAATGGTTAAGATAGATATATAGCTACATACTCTTAATTGAAGGAATAGAAGTCTTTATTCTTATAGTTTTTGTAAATAGGATATCATGTCTGCATATTGTACAACAAATAACCACTAGGAAGGTAGTATTAATGGGTTAATTTTTGAGACTCTGTTACCAATTTGATTTGAAACTCTCTCATTAATAGTTATTTCCTAGTAAAATAATGGAACAAAATGTAGCGCATGGACAGGCAACATTTGGTCAGTAGCCTTTAAAGGTCACTGAAGTCTCAAGACCTAGGAGAACCTATACTGTAACACCATGTAACTGAGTTGAATCCCAAATTTTCTGACAAAGGAGATCATGGGGCCACAGAGCAATATGATCAACGATGAAGAGTGAGCCTAAGGAGCATCACAGGAAGAGAAATCATTCTCATGCTTTCACAGAGAGGAAATTATTCAAGCAATGGCCATTACTCATCCATGTGGCTGACACTCAAAAAGGATCTACAAGCTGCAGTACAAGGTAACAGCATAAAACCTGAATTAATTGACTGCCATTATGAGATACAAAAGAGACATTTCTTGATGTGTAATGCCTTTTTATCTTCTTCACAATCCAGCAGAAAAGTATAAAAATGAGGTATATTAAGCAAAATCATATCGATATGTTGAGCTGTAAAAGACTCAAGTCAACAACTTCTGACCTTACCAGTCCTACGGATAATCCACTAATCTTATGCAGTGTTGGCCTATATTGGTTTATTTCACTGAATGTATGCACCTACAATATTTAAGTGACAATGGCATAGCACCCTCCCATAAAAAGTTAGAAAAAAATGGTGATACAAAGAAGGACCATTTTTTGGCTGTATATAAAAAATAGAATAGATATGCAGCAATTTTCTCTTAATTCAATGAGAAGAAAGATTTGTACTAATAGTATTTGGACACGATATCATGTCTGCATCTTGTGCTATGAATAACCACTAAGAAGATAAAAATATGCAATATATTAATTATTGAAACTGTAATATTAATCAGTTTGAAAACTCCTCATTGCTGTTTCTCAATAAAATTAATGATTAAATAGAAAATTAAAAAAAAACATATAATCCTCAATTCAGCAGCTTCCAAAAGATCACGTGCATCTTCAGGTAATATAACAAGTTAAGTATACCATAGATTTCATTTTATTAATTGCATCACTCACAAACTGTTTTAAGGTCACGAGATGTGTAGACCCAAGGAGATTTTTGTTGTTCAGTATATTGTAGTCTTTAATTGAAGTTTTGGTAAAGGAAATATGCTATCTAAAACAAAATCAAATGGCCATCTGTGTTTAGCTTAAGAGGTAATAACATGTGTGTGTTTCATGTTTTGAGTGGCTTCTTGTGATGTGACTTTGATGATCTGAGTCTTGTGTATGATTCTGGTTGTACAGTGGCCCTTGTCTACAATCACAATTATCCATGCTTGGTGACCTTCAACATATCTGTGGAACTTTGTGTCTGAACAGATCCGAGCAGCTTGCTCACCTGATAAACAGATTAGCAGGCCTACTGATGTCTCCAATTAGGTCCCAATCATGAGGTCAAACATATTTCCACAGACCTTGCTCACAGCACACATCTCTGGTAGCACAGGAAGTTTGTGAATCACAAATGATATGTCATTCCTCTGTTGGAAGGCTAGGTTCTGTGCATGGCCAAAAATCCCAAAACCCTTCATGTCAGTGGCCACGTGAATGTTCAATGTATGCATATGTCCTGCAGCTGTTCTGTTCAGCAGCATCACGTTCACCATGGCTTCTTGGTTTGCCTATTCCACATCTTGGGTGACCACTAGCTTAATTTTTTTTCGTTCTTCAAGAATGTGTAGCCACTGGGGTACAGGAACAGCCACTTTCATACTGAGGCATTTTCTTAACCCAAGCATATCTCCAGGTACTACATTTTCTGGCATGATAAATTCACTGGGGCGGCAGACTGTTGTAACGACTCCACCCAGGGTAAACCAGGAGTTTAATACTGTTTGGTCAATTGTTACAGATGTTGCTGTCTTAACTGCTGCATCTCTAGAATACTGTATTATTACAGGTGTCACTGTATCCCTTTCCCTGTCATTTTATTACTGACCCCAAAGAGCATCAGCATATTGTCATATTCTGTAACCATCACTTCATACAAGACACTAAAGTCATTGGCACATGCTATCCTACTGGTGGTGGGTGGTGTAAGGGTAATCCACAATGGGATAAATGTAATCTGTGGTTTGAACCAAGGAAAGACCAATATGCCTCAAAGAAATGAAGCTATTATCCATTCCAAAGCTTGATAGTTCTTGATGTCCAGAGAGCAGACATTCCAGTATCTAAAATACAGTTTTTCTAGCACCTCTTTAGATAAGATACCTCAGCAAAGGTATGTATTTTCAAAAGCTGTTCTGGTTCATGCTTCAATTAATACTATCAAGTTTTAGCATTACAACTCCAAGAAACTACTAATCTTTTAGGAAGTGGCTCTCTTCCAAATGTATCCGCAGGACATCTTCAGGCACTTTGCAACGTGTACCCTTTTAGATCAGTGAATCTGGTTAGCTGGAAGCTTTGGTCCAATTCATAACTTTCTGGGTTAAAGGTTTCCCAAGTAGACATAGTTATGGGCAAACAGTCCTCACAGTTCAGGCATTCCTATCCCTCTCGCACCATCAGCTGTTCTATCTACTTCATATACACCAGTTGACCTCACACCTCCCCCTCCTCCTGGGCCTGCTGTGCACTCCCACAATGTAATATGTGCCAGGCACATTTAAACATAGCCTGAATAAAAGTGAAGCTCTGAGTGGTAGCGAGGCCAGGCCTGGGCACCTAGGGAGTGGGGGCAGCCTGGTGGGGTGCAGCGGGTGTGGAGCCTGACCTTTCGGGGAAGAGGCACTGGCTGCCCTAGATTGAATAAAGTAGCTAAATCTTTTTTGACCTTTATTTACTGGATGGGCATTTGTTTTCTTTCAAGTGTTTCACTATTATAAATTGCTGATATAAACCTGGATATACATAGATCATTTTGGTGTGAAGATTATTCCCTTAGGGAAGATTCCCAGAAGGGTTGTACTTGAGTCAAATAGGATTCCTTGGATTCAATTATTACAACGTTAATCCTAGTAGATTATGTACTCCATGAAGGATTGAAAGACTCATACCTATTTCTTTCCTGTTGCTTTTGATTTTTTTCTGCAACCGTGACCTGTGCCCCTCTAACATGTGCCATCCTGCACTATACTCAGCTGATTATGGATTAAAAACTCTGTAACTATTTTTAAATTAATTTTATTGAGAAAAAATAGCAATGACACCAGGTCAAAATAGATTAGAACAGTTTCAATAACTAAAATATGCCATATTGTTGTCTTCATAGTGGTTGTTCATAGTACAAAAACCGTTGGTGTTTTAAATATTGGTATTGAATATTCTGTCTTAGCCTGAAAAAACTAAACTAGCACATTCAAATTATGATTGTATCTCATTTAATGAGTAACAAAATGTTTATTGAAAATGAACACACATACTTCAAATTTAAAAAATGGGGCCATGATGGGGGAGATAGTAGAATGAGCACTCGCTTAGCAAGTCAAGGACCTGAGATAAATACTCAGCTAGATAAAAATTAAAAAAATAAAGAAAGAAAGAATATAAAGAAAGAAAGAAAGAAGTAATAGGGCCTCATTTAAAGAGATGATATTACTTGGTCAATTTACATGTGTAAGACCAAACATATAGTCTATGAAAGAGAAAATTTAGTAGTTATTTATTTATTTATTTTTAAATTAATTTTATTGAGAAAAAATAGCAATGACACCAGGTCAAAATAGATTAGAACAGTTTCAATAACTAAAATATGCCATATTGTTGTCTTCATAGTGGTTGTTCATAGTACAAGGTGCAGACATGATATCCTCTCCAAACACTATTTGTACAAATGTTTCTTCTCATTGAATAAAGAGAAAGTAGCTGCATGTCCAGCTTTACATATACAGATACAAAATGGTCTTCATTTATATCCCCTTATTTAGTTTATTTTCATCAGAGATGGGTATTCCATTGCCATTGAAATATTGTAAGTGCATGAATTCAGTAAAATAATCTAATATAGTCCGGTAGTCCATAATACTAGTGGGTTATACATAGATATGACAATATGAGATGTTGACATGAGCATTTTACAGTTCAGCATATTACTATTACTTAGTTTTTGTCACAAAGAGTATTTTTAATATTATTAATTTTATTTATAAAATCAGCAATAGATCTACTATGTAGGTTCAGAAAATGTCCTTTAAAAGAGTTTACTGAAACATTTTTGCCAAGAGTTTATAATTGTACAGTTTTTTCTGGAGGGAAAATTTCTTTTTTAAAAAATAATTTTTTTGGGAAACAAATAGCAATGAGACAGTTTCTAAACCATTTACCAGGACAGTTTCAACAAATAATAAATTGCACATTGTTGTATTCATAGTAGATATTCATAGTGAAAGATGCAGATATGACATCCTTTCTAAACTTTGTTATTTCAAATCTTTCTTCTCATTGAATTAAAACAAAGTAGTTGTATATCTATACTAAATATTTTGTACCTACAAATACCAAATGGTCCTTCATTTGCATCCCCATTTTTGATTAATTTTGTTATAGATGGTTATCCCATTTCCAAATAAATATTGTATGTGCATGAATTTAGCAAAATAATCCAATATAGTTCAGTTGTATAGTTCAGTTTTATAGTTCATAAAAGTAGTGTGTTATCCGAAGCACTGGCAATGTCGTAATTTGCTGACTTGAGCCTTTCTCAATTCAACATGTTAATATGGCTTTACTTTTTACAACTCAGTTTTATAGTTTTCTCCTGCATGGTTAAGACCAAGATAAAACACATCCTATATAACAAGAAAAGGAACTTTTCCATCTGAAAAGGTCAGTCAAATCCCCTCAGGCTTTTCCTTAATACCCTGTACTGCAGCTTCTAAATAATATGGCTTAATTATTATACCATGTTTTTACATGTTTCTGCTGGATGTTCCAGCCAAAGAGCAATCGAGACTGATATAATATGAAATGAAACTTTTGTATCTGACATGCTCAGGTAAATCCCCTCAGAATTTACCCTGAAACCCTGTACCACAGTTTGTATATCCTTTGTAAGTGTCAGCCATGTGGATGAGTCAGCAATTGTTTGACCAATATTCCCTCTCTGAGAGCCTAGCAGCCTCTAGTTTTCTCTTAATGTGGTTCCCCTTCAGCACACTCTATATCGTCCATCACATTCCTCTAACTTTCCTCTGAGTGTGATGAGAAAATATTAAAAAATGAAAAATATTTAAAGAAGATGAATAAATGATTACACATTTTTACACAGAAATTTAGAGGTCTACCCATACACAGCATTATAGCAGGACAGACCTGTGAATTTTATTCCTTGTGTCTTTTTTCCATATCTTACCCTTTAAAAACATAAACATTTACTTGAGTAACATTATGGTAATAATTTGTATGTCAAGAAAAGTAGTATATTTTTAGAAGACCAGTGTGACAGAAATTCCAAGAACGACCCTTCTATTACACATTGCCATCTTCAGTACAGTTGCTTCGTTCACGGGTATCAGCGTACATACTTAGATAGGGTGAGGATCTTACTAATTAACTGCTTGTTTCAAAAACCTTCTGATATTTCTCAGGATCACTGCCTTCCCCATCCAGTGAGTATATTTGTACAGCTTTGCTTCTGTCATGTTTAACAGATTTTGTCTTTGCCCTCTCCTTGTTTTCCAATCCTCAAGTTCTTGCTATCTTTTTCTGTTATAACTTTGCCTTTGTATTTATACTTTTGAATTCTTTTTTTATT
>NW_004524679.1:8074303-8083951 GCF_000260255.1 Octodon degus
TCCGGCCCACGCTGCGCCTGGGCTGGGACTGGTCCCGCCGGCGCAGGGTAGCAGGAAACTCTCCGCACACTCACCGGACCTGGGCTAGGACTTTATACTTTTGAATTCTTATGCTAAGGAGAATATATGATATTTACACATGTGGTTCTGGTTCATTTCATTCTTGAGTATATCTTCTAATGGCATGCATTTAAATATAAATGTTCAGCTAAATCATTGTGTATAGTTGAGTAATACACCATTGTATAAACATACAACATCTTTTTCAAACATTTCTCATGTACCAGCATCTCATTTCTTGCCAAGATTTGGCTATTACAAATTGTGCTGCTATAAACATAGGTGTACATATATCAATATGATATGACATTTTCAGTTCCACTGGGGAAATTCCTAATAGGGGGTAACCTGGCTTGAATTGAATTTCCAGTGCTAGATTTCTAAGGAGTCTCCATGCTGATTTCCATACTGGTTTTACCTGGCTACATTCCCACCAGCAGTGGAGAACTCTCCCCTTTTCTTCACGGCCTCTCCATTATTTGTTATTGGTTGATTTCTTTATGAGATCCATTCTTTCCAGGGTGAGATGGTAACTCAGTGTTGTTTTAATTTGCATTTCACAGGTGGCCAGGAATGTGGAGCATTTTTTTGATATATTTATTCTCTTCTTTAATTTCGTCCTCTGAAAAATGGGTGTTCATCTCGTGGTGTTTTTAATTTAACTGAAGTTATTTGGCGTTCTGTATGTTTCAGTTACCTGAGTGTGAGATTATTTCCTCATATTTGGGAGATTTTCTATTATTACTTCTGTCCATGTGCTTTTTGTACCATTTGTATTGACCTCTTCTTTTTCACTGATGCCTATTAGCCTCACATTGTTCATTTTACATCATCTTGAAGGTGATTATTTTTTCCCACATTCTAGTTGTTTTTAAGAGACATTTTCTTACTTTTCACTAGCTGCGCCAGCATCCTCAAGATCTGAAACTTTGTCTTCACTTTCACTCAAATGGTTTGCAGGCTTGTGATTGCGATTTTAAGTTCCTCTATATTTCTTTGACTCTACTTCAGGCAAACTATTTCTTTCATTTATTGCTTATTCAGGAATTCCTTCATTTTTCTATTCTCCTATAATTATTCTCTCAATGTCTTTTTTAGAAATAGTTATTAATTCTTTTAGTAAAGTGATTTTTTGGATCTCATTTCCTCCATAGGTTTCTACATTTGATTCTTTATGTCAGATGCTATGATTTCAGTAGATTTCTTTTTAATTTCAAAAATTAATTCTCCTCTCAGTTCTTCTACACCTTTTTATCTTTACTTCAGACGCTATTAATTCATATATAGAAGCTGAACTAATTTCCTCTGCACTTGTGCTGGATATGTATTTTGTTTCCTCCTTAAGTTCCGGTATTTTATTCTTTATTTCAGACAGTATGAATTCAGAGATTTCTTATTTTTTTCAGAAATTAATTCTGCTCTGAGTTCCTCTGTACCTTGTTCACTATTTATTTCTGATGCTATTAATTCACACATTTCTGCTGAGCTAATATTCTCTGCACTTTTTCTGGGTGGGCTCTAAGCCTGACATTGCATTTTGCTTCTTATTTTTGTTATTTCTTTTAGCACTAACCTCTGACCTTTGCTGCAGAGATTATGTGCAGTTATAACCTTAGCACTTACTTAAATTCAAGTGTAAATCTACCAATTTTGATTTTATCAAGTTATCCCTGGCTTGGGTCTTGTTTTATATTCAATTCCTTCTTGCTGCAGCCCTTGGAAGTGAACCTGTTGTGCCCCTCTTGCACAACAGTGAACCTGTTGTGCCCCACTGTTGTTCCCTTAACGCAAGGAGCAAAAGGGAGTTCAGTAGCTCTCTCACCCACTAGACAAACCTGGGCTTGGGTTGGATCTGGGATTCCCTAGTGTGCTGCAGAAGTTTTTATTCACTGGCTTAGCTTGAGATGGGGTCTCCGGAGGGTAGAGTGATCTCATGGGCATGGTAGAGCGTCTTATATACTGTTTATGTCTTTTTTTAGGGTAAATTTGGAGATTAGCAAAGGTTTATTAGTTATGAGATGGCACTGAAAACATAGCTATTACAAGTGAATCATGCATAGAGAATAAACCAACTACTTTTCTTTTAGTATGACTTTGTTGCGATGATTTGCATAAATAGAAAGAGGTGGAAATATATAGAAGCTCTTTTAAATTGTTTACCAGGTGTGGAGTTATATACCCAATTTTGTGGCCAATCTCCTAAATGCAGGGATGAAGACCATAGCTGCTCCTCCCAGAATCACCTTCTTCCTGAATTGCTTCAAAATGACAGTAGCGTGGAAGTGTTGTGTTCTTATCCTGAAAACTCCACATGACAATCACAGATATTTTAGAATGCTTTGTCAATGAGATGGCTTTATCTGTAAATCTAATGTCCGACAGAGTAAGAGCAATGAATGTATCAGTGACACTTGAGCAGCAAAGATGTACAATGCAAACAAAAGTACGCAACTATGTACATGTAGCCTTCTGCATACATATAGATCCAGCAGTTAGTGAAACTAGCATGTTCGACTGTATGTCCACTGGTACGTATAGATAGGTGTGTTGAAGAGATCATTGAAAACATTTGCAGCAGATAAATTTTAAACACAGTGAAATTGAAGAGAGAGAGAGAGAGAGAGAGAGAGAGAGAGAGAGAGAGAGAGAGAGAACTAACACAACTGGGCAGGGTAATAAGTTTAAGTTGTACTAAGTGAAAATTCATCATAACTTCTGCAGGGAAGACACTGGATATCACATACTTCATGCAAAGAAAGTAAAATTCACTTTGCAGAAATTTAGTTTAGAATAGGGGGAATGGCAGTGATATAGAAGAAAGTTCATAGCTTGCACAAAGTACAAACCAACTTGTTATGGACCCCATAGGAACAACGTAAGGATATTTCTTCTTCATTCGTATGTTTTTCCTTCATACATTTGTTTTATTACAAAATGGATATTCATCTGTATACCCTTTTTTTGTTAAGTTCCATTATTTGAATATTATAAGTATGTAAACTCAGCAAATTATTCTAAAAGAGTCCAGTAGCCCAGAATAGTATTGGGTCTTCTGTTTGACTGGCAATGTCAGAAACTGTTGACCTGAATCTCCCACAGCTCAACATAACAGCATGGCGTTACTTCTTATATATAATTTCTATACTTTTCTACCGGATGGTTAAGACCAAGGTAAATCAGGCCCTATGCAACAAGATTTTTAGCTTTGGGGTCTGATAAGGTCAGTGAAATGCCCTCAGGATTTATCCTGAGATTCTGTACCTCAGATTGTAGAACCTTTGTCAGTGTCAGCCATGTGTATGAGTCACGGCCATTGCTTGACCAATGTGTTCTCTGTGAAAGCCTGAGAGAATGTCTTCTATCCATGTGACTCTCCTTAGGCACACTCTACATCATCAGTCACTTTCCTCTTCGGCCCCATTTGGCAAAGATGCTCCATAGATAGGTCTTTACAATCTTTGTCTGGCATCAGTCTGTAAATCTTTAAGAGTATCATATTAAAAGTGACCTCTTCAAAATGTCACAAAAGTTTAAAACCCAGTCATTCAACTCTTTGTGCAACATTTAAAGCCCTACATCAGGCACTGGGTGAAGTTCTCTGGAAAGAGGCCTCTGCAGGCAGCCAAGTCTCTGTAATGAAGACACTCTAATTCCTTTACTCCCATGAGCCAGCCCGCATCCTGGTCAGCTTGTGAATATGAGGGTACCAGCAGCACCACGTCCCCACTTTGGAGGGTAAGTTCATCAGAATTTGCTCCCTCAAAATAATTCAGTGCTTCCACCTTGTCGAGAAAGTGAGTAGAAAGATCCTGGTAGGACTGGATTGCAGGAGGCTCTGTCTGGGTGTCCTCCATGGGCTTCTACTCTGTGACAAGCACCAGTTTCTTGTCCACAGGTTCTGCAGGTGCCATATCCTCAGAACCCACTTTGCTTTATGCAATCAGGGAAATTTTGTGTTCTCCATCCCCTTCTTGGTTGGAGGCAGGTTGGATGATCACAGAAGGTGTTGACATTCTCCTGGTTTCCTCCTGCTTCTGCCTCTGCTGCTAACTGAGGTCTGTTGCTGTCTATAGCCTCGGTGGTTTCAGTGATGACTGTGGCCTCCTCTGGATCTCCTCCTTCTCAGGCAGGGATAGCTGCTTTCTCAGCCTCTGATTTTTCCAAAGAAAACCCCATAGCTGTCATTGTGTTTGCCACAGAGACATCAGCATCCACTTCAGGTCCAAACATTTCTTCCTCTGATTTTTCTTCAGCCTGTGCTTCCTGCTCAAGGTCCATCCCAACTGCAGGCATTGTGGCAGCAGGTAGTTCATCTGCTGTAGGCTTTGTGGCATCATCCCGTTTATTTTATTTTTTCTGTAAAATTACCATAGGTTTTATTCTAAATTTTGTTCAAACCATTACAACCAAGGGTGTTTTCACAAGTCTATATGTGAATTACTTGCTAATCTTTCCCAAATTCTACTGACTCCAGCATTTGTTATGTTCATAAGGATTGCATTTCTCATGTAACAGTTATGGAAAATTTAGAAATTCTCTAATTCAAAGGATGATCAGCTTAGTTATTTTTTTCTGTCACTGGGACAAAATGCTTGAACCTTGAGCGTCCAAGCTGGAGAAATTTGCAATAAATTATGGTTTCGGCGGATGCAGTCAATGGCAGTAGCTGCAAAGCAAGAGCATCGTACTGGATGACTGTAAGGCAGCCAGGACACTCATATCTTGGTGACTTGGAGGCAGGTGGAGGAGAAAGAATCCTCAGACCAGATGGTGTCTTTGAGGTTGAAACCAAATGAACCACTCCAGCATACTGAGTTCCATCTCTTAGCAGAAAATTTAGAGATGAACTTATGTGTAGGTCAATCCAATCAAAATCCAACTGGCTGTCCTCAGGTCTCTGAAGGTAGCCACCTTGACCACAAAGACCAGCTATGATATTATGGCTGGAGCAAGGAATTTTTGTGCTAGAAATTTTCATAATCCAACCAACTTTGTGGGTTCCTCTCTGAATTCTGCTACATTGAGTGATAAACCTGCAATATAAGAGATTTGGGGTGACATCTCACATTTAAACTGAAGCACTTGGGTATTTCTTTCCTTTATAAGAACTCATAATCTCACTTGTTCTTATCCAATATAAAAGGGTTGAAAAGGTCCCCAGAATAAAATCAGTGACACACAATACTTCTAACACTTGCATGGACTACCAATCTCCAAGGGTTCAGTTAGCTGAGTTCACTGGGTATAAAAATATCAAATGGAAGGCAAAAAAATGTCTATGTATATACACAGGATAGCTTGGATAACTGCACTGCTGATTTCTGCTGGTCTTTTGAAAGAAGGAGTAAATGCATTTTGTTTTTCTTTATACTTTTTTATGTACTTTGCATGCTTATTTATATCTGATGTTTTCTGAGTGACTAACTGGAAAACCACAACATGAAATACAAGAGTCATTGTTGTATTCATATCATTCTGTTTAGGAAAATTTTATACAGTTTCTATTTTTTTGAATTATTTATTTTTTATTTTCCCCATAATTTTATTGATAAACAAATAGCAATGAGATAATTTCAAATCAAATTGGTAGGACAGTTTCAATAATTAAAACATTGCATAAATTCTTCCTAGTGGTTAATTGCTGTACAAGATGAGGATGTGATGTCCTATTTACAAACACGATTAGAACAAATCACTCTATTCATTAAGCGAATGTAACTTTATATCTATCCTAACCACATTGGAAACACAGATACAAAATGAATATTCATTTGTATACCCTATTTTTCGTTGCTAAGATCCATTCTTTGAGTAATACAGGTGTGCAAACTCAGCAAAATATTCTAAAATAGT
This sequence comes from Octodon degus, assembly GCF_000260255.1. Lineage (NCBI taxonomy): Eukaryota > Metazoa > Chordata > Mammalia > Rodentia > Octodontidae > Octodon > Octodon degus. The sequence goes on from NW_004524679.1 coordinate 8,080,217, forward strand.
CCAGTCGCCCAAAATAGTATTTGGTCTTCCGCTTGACAGGCAATGTCAGAAATTGTTGACCTAACTCCCCTACAGCTCAACATAACAGCATGGCTTTACTTCTTATATTTTGTTTTTATACTTTCTGCTGGATGGATAAGACCAAAGTAAAGCAGAATCTATGCAACAATGTTGTAGCTTTTGAGTTTGATAAGGTCAGTGAAATCCCCTCAGGATTTATCCTGAGATCCTATAGCTCATATTGTAGAACATTTGTCAGTGTCAATCATGTGGATGAGTCACGCTCATTGCTTTGACAATGTGCTCTCTGTGAAAGCCTGAGAGAAGGTTTTCTCTCTATGTGACTCTTCTTAGGCACACTCTACATCATCGATCGCTTTCCTCTTTGGCCCCATAATCTTCTTGATCAGAAAATTTGGGCAACTACCGAGTTACAAGATGTTACAATACAAGTTCTCATATGTCCTGAGCCTTAATTGACCTTGGGAGGCTAAGGCCAAAATGTTGGCTTTCCTTGAGGCCCTCCTTTTTCTCTAATTTTGGTCTGCAAACTTAGGTGGTTAACCATCCAGAAGACAAAGTTAATGTTATTACCATACAACCTAGACTGCTAACCTTAAGCTCACTATATATCTGAATATCAAACATCTTAGGCATAACATGGAACAGATATTTTTCATCAATTATTGATACATTGCACTTTACGTGCCTGCAGAATATAATAAAAACATTTAAAATTAGAATACATTTAAAAATAAGCGAGAAGAATTATATACTTCTTATGTCTACACATTATTCCAAAAATCTAACCATATACAACCTTCAAGCAGAACAGTCCCACAATATTCCTTTTCCAGTCTCTGGCTTTCCTTCACAACCCCCTACATTTTGAATAACCATCTACATGAGAGACAGCATAGCAGCAACTGGCATGTCATGACAAGCAGCCTGTATTCAGAAGACCAGAATGGCAGGCACTTCAAACATGAAACTACTTTTATAGATTACCTTCTGCAGTACAGTTGCTTATTTCACAGGTATTAGTATATATAGTTAGTCAGGGTGAAAATCTTTCCAATTAACTGCCAGTTTCAAAAATCTTTTGGAGATTCTCACGATCATTGCTTTGCCCATCTTGTATGGCTTGATATTGTAATGTTTCTTAGCTCTTCTCCATTCCCTCTCTTGATAAGTTAGTCCTCGAATTCTGCTTTCCTTTTAGTTGTATTATATCTTTCTATTTGTATTTCTTCTTCTGAGTACTTATACTAGGGAAACTATATGATATTTACACAGGTGAATCTGGTTTATTTCACTTATGAGTATTTGTTCAAGTCAAATTAAATATAAAATATTCAAGTTTATCATTTTTAATAGCTGGATAATACTCTATTTTTTAAAAGTACCACGTCTTTTTCAACCATTCCTCAGGTGATCGGCATCTTGATGTTTCCAAGATTTGCGTATCACAAATTGTGCTGATATGAACGTAGGCACACATATATCCCTATGATATAATGTTTTCAGAACCTCCGGGAAAATTTCCAGTAGAGGAATAGCCGATTTAAATGGGATTTCCAGTCCAAATTTTCTAAGGAGTCTCCACATTGATTTCATTAGTGTTGCACCAATCCACATTCCCACAAGCAGGTGAGAAGGGTTCCTCTTTCCCCTCAGGCTCTCCAACATTTGTTTTAGGGTGATTTCTTTATGATAGAAATTTTTCTCGGGTGAGATGATATCTCAATGTTCTTTTAATTTGCATCTTGCGGATGGCTAGTGATGTGGAACATTTTTTCATGTATTTATTTTCTTCTTTAATTTCATCTTCTGAGAAGCGAGTGTTCATCTCGGATGCCCATTTCTGGATTGGGTCTTTAAATTTTGGGGCCATAGTTGTTAATTTTTTAATTCTTTATAAATTCTAGAGAGCAGACCTATCTCAGAATATTTATTTGTCATGATATTTTCCAAATTTGTTGGTTACCTCTTCACTTTTTTGGTAATTCCTTTTGATGTGAAAGTCTCAGAAAGAGCTGGTCCCAGTTATTAGTTCCTTCAATTGTTTCTGTCCATGAACTCTTTGCCTAGTCCTATGTCTTCAAGAGTTCTTCTTACATTCTCTTCCAGGATATTTAGTGTCTCTGCTTTAATGTTTAGATCTTTAATCCATTTTGAGTTTAGTTTAGTGCATATTGACAGACCTGGGTCCCTTTTTAGTGTTCGGCTTGTACAGAGGCAGTATTTCCAGCAGTTTTTCAATTTCTTAAAGAGACTATCTTACTTCCACTGAGTATGTTTAGACCCTTTGTCAAACATAAGGTGGCTGAGTGTGTTTATAAGGGTTTCACCGTCTTATATTTTATTCCTGTGATCCTCAGGTCTACTTCTTGACAGTACCCTGCTAATTTCATCACAGTATACTTGTAGTATAATTTCAAGTAAGGAATTGCAATGCCTCCAGCCTTGTCGTTATTACTCAGGATTTCCTTTGCTATTATCGGTGTTTTCTGGTTCCAGATAAATTTTAGGAATGATTTCTCTAGGTCTGCGAGGTATGGTGGTGGTAGTCTGATAGGGATTGCTATAAAACTGTACAGCAATTTTCAGAGCATGGCCATCTTAACAAGGTTGGTTCTTCCTATCCAGGGGCATGGAATACCGTTCCATTTTCTGAAATCCTCTACAATGTTTTTTTTTTTTCAGAGTACTGTAATTTTCCTTGTAAAGATCTTTGACTTCTTCAGTTAGATTAATTCCATGGTATTTTTTTTCCTCAGTGCTATTGTAAAAGTTATTTTCTCTGTAATTCCCGTCTCAGTGTGTTTGTTATCTGAGTAGAGGAATGCTATTGACTTTTGGGTATTGACTTTATAACCTATTATGCTACTGAATTTTTATATTAATTCTAGTAGCATTTCTGTGGAGTTTTTTGGGTCTTTCAAGTAAACTATCATGCCTTCCACAAATAAAGGTAATTTAACTTCTTCTTTACCTATTCCTTTTATTTCTTTCTCTTGTCTAATGGCTGTAGCTGTTGATTCCAGAACTATACTGAATAGGAATGTTGATAGAGGTCATACTTGTCTTGTACCAGATGGAAGAGTAAAAGATTTCTGATTATCCCCATTTAAAATTATGTTAGCTGTGGAGTTTTCATAAATGGATTTTACCAGATTGAAATAGAGGCCATTCCAATTTTCTGTATGACTTTGAGCATGAATGAGTGCTGTACTTTGTCAAAAGCCTTATATACATCAATGGAGATGATCACGTGGTATTTAGTTTTCGCTTTATTGATATAGTGTATAACATTTACAGATTTTCAAATATTGAAACATCTTTCATTCCTTGGATGAATCCTACCTGGTCATGGTGTATGATCTTCTTGATGATTTGTTGTATTACATTTCCTATGATTTTATTGAAGATTTTGGCATCTATGTCCATGAGAGATATTGGCCTGTAATTCTCTTTCTTAGTTTCATCTTTCCCTTGTTTTGTTATCAGTATAATAATTGCCTCCAGGAATGGTTTTGGGAGGAATTTTTTCTTTTCAATTTCATGGAGGAGTTTGAGGAGTATAGGGACTACGTCTTCTGTAAATGTCTTGTAAAATTCAGGTGTGAATCCATGCGGACCTGGACTTTTCTTTGCCAGTATGTTTTTAATTACATCTCGTAATTCATTGGCTGTTATTGGGCTAAAGAGAGTGGTTATGTCTCGTTAATTCAG